>NC_134037.1:213274752-213606935 GCF_965140245.1 Athene noctua
TTTCTATGCTCCCATGTACACTGACATGGATGTCATCCACCATCTCTGCTACCAGGGTCCACTACTGGCTCATGTGCAGTTTGCTGTCCTCCAAGTCCCCTAGCACATTTTCCCCAGCTGGTCCCTAGAGTGTCAGTGCCAAGCCTGTATCATTAACATGATGCATTGATAATGTCAACAATAAAATGAGAGAGGGAGTCAGAACAGTTAAATAGTCTGTACTCCAACTTCAGGCAAAGCTTCTGACATTAGTAACATTTGCATAATAAATATGTCTCTCGACTCTTTCACATGCTGTGTTCATTTGTGTGCAGGCACTTGAGGTGGACCACTACTTTTGCTGCTTTCACAGGGAAATCATGAGGGCTTCCCCCATCACACTGTCCCCCAAATGCTTCCTCACAACCCACTGCATCTTCACTTCTCTTCAAGCTATGAAAACTCTTCCCTGACATACCTAGTTTAACATATAAGGTGTGTAAGAGAACAGTTGTCAATGAAAATTGTGTGAGAAGAGTCAGAGTTAAGGAAATTATGGAGAAAAACCCACTATCTTTAAAATCTGAAAAGAAAAACTGGGAAAGAGTTATCAGTAAAGTGCCAGACTATTTGTAACTGAGAATATAAGGTTTCCTGAAAAGATGTATAGAGGTCCCTAATTGTTACTATAGAGGAAGAATTTATAGAGAGACGTTACCCACATAGCTGTTATTAGATATATATGTTCGTTCATTTAACTTCTGTTTACTTAACTTCAATAATTTCAATTACTTTTTCCATTAGCTCTGTTAATACAAATTTTGCTTTGTTATTTTGAAGATAAAATGTTGAGGTGTCCAACTATGACTTCTAATGCAGTAGTGGCACAGCATTTGTGCTAATCTTGACAGAGCTGTGTCACTGTCTCCTTCCCTATAACTCTGAACAGAAATCTGTCATTTCATCAATATGAAATGACAGATTATAGGGAACTGAGACTAAAAAAAAAGAAAAAAAAAGGAATAAAGATAATTTTTGTGGGAATTAAGAACTGGTAGTTAGCAAAATGTAAACTGACCTTAAGGTTAGAAGAATGATTGTGGGCAACTGAGGCAACATTCGGAACACCGTGCTGTGAGCATCAGAAATAGCAGGTCGGAACACCACCTACAGAATAATACATGGTGAGCATTTGAGAAGTAAACAGATAAAACCTGAAGGTCAGTAGGATGTAGAAGTAAAAACAAACCTATGCAAACAAGTGGTAATAAATCGGGAGTTTGCACACAGTGTGGCAACATTTGCTCTTGGCAATGCTCTCCCTTCAACAAATTGGTGTGAGTTTGTTGTTATTCTGTGCATCGCCCCAGTCCTGGCTAGTCCAAGACCGACACTTGTAGGTAAATTGTGACCTGCTGATTTCACTGAAATTGTCGATGCTCGTCATTCTGAAAATTATTAGCTTCAAATATAGCCACCTGATCTGTGCCCTTTGGGCAAGGTAGTTCTCATGAACCACTCTCTTCCTTTGAAATAGAAGAAATAAAATTTCTTGAAAGCATGGTGCTTATACCTCTGCAGTAACATCTAGTAATTCTCCAATCTACTCTATTCCACTAATACCATTTTAACCCTTTAAGAAGCCAAGTTTGTGTTTCCCAGGAAATACAGTGTATCTGTATTAGAACAATTTAATTTTTCAGGAAACTCCTGAAACATAACCTGGTTTATTTTTTCCTGAAAATAAAATAAAATTAAATCAGCAAGAAAAAGTATTATCAACCTGAATTTATATATCTACATATATACCTGGGAATTACTTCTAATCTGGTATGAAATGTTCTGGCTAAATCATTCTATCCTGAGTTAAAATTACTGTAAATGTCAAATTCTGTAGTGTTTTGGGGATGGTACAAATATAATTCAAAGGCAGTCCAGTGCTGCCTTGGAATTATTAGAACTGATGCTTATTTTAAATCTAGATATTTTTAAACAAACTTGATTCTTCAGCAACCTTGACCTGTTAAGGAAAGTACAGTATCTTTTTTCTTCATTATTTTTATATAGAAGAAAACTAAAAATAGTGTGTAATGTAAACTAACAAAATTGTAAGAAAAGAGTTTTTGGAATAGTATTTCCTTTGTCCTGATTTTTAAAAAGAAGAAAAAAGTTAAACATTATAGGTCATACAGTATTTTTTTATCTAAAACCTTAAAATTTAATAAGGAAATCTTTATTTTGATGCTTATAGAATCTGATTAAATACTTCACTTTAGATATTTCTACTGCAGTCATAGGAGAGATTAGAGCATTTCAAGCAATAAAAAAAAAAAAAAAAAAAGTGTCTCCATACTAGTTTGTACAAGCAACTCCTTGGTAGTCTCAAAGCCTGCATGTATGTTTCACATATATATGTTATCAGAATGGTTTTGGATGCTTTGATCCCATTAGCATTAATGAGCTTTTTCAACTACAGTGATTAAATTTCATTGGTAGTAGTAAGAAAAATTTACGCAAAATGCTGCAGGATGCAGCTCCTGCAATATGATAGAGAAAGTGGAAAATGTTATTTAGATAGCTTTATCTATTTTATAAAACCCAATTCAGTGTTTCACTGTAATCAGTTTTGTAAGTTCATTATAATAATTGAACAGTACATGAACAGTCCTCAGTCTTCACAAGATTATAGCCAAGACTATAACAAATCAATATACCAAATAATAATTAAAGAAAGAGAAAATCATGAGTCTTATCCTTGTTGCCTCTGGCAATTTTGGTAAATTATCTAAAGATGTTCTTGGTTTTAAATTGTGCCAACTTGTATGCTTCTAGGGAGTTAATGGACTGAAAATGGCAACACAAAATTCTGTATCACTGAAACTTCAGTATTTATGAGTGGGAATTTAAAAATTTGCAATAGAATGGATAATTCAATATTAAAAAATAAATCTATATAATTATATGTACAGTATGCAATGAAATTTAAGTGAGAACATCCTTTACAGTCACTCCTCTTAGGAAAAAACTAATGCTGTAAAATATGTGAAAACTGTGACAGTCCAATGAAAATATAGTTAAGCTCTCAAATATGAAGAGCTCTGGTAAAGGAAACTGTTTCTGTGGAAATGCCAGGGCTGTGCAGGTAATGTCAGGAAGATGTAGCAAGAGGGGAGTGTGTACAGCAGAGATGGGACCACAGTTTTCTGAGGCTGAACTTCCCTACCTTGAGTGACTCCATAACGAGCCAATAGAGAAGCCATTTTCATGACACATGTGCCTGGAAAAAAGGTCAGACAACAGTCATAGCTGCAGGGACAGGGGAGTAACTTCCCAACGACCCCCAAAACCACCAAACCATTTCCAGAAGAATCTGAAGGTACAAACTATGCCTGCACCAAAGCAAGGAGAATTCTAGAAGCAAAGACTCTGCATGATGCCGAATTAGCCCAATGAGTCCAAGTGCCCACCTGGAGGAGGGGCAAGGAATTAGGACATCAGTCAAAGTCCTGGATGGCTGCACCCCTCCAGAACTGGACCCCTAGGCTGAGTGGACCAACGATGAAACTGGCACTGGTGAAACCTTTCTTTTTTGTCTTTCTCTCCCTCTCTCTTTCTCCCCTTTTCTCTATCTCTGTATCCCTGCATATAAGGCAAGGCTTGTCGGGGCATGTTTACAGCTTGTTGGGGCGTGTTACGAGATCTGCCACTAGTCGTTGTAATTTGTAAGGTTTGTCAGTGTATGTTATGAGGTTTACCTCTTGTTGCAGAGGTTGCAAGACTTATTGACAAAGTCTCATGCCAAAATCTGTTGTGAGCAAATAAAATTGAGTTTTGTGAACTGAAGAATTCTTGGTTCCATTTCACCTTAATCCTGTCTTGGGAATCAGTGAATCTGAATCACCGTCTTGAAAAACTGGGTCATGACAAAAACTCAACACAAAACCATTGTGAACTGCAGCTGTTAGAAATACTTCATATTTTCTGCTAAAAACTTCCTAGTATTTGGTTTCCGTGGTAAGGTTTTGGTAGTGAGGGGGCTACAGGGGTGGCTTCTGTGAGCAGAACTCAGAAGCTTCCCCCATGTCTGATAGAGACAGTGCCAGCTGGATCCAAGACACGCCTATCACTGACCAAGGCTGAGTTCATCAACAATGGTGATAGCATGTCTGTGCTAACATGTTTAAGAAAGGGGGAAAAACCCTATGCCACTGCAGCCAGAGACAGGAGTGAGAATAGGTGAGAGAAACAACACTGCAGACACCAAGGTTAGTAAAAAAGGAAGGGGAGGAGGTGCTCCAGGTGTTAGAGAAGAGATTCCCCTGCAGTCTGGGGTGAAGACCATGGTGAAGCAGATTGTCTTCCTGCAGCCCATGGAGGCTGATGGTGGAGCAGATATCCACCTGCAGCCAATGGAGGGCCCCAGGCTGGAGCAGGTGACTGTGCCCTGAAGGAGGCTGTGGCCTCGTGAGAAGCCTGTGCTGAAGCAGCCTCCTGGTAGGACCTGTGGACTTGTGGAGAGAAGATCCCACGTAGGAGCCCATCTTCTGGTAGGACTTGTCACCCCATGAGGGACCCATGCTGGAATAGTCTGTTCATGAAGGATTGCACCCTGTGGGAAGGACCCACACTGGTGCAGTTCATGAAGAACTGCACTCCATGGGAAGGACTCATAACAGAGAAGTTTGTGGAGGTTTATGTCCCGCGGCAGTAGAGAGTGTGAGAGTCCTTCCCCTGAAGAGGAAGCAGTAGGAGAAACAAAGTGTGGTAAAAGGCCTGCAACCCCAACTGCTTGTCCCCCTGTGGTGCTGGAAAGGAGGAGGTAGAGAAAATTGGGAGTAAAAGTAAGCTCAGGAAGAAGGGAGGTGTAGGGGACAAGCAGGGTTTTTTTAAGATTTGCATTTATTTTTCATTATCTTACTCTGATTTGATTGGTAGTATATTAATTTCCCCAAGCTGAGTCTGTTTTGCCTGTGATGGTAATTTAGGAGTGATCTCTCCCTGCCCTTATCTTGACCCACGAGTTATATTTTCTCTCCCCTGTCCAGCTGAGGAAGGGGAGTGATAGAGTGGCTTTGGTGGGCACCTGGCATCCAGCCAGGGTCAACCCACCACATACATGAAAAGTTCTGACTTGTTCTCAACATGATAAAACTTTCTTGAAAATGTAATAAAATGCAACATTATGCAAACAACTATAACTCACCAATAAGAGATTGATCTTGATTAAAAGTTCAGATTGGCAAAAAATGGGCAAAATAAACAAATGTCTAGGTTCACAGTATTTTAAGCATTGTTATGATTAGTCTAAACAATAAACAAGTATTTAACATAAATCTTAATAGTTTTGTTTGAGTACTTTCTATGCTAGAAAAAGTTTAATAGTCACAGCCTAAGCATGTCTCCTGTCCCCAGGATCCAAAATACACAATCTGGTCCATATACAACAAAGCATATTTCAGCACAGGCAACCTGCTCTAAGTGGCCCTGCTTGATCAGGCGGATTGGACCAGATGACCTTCAGATCTTCCCTTTCAATCTCAATCATTCTGTGATTCTGTGATTATTCCTTGAAGAGCAAAGAGGACTGGGACACCTCAGACTTTGCAATTCTGGCATTTCAGTATTAGGCATATGTGCTGAAGTAAGTGACAAGTGGAAGCAAAGAGCAGACACATAGTAAGGCATGTATCTTCTGAAAATATTTAGTGATAGCTATATCCCATTCTTTAATAGCATCAGCCAGACATAAAGATGGGAGAATCTGAAATGAAAATGGATTCAGTAAGTAGAGTAGGACACCCCAAGAAGAACAGTGCAGACAAAAGCAGCTAAAGGATACAGCAATTCATGAAGCAGTTTCCGGTCTCTCCTTTCAGAAGGGTGCCACTGCTGCTCACGCAGGTAGCTAAGAGAGATGTTAACTCCTAGAATCTCTAGCAGTTTCTATCTGAGAGCTAATCCTACTCAAAAGGTGTTTACACCTGTTAATTTCAACTGACTCATATTAGAGCTATGAATTGTTAAGCACCTCTTCAGCTGGCACCAGGGAAAGCATCGCCAGCTGGGAGCACAGAAAACAGAAGCAGCAATTTGTGCAGCAGTTGGGGTGGAAGGTGTCCAAAAACTCTCCTGAGTGTGGGGCTGCTCAGCACTGGCAGTGATGTGCCACAGGGCATGGTTCCCAGCAGCAATGGAAGCAGCAACCCCAGCACAACAGATGCCTCTCAAACTCAAAACGAGCTCTGCAAGGAGGACACAGACATCCAGCATGGTGCGTGGAGTGCCCAGTATCTCTCTCTGAGACTCTGTCAGGCAGAAATGGTGTCCTTGTCTGAAGGAATTTTGCACTGTCTCAGTTGTCATTAAGTTAAACCAATGCACAAGAAGGTGAGCAGAAGTCTGCACATATGGATTTTTAATATGTGCCTACCTTTCTTCAGCAACAGATATATATGAGTAAACTTCATTCACATTAGAGAGGCTTTATTTTACTCTCAGTTAACAGTAATTATTTCATACATCTTACAGTCATATGTTATTACAAGGGGTGGGGGGAAATAAAAACAAAGAAAAACCTCAAGTTTTTAATCAGTCAGATTTTTGTATTTTTTGAGATAGCAGGAAATTTTTATCCAAAAATCAAAGACTCTGGCTGAACTACTCTTTTTTGGGTTTGTTTCTGATTTCATTGAACTTATCTATCAGCTGACTGTAAAATTTTAAATCAGTTCATGCAATCTTAACTTTCCTTTTGTAATATACCTGTGAGTACTAGCAGATACATAATCCTCTGGAAGCACCAAGTAAAAAACACCACCACCAGTTGTCCTAAAAATAAAATATCTTCTGCTGTGACAAACCATATCTATACTTTTCTGTGTAGACCCTCCACTAGGATAGAAATTCACATCAAAATTTCCTTTCATCTGTGTTAACTCTCTGATCAGAAGTGAAAAAAAAGAAAAAAAATTTTGCCCCTTGGATGAAATAAAAATTCCACCATCTGTAATAACAAAACATGTGGAACAGCATCTGCTAAAATTAACTAAGCAGAGATAGACAAATTGACAGGCCTAGGCAACTCATGCCCAAGAATCTTAAGGGAAATAGCAAATTATTGTGATATTAAGGCAACTGTAACTGCAAATTTATTAGGAAGAACTGAATAGCTGAATTATCTCCAAACCAATGGTTTTAAATTTTTTAATAGCTCAGAAGGAAACTGGAGACTTTTCAAAGGTTTAGAGGACTGAAAACAGTAACAGTATTTGCATTACAATTAAGGAAATTCCCAGAGCCACAGACTGCTTAGGCAGATGTTTATCTTTTGATAAAATAACCGATTTGTGGCTGTCAAAAATAATCAGAAATAAAAATTTAAGCAAAAAATCAGGCTATATATTTGGAAACCCTTGTTTCCAGATGGGGAGGGGCTGTGCAGACTTGACACTGTTAGGCTGCTTCTACTCTTGGAATAAGTAATTATATAAATCCTCTTTTTATGCCTGTATAAGGGCTGCTTTTATTACCCTTAGATTTTTCATAATTTGTCATAATCACAGCATACATGATAGGGGACCATAGTGATCATAACCTCCAGAGACGTTCTGCTAGATCCAGCAAAGACGGATCATACTGATGACTTTTTTGTAGTATGGAACATTCATTCTCTGATATTAAAAAAAAAAACAAACAACCTTTACTGAATTCATTTAATGAATTCCTTGAGAATTAATTGTCTTTGAAAAACACTGACATCAGAAGAGATGAAAGAAAACTCAACAGTCCGCTATTGAGAAAAAGTATCCTATATTGATACCACTAAATAAAGGAAGGCCAGGTACTGATGTAGGCCATGCAGCTCAGCTCCGTGGAGTATTACTCACAGTGTTTAGATTAGCTTTGGATAAGTTGAATTTAGCCTTCTGCTGGGCCATATGTTGTAAATTAATCATTTCTGTGAAGTTTTTTTTCAGATCAGAATCTAGTATATAAGGAGAGGACTCTGTTGCTTGCTCATCAGAGAGCTTTTTTATATGAAACTGAACACATGGCATACACACTGCTTGCATAGAATGATGACATGAAATGGTTTCTGAATGTGCAAACCTTCTTGAGAAATACCAAACCTGACATTCTTAGGATCCAAAAGAACACTGGAGGGAAGGAAGTTATTGTGCAACAGTTTTAACATGACTTTTCTGTGTTAGATTATTTCAAATTTTGAGTGCAAAAAAGGCCTCTGCTGTCATCCTAAGGCTGTACTTTCCTATACTACAGTTTTAGTACAGTGCCATAGATAGTTGATTCTGCACAGGACAACTACTTGTTATCACTATGTACTGGTCAAAAAACTATATAAAACCAATGGACATTCCACCATACAATATACACAGGTATGATGAAGATAAAACAAGTCAACCAAGAGTTTTCTCATTATTAGAGAAGTGTTCTTGTTGTAAACTAGGTGAACATAAAGCTCCATCCAGGCTGGCCTAGACAAATCCACACAAAGCAAGACCAACAATCCCAGTCCTGGGTCCTTGCAGAGTCAGTAGAAAGCCTGCGGCCTGTTACAGCTCATGTAGGATTCTTCCAAAGTCCTCAAAACCAAATTGGTTCTCCAATGAAACCTAATATAAACTGAATAAACCCACTCTTGTTTACATATTCCATGTGATTCTATGAATATCAGTGCTACAGTAGATTTTTGATCAGGTTTGTGATCATCTTTTACTTCCAGGTAATTTATGGGTATTTGTCATCTAATCAGTTGATCTACATCTTGTGTTTCTGTAGTTATCTATTCTTACCAAAACAGAAAATGCATATGTGACTTAATTGAATTGCTTATCTTTTTAAACCATTTTTCTAACTTTTTAAAATAATTCTTAATTCCAGTTTCTGTCTCTCTTATTTCCTTCATATAGCATACAACTGCTTTCTGAAGACTGAAATGCAGAGTTGTTTTATTCAGTAAAAAAATATGTGGATGAAGTGCAATGACCTATGTTATACTGGAGGTTAGATCAGATGATTTAAAAGTCCTTCAGGCTTTAAACTCAAGGAAATCTCTCTGAAATCTTTGAAGTTTCAAATATATTTTACTGTCCTAAACAGCTGTCTGCTAGAGCAGCTTGCAGGAAGATAATAGCTAAATAGTGATTACTTAAAACCTTAAATCTAAATTTCCTTATCTATCACCAGATAGTTCAGCTTAGTTGTATCTACTCAAAGATATATATCTAGCGTTTTTTGCCATATCTTACAATACTTTTGAGATTATAAAATTCTCTCTTGAAGTTTTTAAAGATCTGCAAGCTGTTAACAGAAATAGAAACAGTAATATATGTCTTCCATTACAGTATGGAATTGTATTTTTATTTATGTATATGCATATGAATGTCTTCTTTTCTTTTTTTTTTCTTAAATGTTTATTGACAATAGTTTGCAGTAGTGGATCATTTAAAAGGCCAATAATCTGTTTAAATGGGTGGTCTATTCATTCAATACATAATAAGTAATCAGGAATACAATCAGGGCATTTCAGTTTTTCATAAGCAGTACAGGAAAATTGAGATTCTACATATTCTTTTGAATTTTTTAAGCTTCTTGTTATAAACAATCAGTATTTCCAACTGTGCATTTTACTGGGAAACAATACATTGAAGTTCTCATTTTATAAGGCACTGTTACACAAATAAAGTTCAAGTTATTATGATTAATAACAATAATATATGTAATAACTACAGGAAGTAAGTCTTGATAGCAAATAGGCAATGTTTGTGTGAGAATTTTCCTTGTGCTCCCTAATGCTGGAACTGCATACGTTCATAAGTATGTCTGCATTAGACTGATGAGTTGCAAAAATAAAAAAGACTAAACCACACAAGACATGAAACCCCTCCTGCTGTATTCCTGTAAGTGTCATCCAAGTAAACTTGACTTAATTTAGTTTTTAGTATCTGACATAATGAACATAGTTTGGTTGAAAACTCAACTACAACCCACTAAAAAAACATAAATGGAAAAAACATGTGGCTTAGGATCCTAAGTACAAGATCGTTCTACAACATCATGCAGACTGAACACTCAGAAAAGTAGCTGAAAATGGAAGGTAAGGAATCAAAAATGTTGAGAGACAATTCACAGTAAGGAAACCAAACAATGACTTAAAAATACAGTTATAAAGCGTATAGTATAAGGAAAACCTTCAGAATTTCATTTTACATTTGTCTGAAATTATAAATAAGAGCTGATCAAATTACTTTTATTATGAGAAAGGGGGTAAAATTACAAGAAACATTGAAAAAAATTTGGGAAATGCGGCTGAAAATAAATAAGTCTCTATGAGAGCACTTTCTACTTTATCTTCCTCCACCTTTTTTAAAAACCTTATTTATTAACAGAATCATAGGACAGCCCAGGTTGGAAGGGACCTTGAAGGACCCTCTGGTCCAAATTTTTGTGGGAATGGGAGCCTAGATGAGATTATCTAGCACCCTGTTTTGAAAACCTCCAGTGTTGAGGACTCTACCACATCCCTATGGAGGCTGTTCCAGTGACTGTTCTCACTGTAAAAACTGTTTCTTATATCTAGATGAAATGTTTCCCAGTGCAACTTGTATCCATTGCCCCTTGTCTCTCCATATTGCTTCTTGTGAAGAGAGAGCCTTCATCCTCTTTGTAGCCATGTTACTTAACATTGTCTTTAGTTATTTGAAAAGAGAATGGCCACTTAAACCAGCATTTTCTGGCCACTCTCTGTCTATGTTTTACAGCAATTTTTCTTCTGTGCCTCTTCTGCAGTTTTTGTTCTTAACCCTTTGGGACAGGAATTATTTATTAATTACCTTGTGTACGTAAAGTGCCTGGCACGAGGGGTTCCTAATGTCAGTTTGGTTTTAGATGATATTTAAACCAATAGAATTAATATCAAGATGCTAATGTAGACTAAGTACCTAAACACTGCAAAAGTAACTACTTTTATGACATGTTTTCAGCTTGAGGCAGTATCAACTATGAGTTAACTGAAAAAAAAAAAAATCATCTAATTTAGTTTTACATATTCTTGAACAAAGACAGGCAAGCCTCAGAAGAAAAGCTTTAGTGAACATGGTTGTAGCCATGTTTCTTCTGCTGCCAACAGCTTGACACAGCCGGCACTACTTTCTACAGTAGCAGAGCAAAAATAGTTCCTGTAGATGTTTTGCAAGCATAACAGACAGTCAGGCTGAGAAGATAAGATGGAAACCAAACATATCCAGTTATAATTTATCTTGTTTTATGTGTTCAGAAATATAAGACCAAATGAGCTAAACACTGAACTAATTTACAATTATGTCTCAGTACATACTGAACCTAGTCCATAGCGCATAAACACAAATTAATAAATAGTGCACTACTTAAAGCATCAGAAAACAGTCCTTCCTGAAGACTAATTACAAATTAAAAGATGACTATCAAATTAACCATGCTTCAGGCAAGTGGAAAATTGAATGTATTATAAATAAAGAAATTAATACCAAGCTTCTTCTCACTTTTGAATTTTAAAGCACTAATTACAAATTATTCTGAAGATATGACAGCAAAAGAGTTGCTGTATTATTGTCCCTCTGCACCAGAGAGCAGATAGAGCATAACAGTATTTGCTTACAGAACAGAAAATGTTTCTCTTGAATCATCTCATGTAGCATTAATTTAGTAACATATACAACTTTGAATGATGGTTAATGGAGTTTGGCGTTGCTTGGGGTTTGTTTATAAAACTAGGGAAAAATAGAGCTAGAACAGCCTGTTACTGCCTTATCCCAGGAACAATAGTGTTAACTGAACCTTTTTAAAATAAATTTTTATCTACAGCCTGCTGTCCCCCTTGCAGACAATCTCCTTGGAAAATTGGTAAAAAAATCCTTTATCAGTATTTTTTCCTTAATATCTAATACTTTAGTGAAAATTAGTAAGGGTTTTTTAGATAGCAAGGTTATTCTCTTCATCGTTCCAACAATCTTCTGTATTTTGAAGACCAGGGTCAATCTTCCCTTCTTGAGCGCAAAAGTATAGTTTTTTCAGTCTTCAGTAATTCTGAATGTTCTCTGGGCTCCTGCAATTGATCCACAATGATAATGAATTGTAAAGCTGGAAACAGAATGTTATATTCCACCCACAGACTTACCAGTGTTGAGTAAGTGAATGGTTTATTATATTCAGTCTTTACATTCCAGTGTGTTATTTTATTCTTTCTTCTTTTCTTTAAAAAAAAAAAATAAAAAAAATTAACTGACATTAATTCTTATTTAGTGTTTTCTGAAGAATTTTTGTCACAGCTGTTATTCCTTATCTTACATGTGTGAAGAAGACTAATTCTTACTCTATTACCAAAAAAAAAAACCCCCACAATTTTGGGTGTTTGACACAGTTTTGTCCTCTAAAATCTATATTGGCTGCTACTTTTGCCTTAAGAATAATAATAATAAAAGTCAGAGTGTTTGTTGTGAATTTGAAACTATGTGTTGCATTTAAGGTGAGTCTAAATTTGGTAAGAGATTAATCCCCTTGCATTCTAGTCGATCCTCAGAGATTAGAGGGACTAGGGGCAGCTGGATTTATCTCTTAATAGGTATGCCAACTCTTGTCGTGACTATAGGCCTGACACCAGATGCACGAACAGCCCATGTGCTGTAGGTCCAGTTGCATTCAAGAGAAGCAGTCAGGTTCACGAATAGTACGGTTTATTTTTTATGCAACATTTACCTATTCTTTAAGATTGCCTGTGATAAATGCACAAACTGAAGGTTGGTTATATAGAACTACACACAATAAGAAAAAATTATTGCGATCACACACACAGTAAGTTCATGGGTAATCACTCGACATAGCTGAGGTAATCTTACAAAAAATTGTCCCAGGGAGGAGGGGGGGGGGGGGGGGGGGCGGGAACGGACAGCACAAACCCATTGATCTGTCCTTCTGATTTGGTGTCAGATTATCGTCCCTCCAAGTTAGATACAAACTTGGGTTAGTATTTATCATAGTATGTATGTGTGAGTGGGTGGGACTGTGGTCAAGCCATTCTCTTGAATAACGACACAGCACATTCCTTGGTGCGAGGGGTGCGCTGTTTTTTGTGGGAGAAGAGGAAGGTTGAGAGACAAGGTGGCAGTCTGCTGCAAAACAGTCCTTGAGAGGAGATAAGTGAAAGAATGGGACCGCGTGGCCTCCACCTTGCTTTGCATTCCTCCCTGGTGCCACAGCGAACAGAAATCACTGGATCTTCATCTTGTCCTATGTTTGTTCTGAGCACCATGCGTCAAGGAAATGTGTGTTTTGCAGATTTTTCATTGTTTTGCTTTTCCCACACTTCCAACACCTAACGCTGTGACAACTGATCTTTTTTCCCTCTCCTTTCTCCTCTCCTCTTCCATTCGAAACAAACATTACTTTTTTTCCCCTGAATTTCAACTGTCCCCCCTTAGTTCTTAGAAATAACTGCTGTGGCTTTGAAAGTCAGCTAAATATGTAGATCCAGCAGAAGTCACAAAAACATGAAATAAATATAGCACCGTTACTTAGAAATCATCTTCCTAACATCTTCCTCAGATCTTCCTTCCCCATTTTTCCTAGTGCAAAGTTCTCCTTACCAGGCCAGGCAGCCTACTGGCAAAAAAACTTTTGTGACGGTTAGTTATGTGGATCCTTCTCTTCCTAGCTTACTCCATTCTCAAAGAGGGCTGAATGGTCATATAAAACATATAAATCAAATCCCTGTTGTCAACATCTGTTTGGAATCAGCTGTTGGCCAATAGGATCCAACCACAACTCCTCAGGCCCCTCCCCTCACTAGCAGGATAAAAAAGAAGACCACTTGGGCCCTCATGCTGTCAGCTCTCACTCCTAGATCTAGGTAGTCACACTTGGTACTTTACAGAAATCTCCTTTAAAAAACACACCTATGCTTTTAAAAATTCACCTGTATTGCAAAAGCTTTATGTTATTCGAGATGGCCATAATTAAAACATTTTTCTGGGAGACACACATAAAATCTTCATTTGCTGCACAGCACCTCTAATTCATCAGTTGGGAGTAGGGACAATAAATAAATAGAGGAATGATTAGAGAACTACTAAAAATACAGCAGAAAATGAGGTTCCATATTAAGAAGTAACTTAGAAATATTTCCAATGTCCAGCTTCTGCATAGAGTCTGCCATTCTAGCTAGAGCTGTGCAAATAAAAAAGCTGTCCTCAACACAAAAGGAGCAATAGCTGGGTAGATTCAGTTTCACATTCTGTGTGCTGCAATATCTGCAAGAACAAGACAGTGAAATATTATTTTAGGAAACAAATGAGAACCATCCCACTGCAACCCCCATTAAAATCAGATCTTTTCTTCCCAGAAGACAGAGAGTTCAATCAACCATTGCAGTTTAAACACAATCCACATTATGTCTTGCCTCTACCTATGTAATAAAAATGTGGTAAAAGTGCTAAGGGCAGTAGGCATCTGTTAGAAAAATGAGCAATATAAGCTCACACATGTCATGCATCAGCCAGAGAAAGAAAATATTTGAAGTAACCATACATCCTTTAGGGACAATAGGCCTGATTATCTACTACCTCAAAACTTAGAAAAATGTTACTGACAATGAAAGATGCTCCTGTTCAGATGGGATAGCATTTTATGGCTGCTCAGTGGATAGGAAAGAGGCAAAGAAAAATGTATAAGCTCTTATTATTGGGAAGATGCTGCACAGAACAAGCCAAGTAATATTTAATCCTAGAAGACACATCTGGTCCTTAGTTTTCTGTCTTTTTTTGCATGTGATTCCCCCCAGCAAAGACTGACATATTCTGACTTCAGGAGTAAAGCTGTAAGCAAGAGTAATCTGTCCTACCGAGCAGTTTTCACTCTTGGCTTCCACACTTAAAGGTGGAATTTGTATAATTTTAGACATTCTGGAGCTGGAATGTGTTCACAGCTCTGCCTGTAATCAGTGGGAAGCATCATTAATGCCATTTACCTGATCATATAATAGACTTAATGCAATAAGAAATACTGTTGTCTGAAGTTTCAGCCTTTTTTTCTAATAATTGAAGAGGAAATCTGGAGAACCAGCATTGATTATGCAATGGACTTTTACCTGAATATGATTAAATGTGTCTCACTGTAAATGGCCATTTACTTAAATGTAAGCACAGAAGGACCTTGCATATGGATGTGTGAGTGGCTCCCAAGGGCAGAGGATGAACAAAATCCAATCCTTAGATATTGATTTTCTATTTGTTCAAGTCCAGTCTTTAAAACTTGATTAGCCTTCTCTCCTTTCTCATTTTTCTAATTTATGTAAATGCGTTCTGTTTCTGTTGGCCATTCTAAGCTCCAATGGCAGCAGAAATATATCAATGGTGTAGTGTAAAGGATAGCTGTTTTTTTCACCAAGTGTTGATATGCCATCATGCCAAATGCAATGCAAATTTCTGTAGAGGCAAAGGTCATTGTGTGCAAAATGGAAATCTTCCTCAAACTGTTTATTTACTTAAATTTATAACCAGCAAGAAGATAATCATGCTTGGCTTCAGGTCTCCTTAGTATAAATGCCCATTCATAGTCACAGAACCAATCCATAAAATATTCATTGCTCTTAAATCACAAAATTACTAACCATTTAAAAACAGACACAGTGCTATCCCATGCCTTAAATTATGTACACTCATAAAGCACCAGTGCTTTCTCATTTCAAAATTACTAAATGGAAAATTAATACTAAAAAAGCTGTGACAGATCTTCAATCTATGGAAATGGGTAAAGTTTGACTGAAGGCAACAGGAGCAACAGTATTTTAATCCTCTGAAGACCTGATGCTAATTGTGAGAAACCAGAGTATTTTATCCCCCCAACATAGATGTATCATGTTAAGTTAGTGTTATTATTACAGACATGTGCTTGTTAATTTCTCTTGTAGTTTTGTGTATGTGACAATGAAAAAAATCTTACTCTCTTTGTTAGTAGGTGGTGTACTAAAACTTCCATCATATAAAAACCCAAATTCTGATAAGAATATTCAATTTTCCTTTCTGCAATGTTTTGCTTGGGTAAGGTGTATATGCTTACCATGTTATTTCACTTTTGGGTAATCAGTTCTCCTAAATAAACTGGCCTCTGTAGAGGTACAGCCTGAGTACTTAAAATAAAGGGCTTCACACTTCCACTGTGGCAATGCCACCAATCAAAAAGTGGTTTGGGCCAAGCCTAAATCAAACATGGACTGGCCTTTAGTTTATTGGCAAAATATTATGTCTACCTTTTAATCATACAATATAGCTTCAGGAAGAATTATCATATAACATTGAAAATGAATGTTAAGATAAACAGTAGGGAAAATAGGACTTATCACTCTCATTTTTTGTTTAAGTCAAATCAGGAAGTATTTTATTGATTTATTAATGACATATGATTAACCAGCAATCAGGAAACCATACATTCAGGATCAATAGTAGCAATAAAGCAGATGAAGCCCAGCACTAGACATTGGAAAACTAAAATAATATCAAGTTTCTGAACACCCTTCTACAACTATTCACAAAAAGCTCTAACCCTCTTCTACACACACACACACACACATACACACACTCAGTTACAAGTTCACCTGCCTCCCCAGCCATGGTGGTTACCATCCCTCGGAGAGAAACGGGTGCCCCAGCTTTGTGTTCCCACCTTGCACCCAGCAACCCCACTGATGTACCCACTGGTGAGTAGCTGCCCTGAGAGATGCCTCTACACCCCGAGGTGAGGTCCCTGCATGTTGCCCCTGCACTACCAGACCACTGTTGTGTGCAGGCTGCTTTTGGCACCACATGGAGAGGTTGTGCCACCCTGCTGGGCAGGGCAGAGGTGCCCTGGGGACACTGCCATCAGGGACAGACCCCATATGACGCCTACTGCTTCCTCTCCACCGCCTGTCCCCATTTTCACATACCTCTATGTTCTCTTGATACTTTTAAAGCTGACTGCCTCTTTGTGTTATATTTTTTTTCTAATTTCCCTTGTTACTGCTTAATCCCTCTGAAGGTCATCTTTCTCTTCAGGACTATCAGTTTTGGACGTCCACTTTTCACACACATTTTACACTTCCATTCTCTTACGAGCTGTTGTTATCCAGGGCATGTTACCAAGAGGAAACTGTGCAGGGACCCCCACAATGTTTTCTTCATACTTCACATCTATTTACCTACTTTTTTTTTTTTTAAAAAAATTATTTTGTATGTTTTCACCTTAACATTTTTTACTTCATACCTGCTCACTGTATTATCTTTTTTCTTTTCCCCCCACGGTTTTTACTTCTTTAAAATGTCATGTTATCAATAAACAGACCACATCTTTTCTGGTTTGCCATGGCTCGGAGATTGCTGCAGACAGGTTTGAGAAAAGTAGATATACATCTGAAGATGATGAATTACTTCCCATAACCAGTCTGGATCCAAAAATATAAGGGATAAATCCAAGGAAAAATAGTACCTAAATATCAAGGGAATCTATTGAAACTTCTAGGGGTGGCACATTAGTGTCAGGCTGTAGCAGCCAGAAATTTATCTATGCTATAATTTTCAAGCACAGAGCTCCAACCTATAAAGCTGACGGGGTGAAAATGTTATATCTTGATACTTGACTTATTAATCCTATACAATTTTCAAATATGAAAAAAAAAAAAAGTTCTTGATTTATCTGTTTTATACATATATATATGGTATACAAAAGGTTGCAATTTCTGGCATAATCATATCAACTACATAATTTCTGTTGCATTTTTTGTCTGTTAATACCTTTAACTTCAGGTCATTTTAATTCCATCAGTAGATTGTTTTCTTGTGATGGTAAAAGGTTGCATTGACAGATTGACAGATTCACAGAAAGAAAGTGTTTTTATGACCATCTAGGTTGGCCTGCTGCTTAACACAGGCTGCAGAATTTCACACAGTAACCTATCTATCAAGCACTTAACTTCTGTTTCAGCTATGGCACATTTTAGAAAATTTTCAGTCTTGATTTGAAGATTCAAATGGTGATTATAGATTGCTGCCGACAAAACCTGTAAAACCTGATAGGATAAGGGGTAATGGCTTTAAACTGAAAGAAGACAGATTTAGATTAAATGAAAGGAAAAAGTTCATCACTGAGGATGGTGAGGCATTGGAACAGGTTTCCCAGAGAAGTTGTGGATGCCCCCTCCCTGAAAGTGTTCAAGGCCAGGTTGGATGGAGCTTTGACCAACCTGATCTAGTGGAAGGTGTCCCTGCCCATGGCAGGGGAGTTGGACTAGAAGACCTTTAAAGTCCCTTCCAACTCAAACCCTTCTATGATTCCATGAAAACCATCAATCTTTTCTTCTCACAATTTCCCTTGTTACTTTTGTTATATAGCCTACACAGCACATAAACATATTTTTAGAAACCTTGTATCATAAGCCTTATTACAAGAAAAAATGTCTAGACAATTCCAGACAAAAAAAAAAAAAAAAACAAAAAAACAAACAAAAAAAACCCAAACAAACAATTCTGCATTCTATTTTGGCACTTTTTAATGTATTTAGAGAGCAAGATAATGGTCAGTTTGGAAGTACCCATGATTGAGATAAATGATAGAGAGAAAGTCCAGAATCACAAGGCAAAGTTCTAAATCCTAGTAAAGACCTACCGGAAATTACACTTTTACTTCCACTCATACATGCAACCATACACACACATAATACATTTGACAGAATTAAATTCTTAGAGACTGTGATGGGTTGACCTTGGCTGGATGCCAGGTGCTCACTAAAGCTGCTCTATCACTCCCCCTCCTCAGATGGACAGGGGAGGGAAAATATAATAGAAAGCTCTTGGGTGTGGGAAGATCACTCAGCAATTATCTTCACAGGAAAAACAGACTTGACTTGGGAAAATTAAATTAATTTATTATCAATCAAGTCAGAGTCTAGCCAGGGTCAACCCACCACAGCATCTCCTGCAAAATACAGTTTTGGCAGTTCTGGAAGGTAAACAGAACAACTTTCCAACAGGGAGTGGTTGTATTTGCTGCATTATTCACAGTGCACACAGGATTTTGGCAGATTGTATTTTACCAAATTTTATTATATTTACACATTAAAATGATTATACATATGTGTAATGGTGTATTAATTCTTTATTATTAGCTTATGAGAGACATTTGGTACTGCAGATAAAGTCTTACAGATTTGGGAGCCTTAGAGCACATATTCTTGTAATTTTACAGACACATTTGAAATAAAATACAGAATGAAATACCATTCCTGTAAATTCTTCAAAGAACTAAATAATAGCAGAAAATCACACAGAGGTGAAAAACATCTTTCCATAAATGTATTTATATGACACAGTATGTTAGTGTCTTGCTGAGCTGTAGCTGTCAGCAGCAGCTTTGGTCTTGACAAAAATGCTTATGGTGATATTCCTGGTGGATTATTTGCAATTATGATTTGTTTTTACTTATTTTGTAAATATATGAAGCAAAATTTTGTGATATATAGCAGTGCAAGTCTTTGTACTGTGGTTTTGTTTCCTGCTCATTTAGAAGTCTCTACGACTAAAGCTGGAGGTGTATTAAAATGAAAAAGTTTATAATCGTCTTTATTTGAGTGTATTTAGATATTTATGCACTTGTTTTATGCATTGTAGTAGAAGGTGTTTTAGGAAGCAATCACCAAAAAAGTCTGTAGCACTTTGGTTATTCTATTTATATAACTTTGGTAAGTAATATCAATTTCTTTTCAGTTTTTGTTTCTTCATATTACAACTTTTCTTTAGGAAAAAAAATTGGTTTGAAATTTAGTCCATTGAAGTTAAGAAATAAATTGAGTATATGTTCAATTTCCAGTGCCTTTTTAAAATATTAAGTTCACTTATCATTTAAGATATGTCATTTAGTTCTTTCATATTTGTATTTCACCCATTCATCTACCCAACCCGCAGATTTCCTATGTTTCACTTTAGATTTCTTTATATTTTTCCTACTTTTTCTGTGTTCTTTCCCTAGTAGTTTTTCACATTTTCTTGTCTCCTTTTTGTGTCTGACAAACTGAAAATTTGTAAAAAATATAGCAAAGGACAAGTTCAGTCTAAGAGTTAGAACACGGAACTGCAAAAGCTGAAGTATCTGTTCCTTTTTTGCAGATGATGTTCAGATGTTTTCTCCTACTCTAGGCAAGACATATTCTGTGTGTTGATAAACCTATCTACAAAATAAGGATAATATTTATAATTTCCATGGATTGCTATCAGGCTGTAATTAGCTCATACAGTTAAGCATTCTGAGAAAACAGAAGCTGCTGGAGTATGAAATTTGGTTTAATGATGTATATTAATTATTAGAAGCTATAGCTCAGCAATGATATAATTTAGTAAAATAGATTACTTCTAAAAAAAAAAAAAAAAACCCAACAAAAAAAAACCACACCGAAACCCCTTGATTAATTTAAAACATCAAAACTGAGGTCTCACTTCATACTTTCTCTTTCTCTTTAAAATACTTGAGTGGCTAAAAATTTTCTTTCTTTCTAGATATGGTCTTTTTTCTTGAAAAAGTCACAACCAAATCAAATGGTTTTCTATATGTAATGGGCGTAAAAAACTGTGTGCTCTGAAATGCAAAAGACCTCAGAAATAAGAATGGGTTTTAAGTTGTTTTGACTTTTAGAAAAAATGCTTCATAGTGATATTTGATGAGCCTTCTCCTCCCTCATACCTTAGAGGAACAAATGATTTTGTTATTTGAGTTTGTACAGAATTTACAGACTAATTTCTTTAAAAGATCTGAGGAATTCAATTTTGAATTAATCACCATCTTCAAAGACATATGGTATGATTCATAGCATCATTTCCTCTGCCTCTAACTTGTCTAGAGATATCTAGTCAAGGCCTTGACTTTGCTTTCAGGAGATCCAGGTATCACCACATTTATTTACTTACTATATGTTTACATATTTCACATAAATTAGAGTCAGTTCAATTTCTTTGGTGTCCTGGAGGTGGGATCACAGTTTTCTGAGGCTGAACTTCCCTACCTTGAGTGACTCCATAACGAGCCAATAGAGAAGCCATTTTCATGACACATGTGCCTGGAAAAAAGGTCAGACAACAGTCATAGCTGCAGGGACAGGGGAGTAACTTCCCAACGACCCCCAAAACCACCAAACCATTTCCAGAAGAATCTGAAGGTACAAACTATGCCTGCACCAAAGCAAGGAGAATTCTAGAAGCAAAGACTCTGCATGATGCCGAATTAGCCCAATGAGTCCAAGTGCCCACCTGGAGGAGGGGCAAGGAATTAGGACATCAGTCAAAGTCCTGGATGGCTGCACCCCTCCAGAACTGGACCCCTAGGCTGAGTGGACCAACGATGAAACTGGCACTGGTGAAACCTTTCTTTTTTGTCTTTCTCTCCCTCTCTCTTTCTCCCCTTTTCTCTATCTCTGTATCCCTGCATATAAGGCAAGGCTTGTCGGGGCATGTTTACAGCTTGTTGGGGCGTGTTACGAGATCTGCCACTAGTCGTTGTAATTTGTAAGGTTTGTCAGTGTATGTTATGAGGTTTACCTCTTGTTGCAGAGGTTGCAAGACTTATTGACAAAGTCTCATGCCAAAATCTGTTGTGAGCAAATAAAATTGAGTTTTGTGAACTGAAGAATTCTTGGTTCCATTTCACCTTAATCCTGTCTTGGGAATCAGTGAATCTGAATCATTGTCCCAAGAAATTGGGACATGATACCATCACATTTCTGGAATCTATTGATGATGTTCTCTTAAATTCAGATGATAATGTTCTAAATAATCAGTGTCATATTTGAAGAGTTTTAAGTCCCTCATCAAAGAGACCACTACCCTTGGAGATATCTGTATAAGTCATATACCATGGAAATATCAGAATATTGAAAGTTCTGGAGTACCTAATTGATGAAAGCTCTTTTGCTGATAAGTACCAGGCAGGTCCAAGCAATAAAATCAGCTATTGACCTTGCGTTTGGTTTCTGTTCCCTATCAAAAAATGCAAATGCTGTAACATGGAACAAATGTGCTCACGACCATTTCTGTAACCTTTTCTAAGGAACCAAACTTTCCTCTGCACTTCGTTTATATTTATATCCCATTGTTTCAGTATAACTACTTGAATGTGCATTATCACTACCATGAGCTCAATTTATGTTTGAAGCGTCCAGAAACAATGGTTCCACAAATCAAGCTTAAGCAGGCTCTGTCTCTGGCTGCTGTTCTACTCCAATACATTCCAAGTGATTAACACCACCTGTGGCACTCCTAATTCACAGCAGCAGACAATTATATCCCTTGGATACCCATTACGGGTAATTATTCCCATGACAGACTATTAGATATGGGTTGTGAACATCTCAGCTGTAAACTTTTTTTGCAATTTTATTTTAATTCTGATATTATCATTGAGAGACATATTTGGGGAACAAATAAGAGTGTTACATTAATGGTATGCTTAAAACAAGCAAAAGATTCATTTTTATTGCTGGAGTTGTAGTCAGATTCATTATTAAATATGTGATTAAAAGGAATTTTACATATTTGTCATTACAAGATTATTTTTATTTTATTCTCCTACTATAGAGGCAATAGCAGATCCTGCTGATAAAGTGACACTTGAGGCAGTTAGAAATGAATTGGTTTTGTTTTAAAGACTGTCTATTCTTCTTAACATTAACAAATCTTTTTTCGTTTTCCTTTTTTTTTTTTTTTTCCCTCCTAAATATACAAGCCTGATCCCTTATAAGCATGTAGGAGAATTCTCATTGTGAAAAACGGTTTAACTCAAAGATCAAAATTCATAAAACTTTCCTGCTGCTGTTGCTTTAATTTAATTTTATAGATCCATTTTTTTAATGAAATAACAGGATTTAACACACTCAATCATAATGTCTTTTATTACCTATCATATAAGATATGGTTTTGTGTGGAAAATAAACATGCTCTGAATCCAAATTGGGATAACTTCAGTTTCAGATAGGATCAAGTGTACTGAAATCAATGGAAACAAGACAATGTAAATATAAATGAATGAACAATCAATTCTTCTTTGTATATTAATTTTCAAGATGTCCATTTATATAAAACTGCTTATAAAACTGCTAGTATTGAATTAATGAAAGAGAGGGAAAAAAGAAATTCATTTGTTTATTATATTAAAAATGGAAAAATGTGGTTTTTAATATATTAGAGAGAATGAAAAAAAAACCAACACAAAACATAGAACTAAAAGGAGAAATGTTTATACATTATGTAAATGTAGCAGTCATGGTTTCATTAATAAGGCTGAGTTCAGGTTAGATTTTCTGTATTGACTAAGCCTCTTTAATAAATATGAAGAAGACATTTTCTGTGATACCTTCATCAGGATCCTCTCTCTAACCCCAGGCCATTATTGAATAAGTAAAACCCTTAGCTATTAATTATAGCTGATCCTGTGTTGGAGGAGAGGGACAGAGTAGGTCAGCTGATAAGACCTCCATGCTTCTTTCATATGATTTATTAAACTTTTAAAATCCTGTGGGCATTTCACAAGTGTTGAAATGTGCAATATGACAGAAGATATGGTAAGCTACAGCTGCCCTTAGGCCAAGCTCAAGTTCAGCCTTATGCTCTAGTAAAAATTTAAGTAATTATAATTAATTATAATTAACAAAGTGAGATAATGTTCACAAAATTCAGAAGAAAAATACCAAACCCGTTACTGTGGACTAAATATGCAAAGAATCTAGGCACAATAAATGGGATCTGACTCCACTTCACTTACAGCCTGACTTTACCACAATTTGTCATATGCTGGTGGATCTCTCAGAGAGACCGAAGTCATAGAAGCAAATGGGATTTGTGCAGAGTCTGGGTACACTATAGGCTTGTACCGTGTATCGAATAGCGTGGAAATTTGAATCAAAGCTATGACATCTTGCAGCCAACAGTGTGGACATGAATAGCTTGCTCAGAGGGTTTCTCCTGACTTTATATTCTTCAGTCAGCAGAAACACAGCATAGCTCCCCTAAATACTAACTAGTACCCTAACATGAACTAAGAGTGAGAAACAGTATTACTTTGAAACTCTGTAATTCTTCCTGTGTTCCTCTAAGCAAAACATAATTCCTTATCCTCCTTTGACAGGTAAACTAGGTTAGGGAAATATTTATTAAATTATCTGTCATACCTGAGGACTGTCCTCCTGTAACTCTCAGGTCAAATTAATTTTTTAAAATAATAATATAACACTCAGTTTTATGGGGCAGATTGCCCCCAGGAATTCACTGTATCTATACAAGTATGAAAATAAATGTAGTCAATAGGCAATGTAACAAAACATGTAGTAGATATGTTTTAGATGTGTGAAGATGATGCTTTAGTACAGTTCTTTATAGAAATACAGCATATTTCCTGAAAGTCAGTGAGAGATTTATATATTTCATGAATGTTTTTCTTTCTCCTGTCTATATTTTCTGAAACGAATAGGATGACTAACAAAGTTCTTCTGGTATCTAAGCCAGAAATCAAACTCATATTTAAAAGAAGTAATCATTCAGAATGCTTACTATTAACATTTATGATCTATAATTGTTTTTCCACATTGAACAAATTAAACAAGTGTTTAGTAAAAATGTACAACAGCTTTTAAAAGTATGAACAAGCGTATGCGTACTCAACACAAGTGACAAATCTGAAGGATTTCAACTGAAATCTTGTTTATTCTGATCTTGTCTGGTGAGAAAAGACCAATTCAAGTGAACTAAAACCAGAGTGAAGTTCCTGCAGTACCTGAGAAGCAGGATTATTTTATTATCTGTGACCAGATGAAATAAAAGTGGAGATTATTTTATACCCCTGGTATTACTTCAAGAAGCTCACATCACAAATCTAAATTCTATCACTAAAATTCTCCAAAACTGCTTACATCAAGGGGGAGAGAAAGCAGGATCATAAGAAAAAAAAAAACACAACTCTTTGGAGTAGAAGTTTCTTGGAGTAACTTGACTTTACAAGCAAGGTTTCACACTTTAAATGTAAAGGACTTTGCTGAATCTGTGAGACAAAGCAATACCCTTTCTTATTCTCTTTGGTAAGACATAAAACTTCAGTATTGCTCGTTGAAGTCAGTCAGACTCACAGCAAGAGTTTGGACACTAGTACTCTGCAGACTGCTTTGCTCTTCTCACTTCATCCATCACAGGTCAATTGCTAAATCCTGGCAGCTTATAAGAACACATCAGGTGAAGAAAGCATTTGCAGAATACTTAATGGCCACATACAAAAGATTTTAAAGTTCAACAGCACCATCAGAAATGTCTGCTGAAGAGCAATCTTCTTAGAGTAATCTAGAAATTAACATTAAACTCCAAGGACTCTCTTCTACATGCATATCAAAGGTAGTACAGAGGGCTCAAGGTTTACTGCTCAAGCACCCATAGACAGTCTGCGGCTTCACTGGCTTTGCTCAGTGTGAAAACTTATATCTCAGTGAAAAATTTACTAGGCTCTATTGTCACTCCTTTCTACAAAAATCTTAATTTAGTGGTCTAAACATCTTGATCTATTAATGAAAGACTGCACTGCTGGCAACCCAGACTGACCTTTCTTATCATTCGTAACACATTGCTTTCTTCTTTATAGTGTACCTCATTTGTGTTTGTAACCTTTTTTTATTTTCTCTGGAATGTTGCATTTTTAAGTGATGAACAAAACTTGTGGAGCATGAGTTAACTGTCTTCAGAGCTGTTAGAAGCAGTGCAGGCTGCCTTTCACACTCATTCTATTACTGACAAAAGGTCTTTTAGACTTCATTCCAACTGTGTTTATAAAAGAAAGAAGCAATGCCATCTGTCAGTCATTTTTTCCAAATGTTGAAATCACTCTCTATTATGAGCAGTATATCTGAAAATAGACCTGCAGAGAATATTTCTTTTATGTCAGTTACTAAGAAGGAACTACCTAGTAACTTGGAACTGACGTTATTGTCATTTTATATGTGTCCAGACCACTGAATACCTGAAATAAGTTCTACCAGTGCAACAATAAAGAGTTGAAGAGATATTTGCATATTTCAAGACAATACAATTATAAAACTTGGAACAATTTAGAAAACAAAGAACAATTATTATAACATATTTATATAAATAGAAACAGGATATCTTACACATTTCTCTTTAAGAAAGATAGTTAAAGCACAGTGTGTACTTTTTTTTTAAAAAAAACCCCTTCCTCAGATCAAGTAGCATTTCAGGACTTTCAGAGTTCATAATATTTCTATTTATGACATATTCCTATTCAATTTACCAATTTATTAAACTAAGAAATGGTACTTGGATGTGACTTGTGATACATATACTTACAATTAAATAACATTTACTGTAATTCTATTTTGGGAACATTTCTATTAAGCATTATAGTCCTTCAAAAGATTAATCTGAAAAGCCTACTTCAAACTTTTCAGAATACAAAAATTCGGGGTTTTTTTAAATTTTGAGTTTGCAAAAAGTGAAAACATTCATAACAGTTCCAAGGAAAGCAAGATTCAGTGATGGTCTGAATCCTCCTAGCAATGTTAAAAACTTCTTGACTGATGAAAAATAATAGAAGTTGTGAATTGGGGTCATGCCACCCATTCAGCAGGGCAAAGTCACATAGTGACTATGGTCAGAAGAGGGATCCCAACCAACTAAATATTTTGGTCAAAAGAAACTTCTTGTTAACCATATATGGCCACAGATCAGATTCAACCAGGGTATAAATGGACCTGTGCTGGAGTGCCCTGTTGAGTCAGTCCTCCTCAGAGCATCAGGTCTGCAGTGAGGGACTCTCCGCTTGAGTTGGGACACTGCCTAAGGAAATTCCTTGAGTTTGAGAACCTTCATCTTATAGGTAAGTGATTGTGTGCTTTGAGTCTTCATTCCAGGCTTAGGATCCTAAGTCAGCTGTGTAGTAATTAATTTCACTTGGCATCCTGAACCTGTGATTTACTAATGACTGTCAGAGTGTTAAGCAATTTTGATTAGAACAACTGTCACTTCTAGTTTGTCACCTGTTAAAAAATTTGGGTTAAAATAAATATTCTTAGAAATTGTTACCCACCTAAATTGCTGTAAGCCTCTGCGACACCACCTATCACTTGACATGTTTAGTAAATTCTAGGAAAAGGGATCTCACACCATTGCAGTGATTATACACTTTAGAATTCATAATGAAAGTTATTAAAGTAAGACCTCTTTTTACAAACTTTTGTGATCAACACAATTGTGCTACATATTGCTGTTCAGTATGTCCTATAAAATAATAATAATAATAATAATAATAATAATAATAATAATAAAGCATAATCTGACCACCAGAAGATAAAGGTTGAAAAATCCTGAAGGGCATCTGATCAATCCTCCAGAAGATTCAGTGCTGCACATTCTGAATTTCAATTGAGTTTATAACCATTGAATACCTCTAAGGATTAGGATCTAAATATTTTGCAGTTTTCAGTAAAAGACTGGATTAAAACATTGTGAAAATTTTCTATAAAGTATCTAGTGATTTTTCACAAACTAGTGGAGTTGACAGAATCTCCTGCCCTGATACTAATTTTCTCTTGCTTGATTTCAACCCCAGTGTTTTTAGGCTAAAAAACTCTTATTGCTGCTTAGTATTCAGGTACTCAGATTCTGGTTTGAATGTAATAGAATTTTGTGTATATAAATTAAAGAGTAAATTAAGGAAATTTCTCTGCAGACCTTGCAGTTGACACTGAATGAGATGAGTTTTTAGAGACTGATCCACAGAAAAGAGAGTCTAGAATGGAAATGGGCTTTGCTGACACAGTCACAGAATCACAGAATCGTCTAGGTTGGAAAAGACCTTGAAGATCATCCAGTCCAAACATTAACCTAACATTGACAGTTCCCAACTACACCATATCCCTCAGCGCTATGTCATCTTGACTCTTAAACACCTCCAGGGATGGGGACTCCACCACCTCCCTGGGCAGCCCATTCCAACACCTAACAACCCGTTCTGTAAAGAAATGCTTCCTTATATCCAGTCTAAACCTTCCCTGGCACAATTTGAAGCCACTACCTCTTGTTCTATTGCTTATTACTTGGTTAAAGAGACTCATCCCCAGCTCTCTGCAACCTCCTTTCAGGTAACTGTAGAGGGCAATGAGGTCTCCCCTCAGCCTTCTCCAGACAAAACACCCCCAGTTCCCTCAGCCGCTCCTCGTACGACCTGTGCTCCAGACCCTGCACCAGCTTCGCTGCCCTTCTCTGGACACGCTCGAGTCATTCAATGTCCTTTTTGTAGTGAGGGGCCCAAAACTGAACACAGGAATCGAGGGGCGGCCTCACCAGTGCCGAGGACAGGGGTCAGATCCCTTCCCTGTCCCTGCTGGCCACGCTATTGCTGACACAAGCCAGGATGCCATTGGCCTTCTTGGCCCCCTGGGCACACTGCTGGCTCCTGTTCAGGAGGCTGTCAATCAACCCCCCCAGGTCCCTCTCTGACTGGCAGCTCTCCAGCCACTCCTCCCCAAGCCTGTAGCGCTGCTGGGGGTTGTTGTGGCCCAAGGGCAGCCCCCGGCATTTGGCCTTATGGAAACTCCTCCAGCTGGGCTCAGCCCATGGCTCCAGCCTGTCCAGGTCTCTCTGCAGAGCCTCCCTACCCTCGAGCAGATCAACACTCCCACCCAACTGGGTGTCATCTGCAAACTGACTGAGGGTGCACTCGATCCCCTTGTCTAGATCATCAGTAAAGATGTTAAACATCGGTCCCAAAACCGAGCCCTGGGGGACAGCACTCGTGAATGGGTGCCAGCCGGATTCTTCTTATATATGGGTGTCACTTTGGCCAATTTTCAATCTGTCGGGACCTCCCCGGTCAGCCAGGACTGCTGGTAAATGCTGGAGAGTGGCTTGGTGAACACCCCAGCCAGCTCCTTCAGCACCCTCGGGTGTACCTCACTGGGTCCCATAGACTTGTGCATGTTTAGGTCATGCAGCAGGTCACTGACTAACTCCTGGATTGCAGTTGGGTCATTTACCCTGTGTCTTCTGGCTGAGGATTCCCTCAGTCCAATTAGTCTTGTTATTAAAGACTGAGGCAAAGAAGGCATTAAGCACTTCAGTCTTTTCCTCATCACTTGTTACCTTGTTTCCTCCTGCATCTAGCAGGGGATGCAGGCTCTCCCTGGCCTTTCTATGGCTTTTGACCTACTTATAGAAACATTTCTTCTTATCTTTGAATGCTGAAGACAGATTCATTTCTAGCTGGGCTTTAGCACTCCTGATTTCTTCCCTTCATAGCCTCACAACATCTTTGTAATCACTGTGTGTGGCTAGCCCCTTCTTCCAATGGCCGTAAACTCTCCTTTTCTCCCTGAGTTACAGCTAATTTCCCTGTTCAGCCAGGGTGGTCTCCCTGGTGCTGGCTTCTTTTATAGCACCTGTGGACAGGACAGCCTGCTCCTCTGCCAGTAAGACTTCCTTCTTAAAGAGTGTCCAGCCTTCCCGGACCCCTATACCCTTCAGAACTGAGGAGGACTTTTACTCTTTCCTTTCAGCAGTCAAGATATTTTGGCCTGTATCAGGGAGTGTGCACATGGCACAAGTAGTCATAGACTAAAATTATAGACTGAGAAGTCATAGACTAGTAAGTCTATAAGATACCAGGAGCTTGTCTTGGCAACATCATTGAGAGGCTGTCGAGTCTGGTGAATCCTACAGATTACTATCTGCTCCTACTATTCCACAAAGGGTTAAATGATACTGTGATGAGATAACTTAAAATCATCAAAAGAAAGTGTATGTTCCTTGGAGGAAAGTTAAAATTATATGGTACACAGATGGTGTTCTCCTCTATCCTCCCAGTCAGATGAGGAGTTCAGGAAGAAGGAGATGAATTGAACGGGTCAGTGCTTGGCCACATGCCTAGTGTCATACTTAAGGTTTCGTTTTCTATGACCATGGATCTACATTTGAGAAGCCAGATCTATTGGGAACAGATGGCATTCAACTGACCAAGCTGGGCAATAGAGTCTTTGCCAAGAAACTGTCCAGACTTATACAAAGTTTTAAACTAGATTCAGTGGAGGAAGGTGATGGAGCTTTGAACAAAAGATAAAAGCCAGTGACTGCTAATGTATTATGAACCAAAAAGGAAACACCTGTGAAATGCCTCAAAGAAATTAGGGCATATTCCTCTAAAAAGGTGTCAAGGTGTCAATAGCCCAACTGATGTGCCTCAAAACCCATGCATGTTACCCAGTATGGTTAGCAAACGGAGGAACTGGAAGCCATTATGCAGAAACATGATGGAATGAATTGTGTGATTGGAGCATTTCATGTAATGGCTATGAAATGTTCAGAAGATATAGACAAGGAAGGAGGCACAAGGGGTGTTCCGTCTATGTAAAATATTGATTGGCTGCAGAGAACTCTTAAAAAGAAAAGATGAATAGGTTGAGAGATTATGAGAATAAATTAGGGGCCAAACCAATAAACTTGTGATTGGTGTTTATGACAGGCCACCTGACAAAAAGGAGCCTGTAGATAAAGCATTTTTACTTCAATTACAAGAACTATCATACTCACAGGCTCTGATCCTGCTGGAAAAATTACCTTGACATCTGCTGGAAAAGTGGCACAGCAAGCTGTAAGCAGTCCAGGAGACTCTTGGAGAGCATCAAGGACAATTTCTTAAATGAGGTGATAGACAGCCTAACCAGAGGACAAGCATTACTGGACCTGTTTCTCACCAACATGGAAGAACTAATTAAAGATGCCAAGATTAGTGGCAGCTTGGGCTGCAGTGATCTTGTCCTAATGAAATGCACAATACTGAGAGATATGGGCCAAGCGAAGAGTAGAGTCAGGATGCTGAGGTTTAGGAAAGCAAACTTCCAATTTTTTGAGGAATTTTTGGATGGGACCCACCAGGAAACTGCTCTCAGGGGCAAAGGAGCTGAACAGAGCTAGCAGCTATTTAAGGACATTTTTCTTAGAGAACAAATTCCCATGTGCAAGAAATCAGGTAAGGAAGATGGGGAACCAACATGGCTCAGTAAGGGCCTACTGGTCAAAATGAAGTGTAAGAAAGAAATGCACAGAAAGTGGAGCTAGGGCCATATATCCTAGGAAGAATATAGGGATGATATCTGGATGTGTAGGTATGAAATCAGGAAAGCTAAGGCACAGATGAAGCTCGACTTGGCAAGGGATGTGAAGAATAATAAGGGTGTCTACATGTACTTTGGTCAGAAAAGGAAAATTAAAGAAAACGTACTCTGCCTGGTTAATAAGACAGGAGAGCTGGTGGCAACTGACATGGAGAAGATTGAGGTCTTCAACAATTTTTTTCCTGAGTTTTCAATGGTAGCCTCTCTTCCTACACTTCTCAAGGCAGGGACTGGGGAAATCAAGTCCTTTCCATCACAAGGAAAGATCAGGTTTGAGAGCACCTGAGGAACCTGAGCATATATACGTTCATGGGATCCAACGAGATGCATACCAGGGTCCTGAGGGAATTGTCTGATTTAGTTGCTAAGCCACTCTCCATCATATTTCAAAAGTTATGGCTGTCAGGCAAAGTCCTCAGTGATGGGAAAAAAGGAAACATCACATCCATTTTTCAAAAGGGTAAAAAGGAGGACACTTACAACTACTGACCTGTCAGCCTGACCTTAGTGCCCAGTAAGATCAGGGAACAGACCCTCCTGGAAGACACGTCAAAATATATGGAACACAGGGGGGTGATTAGAGACAGCGAACATGGCTTCACCAAGTGCAAATCATACCTGACTAACCTAGTGGCCTTCTATGATGGAATGACTGCATGAGTGGACAAAAGAACTCATGTCATCTCTCCTGACTTCTACAAGACCTTTGACATGGTATTGCACAAAATGCTTGTTGCTAAATTGGAGAGATACAGGTTTGATGGGTAAGGAATTGGCTGGATGGCTGCACTGGAAATGTTTCAGTCAATATCCAAAGGTAGATCAGTAAAAAATAGTGTCCTTCAGGGGTCTGTATTGGGACTGGTATTGTTCAGTTTCTTTATCAATGGCATTGTGAGATTGAATGCACCCTCAACAAGTTTGCTGATGACACCAAGCTGTGTGATGCATTTGGCATGCTGGAGGGAAGGGATGCCATCCAGAGGGACCTTTACAGGCTTGAGAAGTGAGCCCATGTAAACCTCATTAAGTTCAACAAGGCCAAGTGCAAAGTCCTGCACACGGGTCGCAGCAGTCCTCAATATCAATGCAGACTGAGATTAATGCATTGAAAGACGCTCTGCAGTGAAGAAATGGGGAATACTTCTGGCTGAAAATCTGGTCATGACCTAGCAATGTCCGTTCACAGCCCAGAAAGTCAATCATATCCTGAGCTGCATCAAAAGAAGCATGGCCAGCAGGTCAAGGAAGGTTATTCTTTCCCTCTACTCAACTCTTGTGAGATTTCACATGGATTAGTGAATTCAGTCCTGGGGCCCTCAGGACAAGAAAGATGTGGACATATTCAAGTGGGTCCAGAGGAAAACCATGAAAATTATCAGAGAGATGGAACACCTCTCTTATGAGGACAAGCTAAGAAATTTGGGGTTGTTCATCCTGAAGAAAAGAAAGTTCCAGGGAGATCTTATTGTGACCTTTCGGTACTTAAAGGGGGCTTATAGGAAAGATGGTGACAGACTTTTTTGCAGGGCCTGTAGTGATAGGAAAAGGGGCAATGGTTTTAAAATGAAAGAGGGTAAATTTAGATTGGATGTAATGACGTATTTTTTACTCTTAGGGGGGTGAGGCACTGGAATAGGTTGCTGTAAGGAACTGAAAGAATTAATTCCTCCAACATTCATTGACACAGAAAACCTCAAGGACAAGGTGTGGCCCTTGTGATTAGTCTGAGAAATGCCACCCAAGGAAGCGTGGAGTGTATATAAGGATGCATGTCCCACACTCCCTTGTGGTTGCATTGTAAAATTCCTTGGCTGTCTCAGAGGGGGGGAACTGTAGCCTTGTAGCCTGCACAAATGTATCTCATCAAACACAAGGATCACTGATCACTGGATCCATTGTTTAAGCCCAATAATTTGTGGCTCTAACGTGTAACAATGCAGACCCTGTTAAACTGATAAGAAGTGAGCAAGACCACCATCTAAATTGGACAAGGGGGGTGGTGCACCCCATTCTCCCACAATACACACACAGAACACATGTTCTACCTTTTCCCTGTCTCTCATAGAAAACTTAAAAAGGTGACAGAAAACCTTGCTGTGTATACACCCACCACCCAGATTACCAGACCTGAAACAACACTGGAACCTGGGGTGGTGATCCAGATTTCTTTGACTCTTTCTCTCCTTCATTTTTTTCTTTTCTTTCCTTTTTTTTTTCTTTTTTTTCCCTTACAGATTTATAAGAGAACACATTGCTTATTATCCTTTTCCAAATTTAAATTGTTTTCTATAATATCACAAGTAAAACATTTTAACTGGTGGTTTGGTGTCATTTCACCTTAATTTAAGCCAAAGGGACCACAGAACCTTTAGGACTCTCTGGGCTCTCAGTCTGGGTCATGACAGTTCTCCATAGAAGCTGTGGATGATCTATCCCTGGAAGCATTCAAAGTCAGGTTGGATGGGTGTTTGAACTTGATCTAGTGAAAGATATCCATGACAGTGGTACAGGGGTTCGACTAGATGATCTTTAATGGTCTCTTGCAACCCAAGCCATTACATCATTCTGTGATCCTCTGAGTTGAGGAGCCTTCTTCAGAAGTTTCCTTTAGTTATTAAGGACCTTATTTTTGAGATATGTTGTGGGGCACGAACATGTGAAAAAGCTCAGACACGGCTAAAGAGAGGAACAACTATCCTGAGCATCCAGGTACAGTGTTATCAAAGCAAGCAGTGATAGTGGCTGGCTGGAGTAGCTACTCAGCCAAGATCAACTGACAGAGAGAGTGTGTGGGTAGAAGATTATCAGTTAGGATGATTTAGCAGCTAGTTATAAAAGTGGAGGACAGTTTATTGATGTTTTTCTGGACACCAAGACAGACAACAGAGCAATGGAGCCTGGAAAATCTAAGCGGTGAATTGGGGAGGTCTAATAGGTCATGAGAATTTACCAGCTGCTCTAATAGTTTTTTATCAGTAACACAGATGATAAAGATGCCAGAAAATTGAATATTGATGGAGTTAAAGAAATAGTCAATCTGTATTACACTATTTATCTGTCTATTGTATTTATTTAAGGGAACTACAGCTGTTTGAATCACTTTTTGTAAATGGAAAACATAAACTAGTCACTACAACATCTTAAGTCAATTTTACCAGGTTTCTGTGTTCACATCACTGTTTGTTAGTAATCCTTAATAATTGAATCTGTATTTTTTGTTGACAGTTACCCCCAGCAGAACAGTAGCACATATTATTTCTTTACTATAACATATTCATGCCATACATATGTGGGTTTTTGACATTTTTCTCGCTATAATTCCACCAAATGTTGTAAAATTTATTCTACTTATGTTTTCCTTTCCTTCACTCACACCATTTCCTTCACTCTCATAAGATGTGAGTAAGTACTAAACTGCCTATAAGAAGTTTTGTCTCACCGTGGCAGTTAGAGAGGAACTATCTCTTCCCTATCTCACAATAAAGGGAAGGAATCTGGCTTTACTCACACATTTATAAAGTAAAGATGACTCAACTGGTCTCTGCAGAATAACAGGAACATAACCAGTGAATTTATGATCAAAATCAACCCTCAGATTTGATAGATGTTGTCCAAAATTGTTATGGACACCTTATCTGATGTTAAATAAGAGTCAGAATAGACTCTCACAATTCACCTTATAAAACAATGGCATACTGCTGAGGGCAAGGAAAAAGTAATAATAGAGAAAGTTTTACTACTACAATAGTTGTCCATTACAGAATTCCCCACACCTTCCTCTGAATTTTTTTTAGAGCAAGTGATGGTGGAGTTTGAATATAAGACTATGTCAACTGCCAGTATTATCCTCCTGTATTCATAAACTTCATGTTCTAGTATAACATTGGTAATTTCAGATTCTAATATTTTCCATAATCTTTCCATATTTCAGGAAATACCACAATGATCTTTCACTTTCTCAGGTCTGAAACCTATTTACCTACATTACACTAGGGTTTTTTTTCTGTGTTTTTTAAATTGTTTTTTTGGGGTGGGGTATTTTTTACTACTACTGTGCTTTTTCTTTTGTATTTTTAAGCTTACACAGAACTTCTTTTCTAAGAATACTCTCTTCACCACAGTCTGTACAGAATTAATAAAGATATTAAGGCTTTTTACAAGTTGTTTTACAACCTTTTGTCCTACTGACATTGCTGTGCAAATGAAGGGAGATTTATATGGATGATGGCATACCTATTCTATGTATGTTGTTGGCAATACTCAGTAGCATGAATGCTAGTCCAATTAGCCTGAGACAGCCTTTGGACTAGAGTAACTTTCAACTAGAGCTCTCCATAAAATATCTTTTACTGTCTCTTTGCACAGTTCCTGTCAACATAACATGTTAATCCTAATGATATAGAAGGGGTTTACTTTAAAATAAAGATGTCCATACATTTTCTTTTCTCTCCATTTTGTAAAAAATTTAATGCAGCAGAATGAACCATGTAAGTCTTAATAAATCAACTTTATATAAATGTGTCTGCCTGTGTGTATGTACGAACATGTGCTTGTTTTCTTAAAGGGCAAGCTTAAAGCTCAACACAGATATTATCGTAACAGTTAATTCAATAGCATTCTGCTTCACCTTCTTTTTAATTTTACCTTCAAATGCCTATGTTTGCATTCCTAGTCACCTGTTTATTGCACTATTTTTTATACCAAGCCTATACTTTGACTCACAGTTACAAGTTAATATATAAAACCATAATACTAGAAGTACAATCTAATCAACAACTATAGATGATTAATAAAACATTTGTTTTCAAAGAAGATTCCAAATTGGAAAATCAATAAAACAACGAAAGACACTGTATAAAAAAAATGCTTCATGTAGGAAAGATAAATCCCCAACTTCACTCCTGTTGACTTTTTACTATGTCCCTACAGTATCTACCAGCCATCCGCCAGGATTGATCCGATTCTTTTAAGGAAGGTGCACTTTGTGGGTTTTGAATTAATGATTGGTGTCTTTGTTCAGTTTTAAGTTAAAAAAAAAATCTGTAATTAAATCATTATGTATCTATAAACTATGAAATACTAACAATAGAAACAATCTTGGATCCATTATCTGGAATCTGCAGGTATGTAAGGATCTTTTAGAAAAGACTGAATGCTTCTATGTATCTTAATTCCTTAGTGGGGGTTAAGTGGGGAGAGTCTCCTGGAACATGGTAAAATTTGCATTTTTAGATTATGCCCATCAGTGATAGAACAAAAGGTTCTTGCTAAGTGGCATGCTGACTTACTTCTGTTTCTGTGCAAGTCGAGGTTTAAATTACTGTATCTCTTGTAGTGAGTGACAGTAGAACCATAATATTAGTCATTTGGCTGAACTGATTGTTAGAATAAAAAGGCCTAGCTTTGATTTTTGGAAGGATATCTTTCTCGTTGTCAAGAAATTCCTCCCACTAATAGAATTTTTGCCAACATTGATTCTTTACCTTAGAAGGGGTTAGAACATTCCTGGAATTTAAATAACATTATTTAAGTTCCCTGCTCCAAGATTGCATGCAAGGTCTTGGGACTTAGCTTGAACTTTCAGAGATACTTAGTTGCTTTGCTTCTGTGGTTGTGAGGTTGCTATCTCATGGAGTGCTGCAGAGAGACTAATATTCTCAATATTACTAGGTTTCTTTTGCAAAATTTTCTAATATAGAAAAAGGCCCCTAAAATACATGAGATGTTTCATGCAAAGGATGTTAGTTATAAAGTGGAAGTCTGAATATTAATTCTGAATAAAAGGAATGTGACATCCCCAAACCATGAAATGAAATATTTGAGAGCACCAGGGCAGAGAATACCTTGTGTCACTTGTCCTCAGAGATACAAGGAACTGTAATGACTGACCAGCTGACTTTTATATAGACAGTCATCAAGCTGGAAATCCCTGAGAATTTAGGAGTGGATGTTATTCAACCTGAATCCCTCTGAGAGCAACAGGAATACATTTAGCAATTTTTCCTATATTCCTAGAGAATCCACTTATTAGTGTAGAGATATATTTTGCCTACTTTATTTCTGAAGCATACAGCAAAGGGTGAGTGGGAGAATATTATTAACTATTATGTACCGCAGAATAGAACGGAGATACGGAATTATGGAGGAATGTGTAGGCAGTGGTTGTTTTTGTCAAAGTGGTGGAAAAAAGTGGAAGAAATCTATTTCAAGATATGTGGTGTGAATAAGGGGAATGGAAGCCTAATGATATGTGAGACGAGTAGGGAGAGAATGACAGAAGATGATAGCAGCACAGGCACCAGTTGGGATTTTGTTCTGAAATTCATAATATTCTTTGCTTGATTTAAAGAAACCATAGTAATTTCTGATTTTCTTTCCTTTAATTCTCAATTAGATAATTTTGGTATTTGTCCAGATGGTTGTCATAACCCATTACAATCACAGTACTGAAAGCAGCAAAATCTTTCTATAAGAAGGGGAGAGTTTCCACTTACATTTTGCAAGTGAAAGTGAGGCTGTCCAGATACTAATCTCATATCCTTTTTAACAGAGTAGAAGCAAGTCTGTCCTAATGGATGACACAACTCTCTTGCCATTTTGTCAGCTAAGCATGTAATAGGAGTATATGGAGATGTCAAGAACTACATGACAGGTACAGCAGGCTGACTATCGTGGTAAGAAAAGAAACTCTCTGAAGCATGCAGGCAGCATTAGAGAGGATGAGGTCTATGGCAATAGGCCAAGACTGATGTGAGGAATGTGCCTCTCAGACATGTACGTATTACACATTTATATCTTAGTAGTATATCTAGCAAAGGAAATATCTGAAAATTATCTAAGAAACCACTGCAGGAAAAAAAAAAAAAAAAAAAAAAAAAAAAAAGACTTTAGAAAAGCACAGAAAGAAGGACAGAAATACAGGAATACTAATAAGAGGTAAATAAGGGAGGTGGATGAAAAAAAATATATGCACCAGCACAGAATAATGCGTCTCATCATCTTCATCTTATAAATTTACTGATAAATAATTATATTTACTGATAAATAATTATCAGTGAATGTAGTGATAAGATGAGGGGTAACAATTTTAAACTGAAAGAGGGTCGATTTAAATTACGTATGAGGAAGATTTATATTAGATATAAGGAAGAAATTCTTTATTGTGAGGGTGGTGAGGCACTGGAACATGTTGCCCAGAGAAGTGGTGGATGCCCCCTCCCTGGCAGTGTTCAAGGCCAGGTTGGACGGGGCTTTGAACATCCTGGTCTAGTGAAAGATGTCCCTACCCATGGCAGGATGGATGGAACTAGATGATCTTTAAGGTCCAACCCAAACCATTCTATGATTTTATGACTCTATAATAAAAATAATTTAAAAGGGCATGGTGTAGTTCTAGGGCCTGAATAATAGGTACTGAATCAAAGTCGACCTCTAGATGAACCTCACAACTAAAAGTTACCCATTATTGATATCTCTTAATTAGTAAAATCTGTATTACCACTAGCATTTATTAGTTAGTATCTGATCATCAACAAAATATGTAAACTCACTAGTGAAAGATGTAGCTTAGACAAAATGCAATCCGAAATGAGGATGAAATGTGAGAATGTGTATCCAACTTCACTTGTTTAGCCTTGTTCAAGGCTGAGAACCCAAGTATTTGGCCTTGTTAGAAACTCCCTTGGTTCTCCCCACCAAGCACTGGCCAGGCTTTGGGTGGAATCCAACAGGAGGATGAAACCAGGTGTTTCCATTCAGAGAAAAGTTCAAGTCATTCTGACATTTTGGTATAAAAGGTTAGACTCTCTTGCCACAAATTTGGACGCCTCAACTATGGGTGGATGCACCGCGTAGGATTTCCCCCTTGCCGGGACAGGCTCTCCAAACCCTCGCTGTAACCGGGGCTGCCCAGCCACTGCAGATCTGGATGGTGGTAATGTATGCAAGTGGTGACATGTCTTTCTTAATCACTATTCTCCCTGTCATGTAGTAAAGATTAGGTGCATTACCTTCTTATTCTTATTTTCTATAATTAACTATATATAGTAATAATTAAGTGTACTAGACTGTATTTTTCCTGTTGCTTATTTTCTGTATTACTTGGTTATATCTTTTAATTATTAACATAATTAATTAAGCCTACTCTTTCCTTTCTGGTGTCTGAGTTTAATTGGCATCCTCGATCAGCAGAACACATTGTCTCAAAACTGAAAACAGGTATTCCTGAGCCATTTTTGGGTTGGTTGCTTTTTTGTTGTTGTTTTAACATAAGATACTAAATTTTTAACATGAAATGTTTACATATAATTGTAAGGCTGGTAGGTTTCTTCAAATGATTAACAGAAACTAAAAAAAAAAAAAGAAAAAGGTAACACTAGCACTGTCTTTGCAGTTGGAGCTTATTCTCTTACTATAAATTAAGAAGAAGAGAAACCTGATCTAGTCATTTAGTCACAGAATATGTTTCAGTGACACTAGTACTAAAGGTCAGGGTCCTGTAATTTTCTCAGTTTATAAATTAACCATGGTGGGAAACTGGTACAGCTCATAAAAGCCTCACACAACATGTTAATAAAGCTGTGGAACTTGTCACCTGAATGATAACAAGTCTCATGGATTCAGCAAGCAGTGGAAAGAAAATATCCAAGTAGTCACAGACAAACGTGTTGCTTCTAGTTTAGAAAGTACTTATTCCACAGTCTGAAGTTGGGGGATTGTTTGGAGAAATAGATTCATATGCTGTTGTTGTCTTTAAAGTCTTGTTCTCTTTTCCAAGTACCCATTACCAGGTACTATTAGGAATGGGATACTGTGACAGATAGATTTATTCTTACACTACTCAGATAACATTGTTACTTTCCTCTTCCAGACAGAAACTGAACATTTCAAATGAAAAGAACAAAATTATATTCAAACCCCTTTATTATTATTTTTTGTATTTAATAATCTGTGCTAGAGTCAAGTTGTTCCTGCCTTAGATACTGATCTCTAATAAGGATAATACTTTGAGATTTTATAGGAAAAAGTAACTTTATATTATTTAATGATTTAAAGGCCTTATGAATAGAAATGCATTTTCTGAAACAACTTGAGCAAATTTACACTATGGATGTAACAAACAGTTACACAGTACTAGTAAATATTATACAATTATTTGCTGTCTTCTGCTTCTGTGTTGATAGATTAGATTGTAATTTTTTTTGGTGAAAGAATGGATCAGTAACATTATTTCACAAAAACAGTGTTCCTAATGGTCTATTTGGTAGTTATTATGCAAGAAAGGGATGCTATTTTTATGAGTGTATGAGGAGAAGCTTGCAAGTGGCTTTAATGACAGCTGACTATATATCTATGATCTTGTGATGCCCTCATGCTGTCATTGCTGGCACTGCTTTACAGTTCCCCAGAATTACCATAACAGTCATTCATGCTTAGTATTCCTAGAGATATTTGTTCAGTGTGCAACTTATATTACTTTTCATCCAGGCTTTTTATATCTATGGTGTTTTGAAAGGGCTTAGGGAGTCTCTTAATGGACTTCATGATCATGTCATACTGGGCAAATCCTAGGCAAATATTATTTTGGTTGTATATTTTATATTTATTAAGAGGATATTACATTACATATAATGGTTGATACTTATCTCAGTCTGACAGATTTCTTTGTTGCAGAGTTCTCTGGAGAAAAGAGGATGGTACTAGTAATGTCTGAATAAATTTACTAAAAATGTAATATTTTTTTATATTGTTTTTCAGGTTAGAATTTTTCTGAGCTGAATGAGATGCATTGCAAACCACTTTACCACAAGTGTAATAACATGAGCACTCTCTTCTCAGCCTCCTCTCTGAGAACAGATTTAAATATTGAATTGTGAAATTATTCCTTTAGCATTAGTAATTTCTTTTATTTCTGATACACTTTTTTCCTACAGTAAGAGGCAATATCCTTAGAAAAGGATACTGCATAAAAAAAATAGCTAGCCAACATGCAAGATTTTTTTTTTTTTTCCAATCTGACATAGTCAGAAGAACCCAGTAACTTTTTGGTAACAGAGGTTCTCAAAGTCCTATCCTGCCATAGTTATCTCATTTTGGTGTTGTATAATTAATCTATCATGCATTGTATGATTTTGAGATGTAAAAAAAATCCCAAATATATTTTTATTGTTTACTTAGAGTTCAGTCTGTAGCTCTGTATCTGTAATGGATAGTCATTCCTCATTAGATTAAGTACACTGATTTCAGCAGAATTACCTGCATAAAGAGGGCTGATGGACAAATTTTTAAATATTGTATGCTGGATTTTAAGTGTTGATGTATCATCTTCCTCTCTCACTGACTTTCAGTCAAATGTCTATATTCCTTTTCACATTAGAAGCATTCAACTTGAACCTAGGAGCTTTCTAGCATACAAGGAACCCATCATATTTAAAGAGGATATAGAGAAGTGTACGCACACTATATGTATATAAATGTATGACTATATTCATGTATGTAGATAGGTAAGTCTGTTATTTAACTGTCAAAGTCAAGTATTAAAAAAATCAAGAAATTTGTTTATAATTTACCCTGTAACCAGCGTCATCCTAGTACAAAGTCAGACTAGGCTTATTTTTGGGTATTTGTAGCTGTGACCATAACCAATTTCAAAAAGTATAATTATAACTATTTGAAAAAAAAAAAAAAAGATGTTTGTATCTCAACAAATCTGAACATACACAATTTCTTAATGTAAGTGGGTTTTAGTTTAACCTTTCAATTTAAATAACCATTACACCCCATTCCTCTAGTGCTAAAATAATGGTAAGTTTAGAGGAAATTAATATAATTAATACACTATGTTAAACACTTTTGCTTTTTTTTAAACTATAACAGTTCACTAGAAATAGTATTTACTTAAATATGAGTTAAAATGGAAATACAATTAAATACAATTGAATCTGAATAAAATAATTGGAGAATACATCAAAAATATGAAAAAAATCCTTAATCAAAAAAGAAATACCGATAGTATGGAAAGAGTGTGTAAGAGAAAAAGTATATGTAGTTGTTCCTATAAACTCTTCCCTTAATTCAGTGTCAACTATACAATGCACTTCAGCAAGTGTCACATCCCGCTCAGACGAGGGAGACAAGTGACTCAGATCCACAAAGTGGGACTGACAGGACTGGGTAAAAATTAACTTCCTTCCACCAACCTGTGATTTCCTCTTGTGAGGATCGTAACACAGGGTTTTGCTTTGCCTGTTCTATGTCTGCAGGGAGTCTTTTATCTAAGAAGTTATTCGCAGCTTTTCTTTATTCAGTTTGTGTTTGCTGGCTAGTGTAAAGGGTCTGAATGGGGCAATCCCCAGTACAGTCTGCAGCCAGTGGCTTGCAGTAAGATGACCTTACCTCAGCTGTGCAGATCAAAAGGAACTCAGACAACTGAGGAGTCACACTTGCTAAAGATGTAAGAATCTAAAGACAAACCTTCTTTGGTACTTATACCAAAAATATATGTCCATGTTGTATTTTAAGAAGAGAATTAGGAAAATCTTTAAATTCAGCATCCAAACTATCTTGATAAAATCCCTGTCTCAGGCATATGTGTTAAGTTGAGTTTTGGAGTAAGACATCAGGAAATGTTGGGCCCACTTCTCACCATTATTTTCATAGGTATAGTTACAGTGTGAATCAGCCTTTATCATGACAGACATTTATTGCTTTTTACCTTTATCATCATTTATCACCTTTATCATTTGTCATGAATGACATGATAAATGCCACTTACAGAGTCCTTCTGAAAAACTTCTGCCTAATTTATGGGCTTTATCTACAAAACCTGGTATAGTCAGCCTGAACTCAGACATGAGTCCAACAGTGTGGTCATGTTGTACTTAGATTCTTAAGGCAGCATTATACAAGGACTTAGATCAGAGATTTCACAGTTATTTAGTTTACTCCCTGGTGCTTAAATCTAGGGACACAATAGACTTTGCCTACTGATCTCAGCCCATACCAACCTGACTGAATATTTAACAGACTTAATCAATCTCTGTGTCTTCCAATATGAGTTTGACCATATCATTGTCGCCCATGTAATTACATGTCTAGAATAGCTCTAAATTTGATGGAAGATAGGGTCTTTTGGGTAAATTAGAAATGTAAAGCCTATTACCCAAATTGTGGCATTTTTAGTAGAGTTACACAAAGACATATATGATCTCTGCAATTTTGTTTGATTCACTAAATATTTGTACTAGTTCAAAAACAAACTAGTGGGAGACACCCAGTCAGAATAACAATTTAATAGGGAAATAAAAAGAGGAAAAAAAAAAAAAAAAAAAGGGCAGATAACACTGGGTTAAACTGACAAAGTCAGGATACAACCTGACACCCTGTTAATCAGGGTGGTGATAGCAGTCTGGTAGAATAGTGGCTGCAGTCCCCCTGAAGCAGTGACCCTGTAGAAAGAAGGGCTGCTCTTCCTCTGAACATCCAGTGGTGGCTATATAGCTCCTGTCCTCTGGAAATCCGGTGGAAAAGGAGGGTCTCTGGTATTCAGAATCTCAGATTACATCCAGGATGGAATGCTTGGTTCCTCCCTCTGGGTGGAGCATCTCACAATGGGATAATGAGTCATGAGGCCAAATGTTGATTAAGTTCATTAACAGAAGATGGTCCAGAGGGAGTTATCTCTGAGTCATGCTGCATGGCATTGATGGGCCATTAACAGAAAGATAGTCTGGGGGGAGGAGGCAAGGAAACACTGCCCCGCCTGATTTCAACAGCTCATGAGGATGGTAATAGAATACACTGCAACCCAGGACAATATTCCCTACACAATTATTTTTACTTGATTTAATATTCTACGACTTTGTTCACTTGTAATTTCTCTGAAAATCCAAGGTGGAAAGCTACATCCAAAATTACAAAGATGCCCATGCAAAATAAGACACCACCTTAACTTTCTCCATTCACTGTTGCTAATAGGTGTCTTCATCTGAACTACTCATGTTAGTCCTCCTCTGTAGTCAGTGGAGGAAACAAGTACTTTCAGAGCAGACCTATTCAAATCCAAAGTCTACCAAAGGAGATAAAGGGCTTCATTCAATTGTCCCCATATGTGTATCCACTGTTTATTAAAACATCCTAGAACATCCTTACAGGTTGACAGATATTACATTGAGGTTTTAACTCAAAATCAGGAGTGCTGTACCTAGGTCTGGACTCCTGAGTACAAGAAAGACTTATTAAAAAAAAAAAAAAGTGATACCTTTTAATCTTCCTTTCCTATAATACACTTGTTACAGCTTTAAAAGTGCAAATTTCCACTTCAAATCAGGAAGAAAATTAGCCTATTCAGTAAAAACAAGACTGTTCAATTTACTCTGTGTTTTATATGGTAGTAGTCACTTGACATATCTATCAGATAAATCTCCAAATGTAAATGAGAAATTACCTGGTTTATGAATGCATAAGGGATTTAAGCATCAAGCATTAGATCTGTAGTTCTGACAGGCTTCAATAGTTTTGTGGATAAATTTAGACAACTGTATGACTTCATCTGTAGAAACACAGTTTCCCACCAAAATGTAGTCCAGCTTTTGGAAGTTTGGTGAATGTCAGTGACACCTGAATGCTGAACTAAGATGCTTAATTTGGTGCTTTGGTTTTGTGCTGGTTTAGGCCCTGCCAGGACCAGAGACCACGTTGCTGTTGTCCCTCCCCCACCCTTGGACCAGTCAGGGTTGGAAGTAAGGCACAAACCCCGGGGTTGAAATAAAGAAAAATTTAATACAACAGTGTAACAAATAACAATCTGAACAACAACAATAGCAATAACAACAACAATAAACAGTAGTAACAGTAAACAAGACAAAAGATATACAGAGAAATGCTGCAAGGGACACAGCCAGCCCGCCACACGTGCTTCTCCAGACAAAAGCCCACAGGAAACTCTTCCCACACTTGGCGCATGGACCTGATGTCAACATGGGATTGAATAACCCAGCTGGAGCCCTCTCCCCACTGCTGGGGAAACTTAACCCTATCCCAGTTGAACCAGGACAGGTTTCTATGCTCTTTTTCTGATTCTGTTACAGGATTTACAAAGTTTTCCTAGACTATAGGTACCCAAGTTCCAACTTTTGTTTGTAACACTGTCCTCTAATTTTTTATTTATTTTTTTTTTTTTTAAAACTAATAAGCCATTTTAGGATCTTTCTGTCAAGATGTCAGCAAAACAGTATTCCATTTCATAGTACTGTCTTTCAGAGTTGAATTTTATCTCTGGTTTCCATTTATATCTGAGAGTTTTCTTCATGTTACTGAATGGAAACAGGCTTCAAATAATTTTATTTTTATTCCAAAATTAGGATATCTGATTGCATAAGACTTGATTTTACCATAAAGTGCTAACAGGGTAACAGTTTAGCTTACAATTTTTCCTGATGTACAAATAAAAGCCTGAATTACATCTTCTTGAATGTATCTGATATTTATATTATAATTAAACTGTCTAGTGTTGGAATTAGAAGGAAAATCTCAGAAGAGAGGTAGCCAGAAGATATGTTTAAGATTCTCTGAGGAACCTTAAGAACTTCTGATCAAATACATTGGGTTTCCATGGCAAAGTTTTGGTAGTGAGGGGGCTACAGGGGTGGCTTCTGTGAGAAGATACCAGAAGCTTCTCCCAAGTCTGATAGAGACAGTGTCAGCTGCATCCAAGACAGACCCTCTGATGTCTAAAGCCGAGCCAGTCAGATACAGTGGTGACAACCTATTTAAGAATAGGAAAAAATGGTGCACAACAGCAGCTGTGAGAGAAACAAAGATGCAGACACCAAGGTCACTGAAGAAGGAGGGGGATGAGATGCCAGAGCAGAGATTTCACTGCAGTGGAATAAAGTGGGTGAAGACCATGGTGAGGCAGGTTGTTTCCCTGAAGCCCATGGAGGACCTCATGCTCGAGCAGGTGGATGTGCCCTGAAGGAAGCTGCTACCCCATGGAGAAACCATGCTGGAGTAGGCTCCTGGCAGGACCTGTGACCCTGTGGAGAGGAGTCCATGCAGGTTCAGGTCTTCTGGCAGGATCTCTGGCCCATGCAGGGGACCCACGCTGAAGCAGTCAGTTCCTGAAAGACTGCACCCAGTGAAAAGGACCCATGCTGGAGCAGTTCATGAAGAACTGCACTGTGTGGGAAGGGCCCACACTGGAGAAGTTCATGAAAGACTGTATCCTGTAGGTGGGACTCCACACTGAAGCAGGGGAGGAGTGTGAGGAGGAAACAGTGTGATGAACTGATCACAAACACCATTCCTAGTCCCCCTGTATTGTTCAGGGAGAGGAGGTAGAGAAATTGGGAGTGAAGTTGAGCTCAGGAAGAAGGAAGGGTTGGGGGTAGGTGTTTTTTTAAGATTTGGTCTTATTTATCATTATCCTACTCTGATTTTATTGGCAATAAATTAAATTAATTTCCTTAAGCAAGTCTGTTTCGCCTGTGACAGTAATTGGTGAGTGATCTCCGTGTCCTTATCTTGACCCATAAGGCTTTTGTCATATTTTTTATCCCCCTGTCCAGTTGAGGAGGGGGAATGAGAGAGCAGCTTGCTGCAAATCTGGCAGCCAGCCAAAGTTAATCCACCACAGCAAACCAGGACATGTTCAGGCAACATGTTAAGTGTATCCTTTCTTACTTACATGTTAAGTACTCTTGCATTTCAAGTATTTTATCCTCTATGGAAATTATCTCCAGAAAGCCCAAAGAACATTGCTCTTTCAAAAATTCAGATTGACTCCAGCTGAAGACCATTCCAATTCTCTGGACAAATGTCTAAATGTTGTATCACATTGATCAGATACTTGTAATGCTTTTCATGATATAGTCTCAGTATATAAAGAGAACATGGAATTTTTTAGGAGAAATGAATCTATTTTGTCTATGCTTTGACTAGATACATTTTAATCTTCTCACCCTTCCATTAGAGTAGGAGCTGCTGAGTGAAAATGGTAACCACAGCCTTGAGCATGAGCTAGTGGCATTGAAGGTGAGCCAATTCATGCTACAAGTGAAGATTATAAAGTGAGATTTGGATAGCTACATTAGCATGGATTCAGCTTTGTTTAAAGCATGAACAGCTATACTAAGGAAATATATATCAAAATTTTAGAGGGTTAACATCTTCCATCAGTTTTTCTGCTACATAGGAGGAAGTCTTCTATACCAGGACTGACATTAAATCAGTTCACCATTCTTTATTTTTTCAGAAGGGGGTGAAATAAGAACTCAGAGCTAATAAAATGTAATGAAAACTGTAAGCACGAGTTTATAGTACATATACTATTCTTCAGATCCTACAGATGGTAATAATGTACACAGCCTTCCATAAACAAATAGAGAATTGAATGAGGCATACCATTAAGATTTTAAGGTAAAACTTTAGGGTGATTATTAACAAGATATTGAAAGCTTAGTTTCAGTTCTGTCCATTGCACTTGTTAAATTTTGTTCCACTTTTAAGATTCTAGAAATTTTCATTGTGATATGTTTCTTGCAGAACTATGCTCACTGTATGTTACAATGCATACTTTGCATACTGTCTTCAGGAAACATACAGTAAGTTACAATGCCTTCCTTGCACGCTGTTTTCAGAAACGCATTATTCTTGTACCACAAGACCTTCAAAAGCAATCCATTCTTAAGAAAACTGGTTGAATAGTTCTAATGTTCTGAATAGTGAAAGCCCCTGTGAATGAAATCCTGTGGGATAAAAGATAGTATAAAAATTCAGAATATATTAGTTGTTCTATCATTCACATAATTAAACATGTATTTTACTGTGCATGCTATTGCCATTTAAATGTCAAAAAGTATTATTTTTTTTCCCAGATAGCATTACCATTTTTAAAATTTAATTTGATTATGCAAACCCATAAGAATATTATTCATAGACAGATTTGGACCATCTTTTTGATTTTAAAATTATAGTCAACCATGCCATCAACAGATAAAAGGCCTCTAGATATCTCTTGGAAGTTCTGTGTAACTCTAATCCTAGCTGACATTTGACAGATTCTCTGTCAGATTTTAATGTTTTATCTTTCTCTTCTGAGGTTATTTTTAAAGTGTGGCTATGAAATCTCTGTGTATAAAAAGCTTATTTATAACTGGCATGTTGCCACAACAACATATGGAGGTGCATAACATACTGCAATATTCCACAAATGTGAAGTACTTACTATAAGAAGTCTTATTACACATATGATTTAATAATGTTCTGCTTTTCACAACGTTAGAGTCCATTTCAGGTCTCTATATAAAAAGTATAAACTATTATCTAAATTAATTACTGTATAAATATTTTTTTTTTACAAGTTTGAACATGATCTCTATTGAGATTTCTGTGAATATGGTATGCATATCTAGAGAAATTTACCTAAATATCATCGATACATTTGTGTCACAGATAGAAATTGTCTATCTACCTCCCTAGGCTGTGTTACCTTGAAGACATTAACATTAATTAGATCCTTTTCTGTTTCGTTTGAAAGTTTCCCAGGCATGTTTAGAAATTCTTTATCTAAGGTGACAGATATCTTCCTCTTTTTGGCAGTCCATTATATTAAAGATTTTGGTGGGTAAGCCTAGTTAATTTGTCACAGTGACACCAAATCATAATACTCATCTGAACTTTGAGAGACAAGCTGTTAAACTCTATGTAATAGTCTGCTACATAGAGCTTCCCCAGCTACCGTGAATCACAGTATTCTCCACCTTGCTGCTTTTGTAGAAGTCAAGACAAGTTGAACAGATTGATATGCTGGGGAACGAAGACAGCATTCATTAACTACACACAAATACCAGTGTATTAGTATTTGGTGCAGATTCCCAGGTGTTGGCAGAGGTGGGGCTGAAGAAGGAGGCTTCTGTGAGGAGAGGGCAGGTCTGCCTCATGCTGAACACAGATGGTTCCAGCAGACAATGGACCCACTGCAGAACACAGCTGAGCCCAGAAGACAAGATGGTAGCACCTTGGGGAAAATGTATTTGAGAAAGGGCAAATACTGCAGGGCAGTCAGGAGTGCACTGATGGGATGTGGGCAGATAAAAGGAGTTTGGAATGAAGGAGTGAAGTTGAGCCCAGGAAAAGGAGGGAGAAAAGGTGTTGTTTTAATCTTTTGTCTTTGTTTCTCACTACCAAAATTTCTTTTAATTTGCAATAAATTATTTTTTTTTTCAATCAAGTCTGTTTTGCCCCTGACAGCAACTAGTAAGCAGTATCTCAATGATATGTGTTTTTTATCTCAAACCACAAGCATTTTCAACTTATTTTCTTCCTGTGCCTGTTGACAAGTGAGAGTGTTGTTGGGTGGGCATCAGGCAACTAGCCAGGGTTAACCCTCCATGATCAGTGGAACAGATGTCTTCACTTAAACCAGTGATTTTAGTCTCCCTTCACTCTTAGAGGAGACAATGAGCCCCTACAAGGTATTGAGACGTGTTTAATCTTATTTTAACATTGGTTAGATAGATTGCTTCCTAAAACTGCCTTTTTTTGTATGTTTGCTGACTAAAAGAAAGCTGATTTTGAATAACTCTGATTTTAGTTGTAGACTCTTTTACATAAAGTGTGAAGCCTTATTGCCCCATGAATAGCTCCCATATTCTACTTCTGTATCAAAGACACATTACATTATTTGCAACAAGGCCATGTGGTCACAAATGCTGTTGGGAAAGAAAGTAATCAAAGGCAGTCAAAGCTGACGCCTCTAAGCTATCGCTGATTTCAGCCAAATATATAGTCCCAGACTTCAGCACCATATAAAAGCCCTGGTCCCTATGCTGGAGGCTCAGGGGCTTGTGCTTGAGATGGCTGTCATCCAGTGCTGCTGTGTGGCCTTGGATCAGGCTGTGGTGAAGGAAGCTTTGTGGGAAAAAGTTGTGAGAAGTAAGGATCTTACTCCTCTTAGCTGCATTCAGGCTCAGGTGCTATCCTTGCCTGTGCTATGCCTGTGCCTGTCTGTGTATTGTGTTGGTCGTGGTCCTGCTCTTGACTAATCTGTCTTCCTGGCTTGATCCTCAGACCTGCCTCATTACTATGGACACTTTTGGCCACCCAGCCTTTTGGCTGAACAAGATAACTGTCTCCAGACTTGCTGGGTGACTCTTGGTCGGGGTCTGTGGGACTGCATGGCTTGGTGAGGGCACTGTCCTTCCTTCCTTGGGCCACCCTCAGCTCATCCACCCTTGCAGATCAGCCCACGCTTGCTGCCCCCTGATCCTGAGATGGGGATCTTCAGAAGCTGCTTACAAAGTGTTTTGATGTATATGTTGTGGTCTGTGCAAGTGTTTTGGAATGCACGTCATAGATAAAATCACAACTTCTATACGGATAAATAAACAGCAGTTAGGGACAAATCCCCATCTCAGAGGTCTGATGGCACATCAGACTGGAGTCTGTACTGCTTAGTGGCAGCTCCCTCTACAGCAGAATTTTTTTTGGTCAAAGCTAGTTAAAAGAGAGTCAGGGAATAAATTAGCAGTTAAGTGATGGAAATAATCAACAATACAAAGATTACTCTCCCTAGTCCTCTTATATTTAGCAGCAGAAGCATACATTTCCCTGAAACAAGGCCGACTGAAACCCGAACGCATGGAGGTTCTTAACATTTCCTACCTGTTTTCAAAATCCTCAGGGAAGGAGACCTATGCTTAATTACAGCTGTCCGGATTATGCTCTGGAGGCACAAAAATAGTAAATTACTCTTATATCCATTATTATTTGTCATTGCAGGTGCATTGATTGTATAGAGAATAATAATTGTGACAGTCCCGCTGTTTTGACTCTTTCTCTGAGCCAAATTAATTTCCTCTTCTCTTGTGCCATTGATGTAAATGAAATACCCTGTCTTGGCAGACTCTTGCCTTAGAAGCTAAGGCTTCACTGCTTTTAAGTCACTGTTACATTAGTGGCAGTTAGACAGAAACAGAAACGGAACCTAGTGCAATACCAAAGTTTTTGTTTCATATTTCAAATTATGTATATGGTCAGACTCCAGTAAATAACAAAAGCCTCTTGTATTACAATATATTTCACTACAATAAGCTCAACATTATAGAACGCTATTATCATCAAATAGATAGACTTGAATTTGGGAATAAAAGACTAATCAATAGTAAAATATTATTAGAATATTGATGGAAGAAGAGAATCATTCAGGCTTATGTGTTTGATACTATGAAAGTATTTCTTGAGCTGTTTTTTTCCAAACCAGAAGCACTGGAATTTAGTGCAATCTTGAAAAAAATACAATCCGAAATAGGTAGTTATTATTATGACTTTGGTTTCATTTCTTAGTTGTGTATCTAATAAGATCCTTTTGTCACATACATTTCTTTAAGAAAATATTCTTTCTAGATGAATTAAGAAACTTTTATTCCATCCACATTTAAGATATATAAGAATTCCAGTGACCAGGGCAAATTTACTGGAGATATAACAAGTGTCTTACTCATTTATTATATTTTTTTAAGATGTATGAGTTTCCTGCATCAACCTTTAAAAATAAATCAGTTACAAAATAAGTTAATTACATAATTATAGGTCACAATCTCCTCTTACTGGCTCTTTTTTTCAGCCATCTTTAGAGTAAGCACATATGTTTTTCAAAGCATATATACACAGCATACATACATAGCATACAGCATGCACAGCAATTACTTGTTGAGTAATATTCATTGAAGATAACTAATATTGTATTAGGCTAAATCTGAAAACTATTAGAACTACCAGTGTAAGCAATGCAAAGTTCTTTGTTGATTGGGCAGTTGTCACTAAGTTTGGGATGCATTGATTTAATTGCTGACTTTTCACTCTCTACTTTTTAATTAAGGTTTTTAATCAAGGTTTTATAATTTTGCATCAGTATTTTTTCCTAAGTCTGTAAGTTGCTATATGGTACTGTCTCAACAATTCCATTTTTGTTTATTGTCATTATTCTTATTTTACATGGCTTTAGTCTTCAATTTTTTTTTTTTTTTTTTTTTTTGGTTTGGTTGGGGCTTTTTTTCAGTAAGACTACACTGAGTTTGCACTGCACACAACCAGACAATCAGTCACAAGCAGTGGAATTTCTGGGGTCTTGGTTACAATATAGTAAAGAAATTTCTGACAATACCATTGTTTGACTGAAAATGTCAATTTTCCAAAGTTGTAACTTTTTATAACAGTGTATGAGCTTCAGTAAAACTTCTAACAATTCTTGAGCTGGAAATTCTGGTCAAAATCAGAGAAAAATAAATTACTTCTGTAGCAAATACTACAGTAGCATAAGGATCAAAATTGAAAATTACAGAACTATATAAATTTTATCTTTTTTGATTCAAAACCGGGACATGTCCTTAGGTCCTCCATATCACATCTGCGTGACACAGTCACAACATTTCTAGTTAATTTTTGATAATTCTACATACCCCTGACATTTTTTTCTTTCTGCCTCCAAAATGAAAGAAAATAGGACAGAGGGAATAAAAGTCCTGAGGTTTTCTCTGTAATTAGCAAAGGATGAGAAGCTATTCTATATACAGAGCACTCAAATTAGATGCCTGCTTGGAGTAGCTCTTTGGAGGAATCCATCTTTCTGCATTGCCTATATGAGAATCAATGCAGACCAGCCTTCTAATTTAGGTACATATATTTGGGATTCATGTGCCCTACTTTAGGTATCTGAAAGGCATACAAGTCTTAATTAGTCACTCTGGTCTCACTCTGTAATAACCTCCAAGGACAATTCACTGCATAGGAAAGGGCAGATGATCTGGTCTCTAGAGATGCCAATACCTTTTTTCAAGCTATAGAAGGAGCTTTTAGTCATCAAACCATTATGACCTTAATTTGGTTACTCATGTAAAGGCTTCTATCCCACTGAGGACCTCTAGGGCATCTGGGACATCCATGTCGAGCTAAAAAATATCATATAGGAAACCCATTCTCTTCCAGACCACAAGCCAGAATAATAACCTGCTAAACCTAAAATAGCAACAAGAATGTGTCATGTGTCTCATGTCCAGAATCTTGCCATTATAATTGAATGCTATTCCAAATTAAGTTTAATTTAGCTTTTCATGTGTAAGTGTTTGGGTCTTTTAGAATCTCAGTTAGGTTAGAAATGTACCAGCATTCAAGGCTGTTTATAGGATTTACTGCATAAAGAATAGAAATTATAGAAAATTTGATAGTAATCTTCTGTCCTTCCTGATGTGAGGAACACCAGCTGTTGCAGCACTGGATGAGCCCATCTTCACTGATCACCACATGCTGCACAGAGTTCCTGTCCATGGAGAGGTTCACCAGCACAAAGTTCTTGCTCACAATAGAGATTTATCAATCACTAATAGCATTATGTATCCAACGTGGACTTAGGTCTGAAGAATCTCTTGGACAACACACTCTAATATCCTAATCTAATTAATAAAATTATAGTTCCTGAAGAAATGCACAAATTATTTCCAGTGGACAATGCAGTATACATATCAGGGTTAAATGCACATTGAATACATGTACATTAACAACATATTGATTATATGTACTAGATAAACTTTGATTAAACAGCAGTCACATAGTATCTGTGATACACTGTCATACTCCTCAATGGTCATGGGTAGTGTCTACACATGAATTAAGTGTACAAATTTCCATTACAAGCTCTAGACTTCTGTGACTCGATTCACTTGTCTAATGAGATATGGCAAGTGCCATTTGAATCCTAAACTATCTTTGCTAGCCTCCAGCACCTTCTTCATGGAGGCATGGATCTCCCATCTGTTTTCTCAGATAATCTAAGCTACTTTAAATAGCACTAGAGGCCATTTTTAGTAAGCAGATCATGCTCAGAGTCTGTGCAGCCGAGAAAGCAATTCATCACACCAACCACTATGAGTTAGGTTCAGTTGTAAAGCCATTGTTGCTGCCCTAGGATATCTGAGAAATACTCACCTGACTGATACAGGAACTACAAGATACCTGTGACATCCTGGAGCAGCTGGAAACTTGGAAGGATAACTAGGATATATCAAACACTGTTAGACCCCTTTTTTAGGCAAATTAATCAAACTTTATACATCTACTTTAGAATCATCAGAATCTTTAGTCTCTGCTACTTAATTTTCATTCACTGTATTGGGAACTATAGACACCTAAATCCCATAAAAACACCTATATTGAGACACTTAATCTTAAGTGTCTGAAATAGGAACAGAATTCTTTCTTTCTCCTTAAAACTGAGTCTACTGTGTCTGGCTGAAATGGAGTTAATTTATCCACACAGCATCCCTTATAGTGCTGTGCTGTGTATTGGTAGCTGGAAAGGTGTTGATAATGCACCAGTGTTTTGGCTACTGCTGAGCAGCGCTGGCACAGCATCAGGGCTGTCTCTCCAAATTTCCCCCCCTCATCATTAGGCTGAGGCAAGATCTTGGGAGGAGACATAGCCAGATGGCTGACCCAAACTCACTAGAGGGATATACCTTACTATATGATGTCTGCTCAGCAATAAAAGCTAAGAGAAAGGAGGAGGAGGGCATGCATTCATTATTATAATGTTTGTCTTCTGGAGCAATTGCTACACATACTAAAGCCCTGCTTCCTGGGAAGTGGCTGAATATTACCTGCTTATGGGAAGTAGAGAATAAAGGTTTTGCTTTGCTTCTGCACATGACCTTTGTTTCTGCTTTATTAAATTGCCTTTATCTTCACTCACATTTTTTTTTCCATCTTATTTTGACCCCCTGTTCTGCTGAGGAGGGGAGTGTTAGAGCAGCTCTGTGGGTACCTGGCATCCAGTCAACGTCAACCCACCACACTGAGTAAAATGAATCCCATACAAAGTCAAGTTTGTATGTTAGGCAATGTGAATACCTCCTGCTGATTTCAGATCTCTCATTTTCAAGCTGTTCTATTTTATATGGAAAAGTTTATATTTGTAACATTAGGAACCTGAACCTGATGAAACTACATTTAAAATAAATGGTCTACAACACTGCTGATTTATTATTTCAAGGGAGGAGGAATTTGAGGGTGGGGACACACATCCAAGTTTTTATTCCTCCTGGTACAGACAGAAAACAAATACTGAAAAGTTCACTAATCGTCTCACATCTAATTCTAATCATAGCACACATTAGTGGTATTACAGCCAAAAGATTGTTACTGACTTGTGTCACTTCCTGGCTACACAACTGAAAGATTTGTAAACTTCCTTCCACCCCATACTTTCTCCTCTGCTTTCCATTGTAGGTTAGCATCTCTGTGATGGGCTGCAGAAAAGAACATGCACCTACAGCTAAAATTTCTGTGTAAAAGTCTACCATCTTCAAACTGTCATTGGAATTAGGCTCATACAAAGGATGCCTAATTTTGTGCCACACACAACCATGCACAGAAAGCTGTTCCTTTCAGTTGACTGATGTGGTGTTTTGCTGATTAAGGATACCAATTAAACTCAGACACCAGAGTGAAAAGAGTAGGTGTATTTTACTGGGGATAACCAACGTAGCAGTGTAATACAGAAAACATGCAGTAAAAAAAGGCAGAATAGTGCACCTAAAGCAACAAACAGGAGAATACAGGGTAATGCATCAAATCATTACTACATGAGAGAGAGAACAGTGATTAAGAAAGATATGTTGCCATTTGCATACGTTACCATCACCCAGACCCGCAGTGGCTGGGCAGCCCCGGTTACAGTGAGGGTTTGGAGAGCCTGTCCCGGCAAGGGGGAAATCCTACGCGGTGCCTCCACCCATAGATGAGGCTGCCAAAGTCGCTGTGAGCGGGTCCAGCCTTATAGACCAGAGATCAACAAGCCAGAATAGCTGGCACCTTTGTTTTAAGCAGAAAATTTCTGGTTTCATTCTCCTGCTGGGGGGGGGGAACCAAGGGAGTTTCTAACAAGGCCAAACACTTGGGTTCTCAGCCTTGCACAAGGCTGAGAAAGGAAAGTTGGATACATTCTCTCCTCACTACTGATTATATTTTGTCTAAGCTGCATCTTTCACTAGCAAGTTTACATATTTTATTAATGATTACATACTAAGTTAGGAGCTTCATCTTGGGGCCTGTTGTTCAGGCTGCAGTATTTCAATGCTTTAGCACTTTTCACATCAGCAGAGGTGGGTTGTTATAACTTCGTACAATACCTACTAGGCTAATGGATAGCAGTTATAAAATATACAAGATTTATCTATAGGTCAACTCTGGCTTGGGCCAGTTGTCCAAGCCTTAGCACTCCATGTGGGAATGGTATTCTGTGGCAAAATGGTGGAGTGAAATGTTGGGAGTTATACCTTTGTACATCTTTACATCAAGACTTGTCAGAATTTGACTTCATGTTTTAATACAACATTTATACACTTTGTGAATTTCAAATCACATCAGATTATGAGGGATCTTACACTTTATTAAAAGTATCTGTCTTCTTGTTTGATTTTTTTTTTTTTTTTTTTTCCCCAAAGCAGTGCTCAGACAAGTTTGATTGGGCATCCCTGCAGATTGAACTACTGTGGCCAGGAATACAATTCAGATGACTACCGAGAAAGAGAAGGAAGATAAAAGACAGCTTTAACTCTGTATGGCTAAGTAATTTAACTGGAGAAAGAAGATTGTTTTTTCCTTCCTACATTTTGATTTTATTAATTCTTTTATTTTTTGTAAGAAATAACAACGTAATTTAAAATTCTTAACACTTCTAGAAGAAAAGGCTGGTAGCTAGCCTCCTGTTTTTCAGTGTAGAAGATCATCTAAGTCACTATAATGCAGCATTATATTCCTTCTGACTCGCTCTCCTCATAGAAGGGCATGATCATTTTCTCTCTTTCAGTATACCAGACATTTACAATAATACAAAAATTTTTTTTTTCACTAAAATTATGCTACAAAATATTAGTTGAGACTGATTACATTATAAAAGGAGAAAAATCTCCATAATTCACCCTTAAAAAGTGATTTTGTTTATATATAGTGGATAGAGCTATTTCCCTGAATTTTGGAACAATTATTTATAAATAACTGTAACTACCATTTATTTTCACATGAAAACACAATAAAAGCCAGCTTTTAGAAACCATCTACATTTTTACTGTGTGATATTTACATCTTAATAAAAGATTTTAATGGTGCCTTGCTAATGTGCATTTTAGTAAATGAACTAGGGTTAGGTATTCTCATATTTAAAATCATATGTTTTGAGATGAATGTATTATAGAAGAAAATCTGCTAGATATACACACACACACACACACACACAGAGACATTAGGAGAACAAAATCGGCAGTTATTCAGAGCTGTCTACTTATCCCCTAAAACACCTCAAAGATCATACAGAATGTGTTTGGTATATATAGAGATACACATACATGTATTTTATATATATATTATGGTTCATCAAGTTTCAGTATTGCATCTTTGCTAGCAAACGTCTGTTCTAATTATTATGGTCCTCAATAAGACAAACTGTGTGCTGAATCTGTCAAGTATTCAGTCGACCATTATCTTTTGACCTTACATAACATATCCAGTAATTTAACTGTAGCTATATAACATCTTTACCACCACTTCTTCTTAAGACAGTTGCCATTGTCTTCAATGTGATTTTACATTAGTTTCTTATTTATTTAAATTTGTAACTGTTATCTACCAGTATTGTATTTTGCTAAGTCAGTTTAAAATTGTCTCTCTTTTCCTTTCTGAAAAGCTAAGCATACCAGATGTGATAGACATATTGATCTTTCGGCAGCTATGACATATTTTTAAAAATAAGAGCCAGTTGATTATTCCCCTGTGCGTCAAATCTTCCTCTTCCATTTTTGACTATTCAGAGCTGACAACTGCAAGAGCAATATTTTAAACTGATTTCATCTTTCCAACATACATGACAATGTCACCTGTTTCACTTCACTCATCTGATGTGCTGTCTCATGGAACTTTATAAATTTAATGCTTTCTTAAAGAACTAGGATGAACTTCTGCTAATATATGTCCATCTTTATGGTAGACTTTAACAGAGAAACAGTTTGTTGAACAGTTACATTAAATATGAAACATGATTTCAGACAGGCTGTGCACTAAGTATCATCATAAATGACAGGAGACAGGGTTCACAGAGTATTTTTGAGAAGAAACAATGAGAAATGAGACAATACCTTCTATCTTTGTGTACAAATGACTTGCTTGTGTTTGCAATGATCCTTATTTTTCATGATATGTATATACACAGATTTTTGTTGTTGTTGTTGTTATACTCCATCCAGGTTAAACTTCAAGATAATTTTAAAATGGTTTCCTACTTTATTGCAGTACTGAAACTAACAAATTTCAGAAAAAAAAATTCTCATTCCATATTAAGACTTCTGGAATCAGATATGATACTGTAATGGAACATTCTGAAAATGAGACATGATCGTTCAATAGATATCTTAGTGGTAAGAAAAGTAATGTTAAAAATTATGATGAAAACTGATGTGATAACTATGTTCCAATAAAGAAGAACACGCAGAGTACTTGTTTTAAGTCTTTTCTGGAAAGTTTTCATTCTGTCATTTCTAGTAAAGACATCAGTAAACTAAATATTTCACAGACATTTTGGGTATAATTAAGGAGAGACTTTTCAGGTAATCTCAGTAAAGTAATCACTACAAATAGGATTGCAGTGAAGAAATAATTGTGTGCTTTGCCAAGTGATTATTATGTCAATGGCAGTAGTGATAACTGCTATTGAGCCTATGGCAGAGTTAAGCCACAGGAGAGCTTGACATATGTGACAGTATGCCATTTAGAAGTACTGCCCAGATGTTATCCCTGGGGAAGATTTCATTCAGTTTTAGTGGTTTAAGGAAATGTTGAGAACTGCAGGTTACAAATTGAGCAGTCCCCAGCTGTTATATGCATTTGTGTCTGAGCCTATTACAGCTCTTTCATTTATGTTTGATAAAACTGTGTTTGCTGTTGTTCTGTTGAAGTCATTAAATATTCTCATCATTGTGCAGTGATATTGCTAATTGAGAAAAATGCCATTGAATGTATGTTATTTTCATTTCAGCACATCACAGTAACAGTTACAGTGGAGATAGAGTTCATGCCTCCGGCATATACTCACAATTCCTCCAACTTTCAAGCTTGCTGTCATTTGATACACTCAAATCTGTATCATCATGATTTTAGATGTTACCCACAGGAACCAAAATTATGAGCAAACACTAGACACCCCCTCCTATCACCATGAATCTTGACAATGAGAAGGCTGTGATTCGAAAATTTCATGAGACATATTTAAAGCACCACAAACAACCCTCAGCTCTTAATCTAAATGCAGATACTGTTCAGTGACAAGAAGTGTCTAAAGGCACTGGTTTTGTCTAGGGTTGTATCAGGATGTGGGGTGGGGAAAAAATATTTTAAAATACTCCTCTGAAAAAAATAGAAGCACACCTAATTCACAGATTAGACACTTCCTCTCTTAAAAAAAGTAAAATAAAATAAAAAAGGTTAATTTTTTTTCCTACTTCTTAAGTGGAGAAATCTGGGAACATAGCAGGTATTTATTGGTTCTTATCCTTTTATGACAGTCATTCCATTTTAGTGGATACTGTGCTCGTAGTCTGAGGATTCAAAATCTCTGCTATAGCTCTTCAACCATACTACTATCTAATAACTTTCCTGGAAAGGAAAAACTTCTGGCTAAAATCTCAACATTTGCTCTCAGTTATTTAGAGGCAAGAAAGCTATCCGGCATCTCTAATGTTATGAAAAGTGAGCGTTCATACAGTTCCTGTATTTCACCATCAATAAGATGTTCACTCAAGACGTGTTTGCGAGTTTGGAGTGAAAATCAGGTTATTTTCCAGTCTGGTGTTAAGAATCATAGAATCATCTAGGTTGGAAAGGACCCTGAAGATTATCTAGTCCAACTGTTAGACTTCATTTAAGTAAGTTTATCTCATAGTACAAGTATAGTCCGAGAGTTAGGTCTGCATCATGATAAGCAGCCATATCTGAACTATTCAAAGGAAAAGGAAGATACAGACGGGAAAAAAAAGTCCCAGTAGAAGTAAAAGACAGAAGTAAGAATTAAGAAAAGGAACAAAACTACTGAAAGGTGAAGCAGCTCAAGTCTCTTTGGAAGAGCCAGAAAAGTAGAAGAATAGAAAATTCATATACAAAATGGTATGTCAGGTTCCAAGAGTCAAGAACCTAGTAGCTTTTTTTCAGCAAAAGAACGAACTCATAGCTTCATTAGCTGGTTGGTTGGTTGGTTGGTTGGAACATTTGCTGATCTGGGCAGTGTGCCAGGCGCACCCGCCCAGTGAGAGCAGAGCTCTTGGGTGCTGAGGTGCCGCAGGTCGGGGCTGCCTTTGCTCTCAGGGCCTCGCGGTAGTTGGGGCCTTTGGGCAGTGGGAGCCGCTATTGACTGCAGGTCAGATCGGGCCTGGGGATCAATGGAGTCCCCTGGGGAGACATTGGGAGCTCGTCCCCTGGAGCAGCAGCTGCGGTCGAGGACTCTCCCCTTGGGTCAGGACGCTGCCCAAGGAAACTCCTCGAGGGGCCTTGGGTCGGGACGCTGCCCTGAGCAGGTCCTCGAGGGTGAGAGCCCTCACTTGCCAGGTGAGTGATAGAGCGTTTGGGGTTGTCGTTAAACCCTAGGTAGCAGGGCTTTGTAAAGTGTTTGGGGTTGCCGTTAAACCCTAGGAAGTTGTTCTGTTCTCCTCTCACAGACATTCAAACCTGCAATAAATGCAGAGCAAGTTAATTGTGTTAATAATACATTTTTTAGTTTTGGTAGTCGGTTGTTCATTTGGGAACCTTCGTAACAGGCAGTAATCTGTGAAACACTTCCAATCTGAGGGATAGTGGGACCAGCAAGTAAATGAGTGTGTTTATGTGCTAGTACAGTATTTACATCACTGCTTGCCTTCCAGGTTTAAATTCTTCTTCACTGTGATCACAAATATCAACTTTTAAAAAAAGGCCCCAACGGTAGCTAGAGAAGCCACAGTTAAGTGGCTCATAGCTGAATGGTGATTAGTCCACACTTAGGGAAAGTTATTTTCTTTTTCTTTTCTATCTTCTTTCACTCTTACAGTGAAAATACTAACATCTTTCTACTGTTATTGCATGAATTAACTCAACTTTTAGGTTTTAATTTGGGGACAAGGCTGAGAAAACAAACACTGTAAGTTACTTGCTAATCATGAAATCAGAATCAAACATAAGTATTCTTATTTGTTAAATACAAAGAATCTCTTCATTGTCACAGGGGTGCATCAGGTTTTGTTTTAATGAATACTTCTGCTGCAGAATTTCAACTTTCCATATCCATCTCAGTAAATATAATTTACATAATAAATAAAATTTCTGCCAACTCATAGATATATTTTTCTTCCGTATTTAAAATCAAGAATCTGGGTACTTCTGTTATGTTGCTTAAAAATGGGTCTCACTCTCTATATATAAATATAAAGCTTGAGTTAAAATATTTTTTATTTCTTTGCAAAGAAAATTCAGAATAACAAAATGAAGGTTCACACAATGAAGTTTCATATTTTATTTATTCGTAAAAATAGATTTTACAGTCTACTTTTCAGATTATTCAGATTTTTAAAAATAATCTCAAAGTGAAATACTGTTTTTCAAAGAAAAAAATGAAGGTACATTCACCAAACCCCCCCTCCCTTTTTTTTTTTTTTAATTTAAAAACCCCCACCTTTTTCTGATTATCAGCAACACTTCTTCCATGTTTATTGTACCAAGTATCAAAAATGCTATGTACCAAATATTACCAAATTACAAAATTTAACCAATTATTAGTTAAAAGATTCAGTGTCCAAAACCCAAAAGGGTAGTAGATTAAAATCAACAAAGACAAAGATGCTGTGTAGTGTTTGTGTGTCTGGTGGGCCTTTTTGGTAGTGGGGAAGGGCATAACAGTGGCAGGCCCCTGTGAGAAGCTTCCTGAAGTTCTCCCAGCTCCAAGTCAGACCCATCTCTGTGCCAATACGGAGCCAATTAGCAACAGTTCTTATGCCTCAGTGATAACATATTTAGGAAGGGGAACCTGAGAGAAGGAGTTGGAGTTGTGAGGAAGAGTTGCAAAGAGGACAGCTATGGAAACACTGAGGTCAGTGGAAGAAAGGAGGATAAAGGGGAGGAGGTGCGCTGGTGCAGTTTCCCCCTGCAGCCCACGGTGAGAGGGCAGGTCACCCCTCTGCTGCCCATGGAGGTCCACAGTGGAGCAGATGCACACCTGCAGCCCATGGAGGACCCCACACCAGAGCAGGTGGCTGTGCCTGAAGAAGGCTGGGACTATGTGGGAAGCCCCCACTGTTGTAGTTTTTCACTGGGACGGCTGCAACATGCAGGAGGTACCCACGCTGGAGCATCTCAGGAAGCATGCATCCTGTGGGAAGGACTCATGTCAGCAAAAGTTTATGGAGGACTGTCTCCCATGAGAGAGACCCCATGCTGGAATATGGGAAGAAAAGAGAGGAGTCCTTCCTCTGAGGAGGAAGAAGCGGGAGACTGACTGTAACCCCATTCCTTGAGCCCTGTGGTGCTGAGAGGGAGTAGGTAGAGAAATCAGGAGCAAAACTGATCCTGGGAAGAAGGGAAGGGTGGGAGAAAGTGCTTTTAAGATGTGGTAATGTTTCTCACTGTCCTACTCTGTCTGTTAAATGTTGTTGTTGGTAGTGTTTGGATTAAATAGATACTGTTTTTCTTCCCCTAAGGAATCTTTCTTTTGCCCTTTTATTTTATTTTCTCCTTCCCACTCCTGAGGGGGAAGGGGTGAGAAAGTGTCTGCGTGGTGCTCAGTTGCCCTGTGGGCTCAAACCACAGCAGATGGTCTTGGGAACAACCAAATAAATTAAAACTGTAGATGCTGTGCAATAGGAGAAAATGTAACTGTCTAAAATACACCACCGAACATTGTATTTGGTATATGTGTCAAGGTTTTTGTATTGCAACAGGTGGGGTGCTGCAGGGGCAGCCTCTGTGAGAAAAGGCCAAGGCTGCCCCATGGTGGACACAGACAGTTCCAGTTGGCTCCAACAGGCCCACTGCAGGGCACAGCTGAGCCCCTCAGCCAAGGTGGTGGTGCCTCTGTGGAAAACTATTCAAGAAAAAGCAAAATATTGCCTGAAAGTGAGGAAAAAAATGTGAGAAACAAGCCTGTAAGATGAGAGAAGGAGGGGGAGAAGGTGCTCCAGGCACCAAAGCAGGGATTCATTACCCTGCATCTCCTGAAGGAGGCCATGGTAGAGCAGGTATTTCCATGCAGCCTGTAGAGCGGACTATGCCAGAGCAGGCATTCATGCTGCTGCCCGTGGAGGCCTCCATGTAGGAGGGGGTGGATAATTCTGAAAGAACTGCAGCCCATGGAGATGACCCATGCCAGAGTAGATTTTTTCCTGAACAACTGCAGCATGTGGGGAGAGCCCAGCCCAGAGCAGGGCACATGACAGGGGAGGAGTGGCAGAGAGAAACTGCTACGCACTAACACCTTCATTCCTCCTCGTGTCACTCAGGAGGAGGGTGAAGAGGAGTCTGGAATGAAGGACCCAAATTAACCCTGGGAGAGTAGAGACAAAATGTGTTTCTTTACTGTTTGTCTTTTTTTCTCACTATCCATATGTTTTAACTGGCAATAAATTAATTTTCCCAAAGCTAAGTCTGTTTTGCTCACTACAATGACTGGTAAGCAGTCTCCCTGTCTTTATCTCAACCTATGAGTCTTCTCATCCTATTTTCTCCCACTGTCCCACTAAGGAGGGGCAGTAAGTGAGCAGCTGGGTGGGCATTTGTCCCTCAGCCAAGGCTACCTCACCTCGAGTGTATTCAGCTTCTACATTATGTGTTCACCATGTATTTGCTTACATTCACCTCACCCTAAATGTAAAGGTAGACTTTAGTAACTACTTCATATTACAAAGCAAATGAGTTTTAGGAAAATTAAAATCAATTGCAATGTGCAGGCTACATGGTAACAAACAATATAATAATGTAGGTAAAGGCTGTTAAAACATCCTGTCTCAAAGTAGTACCGTAACTAGGAATTAAATCCTTCTGTAAATACTATCATAATCTTTAAATACATGCATCCAGCAACATATACTACCCAAATTGTATGATACAGGAATTGTCAGTGCCAGTTGTAGTTTTTTTAATAATTTATTCTAAAATGAAGGAAATAAGCTTCACCTCCCATAAGTGAAGGCTGTTCTAGTAATAGATATCAATGTAAAGCATTTGGATAACTAAGTACCATAACACTAATGTGAGTATTTTGATGCCCCTCAAAATGCCTTTAAAATTACCTGTTAATGTAGCAGTGTTATTAGGTCTTCCACATTAGATGTGTTTCCTGTTTAAAATAAAATTCACATATATAAATATATAACTGAGAAGTGAGAAAGTAAGGCTAGACTAGAAGGCTTCTGATGACTTGTGTTGTCAAACATGGGATTAGTTTTAAGTAAAATAAACTCAGTCATAATGAATTCTTCAGGGTTAAGGATAGAACCTACATTATTTAATTCATTTATTTTTCCTGAATCTTGATTTCCCTCTCTTTGATGCTTCAGTCCCTGCATTCCTTTTTTTGTCCTTCCCACCCCTTTTCCCTTTGTCAGCAAACCATTTCACTTTGACGTAACATTTTCAAATTTGCCTAGGATAATATACACCACCACCTGTGTTCAAAAGGTGGGAAACTTTTCCACTGCTCATGGCTAGTAAGTGCTGTAAACAGCAAACATTATCACAGGAAAACATTAAGATTCTTGTCAAAAAAGTCCCTAAAATAAGAGTGTATTTTTCCCTCTGCTACTCAACACAAGCTTTACAAAATACAGAAAAAAAAAAAAAAAAAAAAGGGATTCAGTCCCTAGGATGCCTAATAGTTCAGCTGGTGTCCAGCTTTATATTCTAGTAACTTTCACATTCAAATGTTAATCATACCATACAAAGGTATTTTGGAGCAGAGAGACAGAAAAAGGTTCTGCTAGTGCATTTCTTAGGATGTTATACCTACTGTTTTCCTTTGCCTGTCATATTTCTCTGTATCAGTGATCTCCAGGTCAAAGTTCATGAGCAGTGTGCCTCTGTTGGGATACTCTCATGTTGTTTATGGTTGTAAGACATTAACAATAATAAGGAAAAGATGCAACAAAAAATTAATCTTGTCATGCTCAATATTTTCTCATTTTATTTGCTCACAGGCCAGCAAAAGTAGCATGTCACTATCATACAGTTTTCAAATTGGGCTGGACAAAAAAAATAATCATAATATTTTATTTGAGGATCAAAGTGCCATGAAGTAAATAAAATATCTTACTGGGGATTAGGAAAGAATAACAGAAACTATGGGAAAAAATAAACTCAGAAAGAGTGATAACCAATCTTCTGCCATCATTTTTGTTTTTATGTATTGGAAAAAATATTGATAAAATATTTAATGAAATACTTGTTGACTGCATGGTCTTGGCTAAACATCAGTGACACCTTGTCCTTGGATTTTGAAGTTAAATTTAGTAACAAAACAGTTTTTATGAAAAATTACAATGGATGTAATGGCTCCTTAGTTGTAATTAAAAAGGCTGTATCAATTTTCATAGGTTTCCAGCCACTAGGCATTTAATGCTTTTTTTGTTTAAATTTTCAACCTATATAATATGTATTGTACACTAATAAATGGTGAATTACATGAGAGGTAAATGAATCATAAATAAAACTAGCTCTCCATTGAGGTTTGCATTATTTGCCAATTCAAAATAACTAAGAAAAATATTTATTCTGCTGCAAAATAAGATGACAGCAATATGTATGAATATTTTGAGATGGTTCCAGGCTACCTAGATTGATGGGGAGAATGAACGATTTTCATTGGCTGAAGCAAAATTTTACCTAGTAATGAATTTTCCCTGCTGAAATTTTTATTCACACCAGAATACTTTAATGTTTTGTTTCAGCCACTTAGAACTAGCAGCAAATTAGCATAAATTTATATTGCTACTTACATCTTGATAAATCCATGCTAGCAGAATAAGGATACTGAACAAGTAATACTTTAGGAGGATAACCTACAGAGCATAACATAGCAGTGTATCTTCTCGACACAACATCTCTCTACCCTGACAGTTGTGACATGTCACTGCCACGCAACGTTTTTACTGGATAACTTTGACATTTATGTTACAAAAAGTGTTCAGTGGGAAAAAAAAATAAAGGCAAAGCTAAGGCTACCAGAAAAATAGGCAGAGTTTTAACTGCTGCCTGTGAAACTGAATAAAGCCAAACAATATGTAAGACTGTAGTGAAATAATGTGGCAGGCTGGTGTTGCACTGTAAGAATGCAAGTTTCCGAAGGTCAGCAAAAGAAAAATAATGTCTGTTGAGAAGGCAAATCTTCAGACACAATTTTTTAGAGACTTTGCAGGTGATCCTAATTCATAAGGTCTATGGTTTTTTTTCCTACCCCCCACTTTTCATAAGATGGCAACACTAAATACATTCTCTCTGCTCTGTTGGGTATTTGGAAAATGAACTGTGAGAATCTCATTTCAGAAAAGCCTGCATAAATCCTTGCTCCTACTACTTCAGCTCTTGAAACATTCTTTACTATACTATCAAGACTGCTATATGGAAAAGTTGTAGCACTGTAAGTCTTAATTTAAATGGATAAAAACAGCTGTCATAGAAAATAACCAACCAGGGAAAAGGGGGGAAAAAAAAAAAATAAAATATATATATATATATATATATATATATATATTCTCACATTCTAGTACTAAGAAAAAAAAATGTTTCTACTAGATCACCAAAGAGCACTCTCCCATAAAGCATGTTCTATTATCTCTTATTTCACTAGATCTTATAAACTTACATAATTTTAAATTAAAGATTGTTGTGAATAAAAACATGGACTATGGACAGCTGATTGTCTTTCATATGTCTTGCAATCCATAAAATGGATCTTTATAATGTATGAAATAGAAAAAACAGTTCATTCCTGATATGTTTTATTCTTAGACAGAAGAGATCAGGAAGTTACAATAACTGAAATTATGATTTAGAATGGAAATTGTTACATAACTTCAAATGTTAGTGTTGCTATTACTGTACCAGCAGGAAATGCAACTTGAAGCCATGCTTTGGTATGGCACCTTGAGTGTCATTTCATTAGATTCATATGAGGAAATTTTAAGCTTATGATAAGCTCAAGCTCCATAGAAATAATGATCTGCAGTGAAGTAGGTGATGTAGAAAAAAAATCACAGACCCAAATGTTATTTTTAGCCATATATAGTTTGTCTGTTGTTACGTTATCTTAAATCACCTACTTTATATTAACAAAAGTGTGTATTACTTTGTTAGCAAGTAAAAATTTCTAACTTTGAAGATAATGTATTCTTATAATATTCATCTGGTAAATGCATACAATTTTAATGTACTATTTAAATAACTTTTTCTGTTGCTTCATAAGTGTCTTGGAAGTTTCTAGTATGCAATGACTGTGTGATATCTGCTAACAATTCTTGATAGATTTTTCACTTTTATATGGTGTGATTAAACATACTTTGAGAATAATAATACATATACGTGGCAATATTTTATAAGTAGCTTAAACTTTATTTGTCTCTGTGTTCTTGTGAGCAAAAGGGCAGTGCAGCTTCAGGCCCTGAAAGCTGAGATGAAAGAACAATGTCACAGAAGAGTTGGGTTGGGGGGTGTGGGTTGTGGTGCTGGTGTTTGTTTTTTTTGGTGGTGATGGTTTTCTGGGGGGCATTTTGTTTTTTGGTTTTTTTTTTTTTGTTTGTTTGTTTGTTTGTTTTTTCAATTAGAAGAATCTTTCTGGTCTCTTTTTAAAGACTATGGGACTAAAGTTGAGCAAAGTAAACCTGTCAGAAAACTTTGCCCAGTGGCACATGCATAAAACGCTTGATAGCTGAGCTTGTTATACCAGATAGAGTCACTGTTCTTGATTTTGCTTTCATCAGTACCTCACTTAAATAATTTCCTTGTAATCACTTGAATTTTAACAGTGAAATGTTAGCAAGCAAAACCTTGTATCTGTTCTCTCTGGGCTCATTTAACTCTATTATCCGCACAGAGCAAGGGACAGCACTTTACACTGACAACAGAGTGTATGAAATGAGCTATGCTCTAAGGTCACAAGTCATCTTCTGTTCAATTCCTGTTCTATATAGAAGTCCTTTCAACTCTTCATACAGCTGCTTATGAGTTAACTGTCATGTGTTCACTTTGTGATAGTGACCAGAAATCAAATTAAGAGAAGCCAGGTCTCTCATATTCTTCTTTATCTTCTTCTCGCACACATGCTAGTAGGGTATGATTAAAAGAAACTTTCCAGTTTCTTTTCCATAATAGCATTCACAGTTGGATGAAGTACTAGCAGGGGACTTACATACATAATCAAATTCATGCATAAAATTATCCCATTACTTTTTTTGATTTGATGCTGTGTTATAAGAAATTGCAAATAACGTTTCACAAATAGTTTTGTTCATACCCTTCATGGTTCTCTGAAAATATGTCACTTTCCTCCTCAAACATTTTCTCTCCAAGCTAAAAAATTTCCTTGCATGAAAGTTGTTCCATAGTTTTGAATGATCACCTTTTTTGCATTCATTTGTACCCACTGTAGGGACTTTTACTTTTTTTTTTTCTTTTTTTTTCAGAGCAAAACACGACAGAATCATGGATTTAGAATGATAAAAATGTGTTCTTTTTTTTCTTTTTCATCTCAATTTATTTCCTGATCCTCACGTATTTTTCTGGAGGAAAAAAAAAAAAAATAAAATTTTCACTTTACTGGTGAGTCTGTTAGTTGAAAAAGAAGAGGACAAGTAATTATCAACAAAAGAGAGTTCTGAAATAGGTTCTGCAAAAGTTTCAAAATGGTCCTGAAGATGATGAGGAAAGTAGATTACCTGAATACAAAAAATTATGGAAATAATTAAGATTACAAAACAGTCTCCTGCTCTTTAAATTAAAATGGTAATAGTGATTTTTTTAAAAAAAATATTTGATAATGAAATCTTTTCTTGTTCTTATTTATAGACTTATATATATATATAAATATATAATTATCCAGACCTATTGCTAACAAATGACATCAGGATACTAATTTATGGAAAATGTATCTGGAAAGGAAATGCTATTCACCCAGGTATTCACCATGCAGTATATATAAATCCATGGGAGTTTTGCCTTTGATTTCTGCAAGCAAAATCTTGTATCTGTTCTCTCCCCACATTCTTTAATTAGTCTGGCTATAGTTCTGCATGAGAGTATGGAAGAGTTTTATATACTCGTATTTCTATAGATTGGTTCTACTCCTTAGATCTCTTTATGCAGGGTGATACAAACAAATTTCTTCCAAAAACATCTTAACAACAGCTAAAATCGGTGATCCTTCTTACTTCTTGCATTTACTTTATCCACCGAGTATTTAAATTAATATTGAACTCTCTATACTACTACATGAAGCATACATTTGGAAATTTCCCAGGAACATTCAGTTTTGTAAGAGTTTTGCCCTTTGTACAGGTGCCTGATTCAGTTTTTGCTTGATTTTTCCAAGGCCAGAAATGCTCAAGAGGCTTAGAATTCTAGAGAGCTATATTTTATCACTTCTAATATCCCTTCTGCCCTTTTCAGATAATCACCAAAAACATACAGACTTTGGGCCATTCAATGAAAAATTTTGGCTCAAATAGCTAAGACTGAAGTATCTGGTTTCTTTGTCAATATTGCATTACTACTTACAGTGCTAAGTTATTCATAATAATAACCAGTTTCTTACCACTTAAACTTTCTTTCATGAAATTACATTAAACAAGTAAAGCTAACTCAGGTAATGCAATAAGAAAACCATTGTAGCAACGGCACCTCTACAGAGGTGTGCTGCTTACCAGGGGTTCGTGTCAGGGATGTCACCAAGAGACTACAGAGCCTTGTACAATCCACTGACTATTATCCGCTGCTGTTGTTTTATGTGGGCACGCACCAGTGATACAGACAGGCTTACTGCCCTGGGAGCGTCAGTAAGGGAGTCTGGAGTGCAGGAAGTTTTTTCATCAATCCTTCTGGTCAAAGGGAAGGAGTTTGCAAGGGCCAGTCAAATTTGGCAGTCAACAAAAGGTTACGGGACTGGTGTCACAGACAGGGGTTCAGCTATTTAGACCATGGGACTCATTTTGAGAAACCTTTTCTACTGGAGGATGATGTAGATCATCTGTCAGAGAAGGGGAAGAGCATCTTCAGTCATAGGCTCGACAAGTCGGTGAACAGGGCTTTAAACTAAAGTTACCGGCGGTGTGGAACATCAGTCCATCCCACTCCTACCAGTTTGATGCCAGTGTCAGCAATAGATGCCCAGAATCGAGCAGAACACCTGAAGAGCAGCACAAAAGAACTGCAGCCACTCCAGCCAGTAAGTCATCTTCATCCTGTTCCCAGCTTAAATGCCTCTATGCAAATGCATGTAGAATGGGGAATAAACAGGACTTAGAGACATGCACACACCTTCAGGGCTATGATCTTGTTGACATCACAGAGATGTGGTGGGATGGATCCTGTGACTGCAGTGTTGGAATGGAAGGATGCAGGGTCTTCAAGGATGAACAGGGGAGACAATGAGGGAGAGTTGCCATCTATGTCAATGACCAGCTGGACTGCATGGAGCACTGCCTGGGGATGGATAAGAAGCTGACAAAGATCTTATGGGTGAGGATTAAAGGAAGGGCAGAACAGGTTACTTTATCGTGGGGAACCTGCTGCAGGTCACCTGACCAGGAAGACTGGGTGGATGAGGTCCTCTATAGACAGATAGGAGCAGCCTCACATTCACAATTCCTGGTCCTCATGGGTGACTTCAACCACCTTGATAGTACTTGGAGGGACAACACAGCAGAGCACAAGCAATCCAGGAGGTTCCTGGAATGTGTTGATGATAACTTCCTCCTACAAGTGGTAGAAGAGCCAACAAGGAGAGGTGTTATGCTGAACCTTATTCTCACCACCAAGGACGGGCTGGTGGGGAATGTGAAGCTCAAGGGCAGTGACCATGAAATGGTGGAGTTCAAGATCCTCAGGGCAGTGAGGAGGGGGCACAGCAAGCTCGCTACCCTGGACTTCAGGAGAGCAGGCTTTGGCCTCTTCAGGGATCTGCTTGGTAGAGTAGTATGGGATAAAGCCCTGAAGTGAAGAGGGACCCAAGAAAAATGGTTAATCTTCAAGGATCACCTTCTCCAAGTTCAGGAGTGATGCATCCTGACAAAAAGGATGTCAGGCAAAAGAAAACCAGGAGGCTTGCACGGATGAGCAAGGAGCTCCTGGACAAGCTCAAACACAGAAAGAAAGCCTACAGAAGGTGGAAGCAAGAACAGGTAACTTCAAAGGAATACAGAGAAACTGTCTGAGCTGACAGGGATCAGGCTAGCAAGGCCAAAACCCTGAGAAAATTAAATCTGGCGAAGGATGTCAAGGGTAACAAGAAAAGCTTCTATAGGTACATTGGTGATAAATGGAAGACCTGGGAAAATGTGGGCCCTCTCTGGAAGGAAACAGGAGACCTGGTTACCCAGGATATGAAGAACGTTGAGGTACTCAAAGACTTTTTTTCCTCAGTCTTCACAGGCAGTCACTCCAGGCACACTGCCCAAGATGCAGAAGGCAGAGGCAGGGACTGAGAGAATGAAGAACCGTTCACTTTAAGAGACAATGAGATTAAAGACCATTTAAGGAATGTGAAGGTGTACAAGTCCATCGGACTTGATGAGATGAATCTGTGAATCTTGAGGGAACTGGTGGATGAAGCTTCTAAGCCACTATCCATCATATTTGAGAAGTTGTTATGCTCCAGTGAAGTTCCCAGAGACTGGATCAGAGGAAACATAAACCCCATTATTTAAAAGAGAAAAAAGGAAGACCCAGGGAAATACAGGCCAGTCAGTCTCATCTCTGTGCCTGGCAAGATCATGGAACAGATCCTCCTGATAACTATGCTAGGGAACATGGAAAATAAAAAGGTGATTGGTGGCAGACAACATGGCTTCAGTAAGGGGAAATTGTGCCTGATGGATTTGGTGGCCTTCTATGATGGAGTTACAGTGTTGGTGAATAAGGGAAGAGCAACTGACAATATCTACATGAACTTGTGCAAAATATTTGACAGTGTCTTGCACAACATCCTTGTCTCTAAATTAGAGAGACATGGATTTGATGGATGGATTACTCGATGGATAAGTAATTGACTGTATGGTCACAGTTAAAGAGTTGCAGTCAACAGCCTGATGTCCAAGTGGAGAGCAATGTCAAGTGGTATTCCTCAGGGACATACTGACATATAGGGAGCACTATTATTTAACATCTTTGTTGGTGACATGGACAGTGGGATTGAGTGCACCCTCAGGAATTTTTCTAACCACACTATGTTGTGTGGTATGGTCGACATGCTGGGGGGGAAAGGGATGCCATCCAGAGGGACCTTGACAAGCTAAGAATTGGACTTGGGCAAACCTTATGAAGTTCAACAAGGCCATGTGCAAGGTCCTACACGCTGGTTGGGGAAGTCCCAAGCACGAATACAGGCTGGGTGGAGAATGCATTGAGGGCAGCCTTGAGAAGAAGAACTTGAGGGTGTTGGTTGATGAGAAATTCAACATGACCTGTCAACGCAAGTCTGCAGCCCAGAAATCCAGCTGTATCCTGGGCTGCATGAAAAGAAGTGAGACCAGCAGCTCAAGGGAGATGATTTTCCCACTCCACTCCTATGAGACCCCTCTACTCCTCTCTTCTCTTGTGAGACCCCACCTGGAGTATTGTGTCCAGTTCTGGGGCCCCCAACATAAGAAGGACATGGATCTGTTGGAGTGAGTCCAGAGGAGGGCCACAAAGGTGATCAGAGGCCTGGAACACCTCTGCTATAGAGACAGGCTGAGAGAGTTGGGGTTGTTCAGCCCAGAGAAGAAAAGGCTCTGCGGAGACCTTATAGCAGCCTTTCAGCTCTGAAGGGGGCTGACAATAATACTGAGAGGGATTAAAAGGTCATGTAGTGGTGGGACTAGGGATAATGGCTCTAAACTGAAAAAGGGTAGATTTAGATTAGATATGAGGAAGAAATTCTTTATTGTGAGGGTGGTGAGACACTGAAACAGGTTGCCCAGACAAGTTGTGGATGCCCCCTCCCTAGAAGTGTTCAAGACCAGGCTGAGTGAGGCTTTGAACAACTTGATCTATCAGAAGGAGTCCTTCCCCATGGCAGAGGTTTGGAACTAAATATCTTTTAGGTCCGTTCCAACCCAAACCATTCTATGATTCTACAATTCTGTGATTAACAGGGTTGTTCTTGAACAGATTTTATGATTCACTCTGTAAAACAAAGAAGTGATCTTAGATATGAATTTGGATTTTCAAGATGTTAAAAAACCCCAACCAAACAAAACCAACAATTTATAAATAAGAAAATATGTAGAAGATAGACAAATGAAACTTTTTTTTTGTTTCTTTCTTTTTGGAAATAATAGAAAAGTCTTTAATGGGTATTTTATTAAATGCTTAGTACTCACAGTAATCTTTGATAAGAAAAATAGGGCATTGGACTTTGCATCAGGATACATGATTTCTATTTTTAGCTCAGCTGCTCTGAGACTGACATTGGGCAAATCATCTCAAATATCTTAAATTTGATTTTTGATTTTTATTTTCTCATTTCTTTATATAATAAACTATTGATTCAGCGCAGCAACTGTATCTTATTGAAAGTAAAATAACTGGAACTACAGATATTCAGTCTGTATGTCTAGGGTATTATACACCTAAATATATAATTCTGTATTGCTTTCTCTAAATTAATTTTATGTTAGATTTGGTGCTTTAGACTCAACAAATTTTATTTTCTGAGATAGCATTTTTCATTTAAAAATTTGAAATGGTTAAATTTGCTTATTCATAACGAAGCTACCAAATCTATATTTCATTTAATATTTAAGTGTATTTCATATTTTCACTATCCATTCAAAATTGAAAGGGGTCAACAATTGGTTAACCCCCACACAAATGCAACGTGGATGAGTTACTGCTCTTTGTTCCACAGATTCCTCTGTGACACTGAGACATAAATATTGCACTGCAAATCCTAAGAAACTGAGATACTGGTAAATTAAGAGGAGACATACCAAAAGTGTTTGGCATGTTCTGTGATGCAGAGTTGAAAGGCCTTGAGAGATATTCGATCAGAAAAATCCCAAACACCTAGATAAAACAAACATGGAAAAATTCTGTTGCAACAGTGTGATCTTTCTAGATTGATTTACCACTTCAAAATCAAGAAATAATGCTTAAAAGAAAATGTAGGTGGGATTTTATAACAACTCTTAAGTACATGGTGTAGAACTAGTTGCCTAAGATCCTCATTCAAGAACTGTAGTCTTGCTGCTGGAAGCATGGCCCATAAATAACTGTGATAACAAATAATAGGAAATAACATCTATGGTCACACTAACTCTGTGAAAAAAAAATTACAAGGGCCATCAATCTTCATGCTTCAAAGCATAAGGTGATCACCAGCTGATATCCACAAGCAAGATTCCTCATGGTGTCTTATTACACAGTAAAGAAGATTATGAGGTTTTGTGACTTTGGAGCAGCAGCCAACATTGAGCACAGGCATTGATACAGTACAGGGCAAAGGGACCATTGCTCCAACCTAAGATTACAATACTTACAGTACACGTTGAATTTTGCTTGCAGATTCAAGACTGATCAAATGTTACATTACCCATTGAAGCTAATTAACCATTTAGTCTGCACTGAGAAAAATATTTTTAAAAATGGAAATTTAAGGCAAAAATAAAAAATTTACTTAATGGAAACACTTGGTTATTAAATCATACAGGACATATTCAACCAATGAGGAGAGTATCAGGTAAGTAATTAGAACCTTAAAAGAGATTCTCACTTTGACTACAATCACTTAAAAGTAATAGTATCATATTTCCTTGAGAAGAGATTAAGCTACGCAAGTTTTCTAAATTAAACTGAAAACTGAGAATGTGATTTAGTTTAACTTGAGTAAATACAGTGAATGAGTGAGTTTTAGCTTTCCGTGGTAGAAACTGGAACATTTTATTCTATTCACCACACCAGCTGCGAGAGAAAAACAAACAAAAAAGTGAAAAGATTGTGTGTTTGTTTTAGTCAAGGGTTGCTTTATAGCTAAAAATTCATATAGCTTCAGTATATTGTTTACATAAACAAAGAACACTGTAGCTCCAGCAGCAAAGTTTTACTACTATTGTAGTAAAAAGACTGGACTTCCTATGAAGTTGGGTAGAAAAAGGGGAAAGCCCTGCATAATGTCAGCCTGCTTTTCATATCTCTGTTTTGAACATGATTATTGTAATTCTCACAGGAGTTAAAGTTTTGAGTTCATCTTGAGAAGAAGGGGAAAAAAAAAAAAAAAAAAAGCAAACAATCAAAGAGTAGCAGCAGCAGAAGTTAAAGATTATGAGAAACTGAACATGGAGTCTCCAGCATCACCCTAATGGGCACTTGACAAAGCAAAATTAAATATAAGCATGCAATGTGGTTAGAATAATATTTTTTAAAAAATATATATTAAAAGATTAAATGCTGCATACAATATATTATGCATCTTTGCACATGTGTAATGCTTTCCATGAATTTAATTGTGAAGAATCTGAATTCAAAGCCCTCTAAACTGGAGACTTCTGCTATATGTCATAGATTAAATTAATATTGTAACTCTCCTGTGGTTAATTTGATTTATACTGATGCAAGATGCACATTCTTGAGAACAGAATGAGACCTTGTTATATACAGATAAGAGGTACATGGTCAAGCTTTTCCAACCAGAAATTAGGTAAACATAAGAAATTCAAGCAGTCTGGCATTCTAAGTGAAATCTTGAATGTCATAAAAAAGAAGCTGTAAATTATTTTGGAAAACAACCGATTAATGACATCAACGACTCAAAACCTGAGATTTAGATTCTTACACAAATTTCTATTTTCATCTCTAAAACTGGAACAGATAAGGTAGATGACCAACTTATTTTACTTGCTTGTATGTCTCTCTCCATTCAATTCATGATTCGTGAGTCCAGAAGAAGAGAATAAACAGAAGTATTTAATTATATGTCCCAGTGAGAAGGAAAGAAGGCTGGGAAGGAATTTCTTTGGTCTCCTGTTTCTAGGGACTATTTCTGTTCTTTTTTTAAATTATTTTTTTCATTACAATAAAGAATATTAGGACTATCAGGAGAAGACTTCATAATGAAAGCTTTTTGGCTATTGGTCATAAAGCAGTAAATTACGTGTGCCCATGAATGCCCCTGGGCACTGGGGCCAGGTGGCAACAAGCAGTGAGCATCCATCTTAGCAAATTAGTCTCCAGAACTGGGTGCCTTTATGCAGAATTCCTCTTGGAATGGTCCCTAGCAAATTCTAAATTCTGAGGATTGTCCAGACTCCTGTAGGAGACTACCAGTTGGTACCTGCCAAAATCACCCTGGGGAATTTTCTAACACTTTGTAGTATAACAAAATGTGTTCCAATGCTTGAGAATGTTCCTCAACACTGTTTAATTTACTTCTGTAGGCACAGCTTCTAGGAAGAAATTCTCCCATAGATGTCTCCGGTATTAGGAGCTTCCTTTTCACATTCCTTCTTGCTCATTCAATTCCATGCATTTTTGGTCCCATAAACTTTGATGTCTTTTTGCTGCACAGTGAACCAGTCAGTGGTAAAAATGCAAGATAACTTCTTGCAAACTGTTCTGTGGCTTGTTGCTTCCTTTTATTCCCTTGGCAAGAATGAGTTCCTCAGGCTTAGGTAGATCTAAAATTTATATTGCTCATCTGGGATGAATTCATTAACCAACAGAAGTTTATGGTAAAGGAAGGTTTTTTTGCTTTGTAGCCATCACCAAGGGAAGATTAGGCATTTTGAATCCTGAGAGCACAGGAGGGATTTACCACATGCCTCTGAATCAGCTACCTGTTCTGATAAAGCTATTTATTTCATGTTATCTACTGGCTAGTTATTGGCCATTTCCAAGACACTCACATTTATCACCTGAGGTCGCTGAGTTATTCTATGCCAGTTCCCTATGCAGTCAAAGTTAAAAAATAAATAGAAAAAAACCCCAAACTTTTTAAAATCTAATTGAGCTGTCTTGAAACATCCCGCAGAGACCTGTACTTCTCTCTTTTGGCTGTAGCCAGTGTTCTTTACTTAGGATGTCCAGATTACTCCAATGCATGCCTTTAGATGCTATATAAAGGATAAATGAAGAGCCTAAAGCAGAGATGCTGAAGCTCATCTTACACTTTATCTTCTGGAAACAGAGAATTCCACTGAGAAAGGAAACACATTTTATGGTATACAGTGCATTTCAGAGGTTCGTCCTGCTTCAGAAATGTCACTGTATTTTTCTTCTGCCCTAATAAAAGGAAGCCCTTTAGGGTACTTTTTTATTTCATAAACACTCCATTTCAAGCAGATGAAGCAGACGAGTAGGCAATGCCTTCTCTGAAGTTTTTCTTTCTTTATCTTTGCAATAAAATAGTTGTACACATAATATTAATTCTAACACTTTTTACTAATTAGAAGCTGTATTATTATATTGATATTATAGTTTCCCAAAAGGTGGTGGTAGGAAGAACTTTTCTTAACTGTACAACTAGTGTTCCTTTTTCAAAATCCAATTGCCACCAGACTAATTTTTATTACAAAATATGTGTAGGAGGTTTCACTAGTCTTTAGAGAATGTATGTTAACAGCTTTATAAAAATGGCCATTATAAGATGCACAGATCTAGAACATAATCATCATGCCCAAATACCAACAAAAAGCCTTTTTTTAACAAGTAACACTAAAATTGAACTAAAGAGTGTCATTTGTTATTAAAGGAAACAAAATAATAAAAGTAAAACAATATTCCAGAGATACATTTCATGCTTCACAATGCAGCAATTGCAGTCTAAGATCTTTAAAGTGTTGCCAAACAGTTTTATGTTTGTGTTCAGAAGCAAATGTATTGAGAATGGCAATGATTATTTATGAAAACTGACTTTCATCCTGAGTGTTGCAGTTCGATGTACAATTCTGGGAGCTGGGCTGTCTTTCTAATCTACTCTGGAAAAATACTGGCAGAACACAGTGGAAAAGTCATACTCTATTTTTTCTATGCAAAAAATGGTCCAATACTTCAGTCCTTCCTTAAATTATTATTTATTCAAAACTTCATTTCAATGCAAAAGACTAAGACCATGGATGAATCATTTTCTATGGACATTGCTGAGATTCGACATTATTTCAAGTATTTAAATGAGTGGTTTTCTTTAGCACTGGATTAGAAGTTAAATCTTCATATACTGGAAAAATTAATTATGCTGTTCAAAACAGACCTACTTAAAAAGAGACCCTTTCACTTCTATATGTAGTCTCAATAACATGGCTTAGTCATATTTATACTTCAGAATACATGCAGAAATACCAATGACTTTTTTACTCAAAATCTGCTAATAAATATACCAGTAAAGCAATTGTCTCTTTGTATCTATAGACAAAACTTTATTCACCGACAAGACTAGAGATCAATTTATCTAGAAATTATTTGAAATAATTCTGTCAAGTCACCTTGAATTATCCTTAGTAGTACAGGTACCACCAACGTACAAGAGGAGAAGTTAGAAGGACCCTGCCCACAGTTTATTGTATTGTATCCAAATATTGGTATTCAGTCCAACTGTTTTGACTGTCAAAATAATAATAAAAACTGATAATTAATAGTCATAATTAAAAATAATATTTATAGAAAGTTTGTTATTAATGTATGTGATTCCTTCCAATTTCTTCCAAGAGTCAACAAGTGTGTGTTTAAGAGAGGTCTGACTGAACTTCCTTGAATTTCCAAAAGATATTAGCAGTCACTAAAATCTTTTAAGGAACATAAGCATCCTGAGAAAACAGTGTTACTGATAGCTAAATAATTGTTTAGAAGTTAGAAAAAAAAAGTTCAGAGTAATTTTCATCTTTAACAGTGAGGGAGGTAGATGCTAGGGTCACTAAAAGTATCTCTGCTCGAACTCACGACATTCAGCAGTCATAAATGACATCATAGAAAAGAGTGAGGTTAAATAGAAGATGAGAAAGTTTTCTCATCGTAGTTGAAGAGACTCAAACTGAGGTCCAAATGAAAAGTATTCAGAAGACTCATACGAGACAGTGTCTATGCAAAAGAAAAAAATTGGGGCTGGTAAGTGTGCTGTAGGTAGAAGTAAAATGTTGCAAACAAAACAAAAACACATCACCACAACATCATAAAAATTCCTATGTCTTAATACCAATGATAAATGAGTAAGTAGTTAGGGATTCTTTAGCTTAAGGCAAAGAAATGATGAGATATGATAGAAATTTATAAGGCCATGGATGACAGAGTAATTTTCACAGTTAAATAAATGTGAAACATCAAATAGAGATGGTAGTTTCGAAACAAACAAAAGGAGGCAACTTGTTTTAAAATCTTTAGCTAATGTGTAGAACATCATGACACAGGCTTTTAAGTATTGTAAAAGCAATGAGACTCAGTGAAAGACTGCACAACGATATGGAAGAGAAATCCTTAGCTATCTGTTAAATATGAAAATATCACTAAAAGCTTAGAAAGTTTCAGACTGACATAGACTTGTAGGCTGAGATGATATGCTGGGAGACTGTCACTGCATGCTTCTTCTGTTTTTATATTCTTCACTAGGTTTCCATGTTTGATTGCTATCAGAGATAAGATCATTAACCAAATGTATTTTGGTGTGATGAAATATGGCCACCTTATATTCTTGTGCCTGGTGGTGTTTTAGTTAAATCAGGATAAGATGGCCAGGCCTTTATGTAGGATCTACCTTGACAGTTTAGGGAGTTACCCAAAGATGATTACAAAGCTTTTAAATACATTTTTTTAAAAAAATATATAATTAATTAGGCAATAAAGATAGTTGTATTTTCAACTTCAGAAGCTCTGTTTTTAAAGAACTCAAGTTAATGAAAAGGTTTATACACAGCAATTCACCCTGTCCTTCCTTTCAACCAGCCAATTCAGCAACCTCTGTACAAACTTTTTAGATGGAAATTTTTCTCTCTACTGTCTCTGAGCCTGTCTCACAACTCGAAGATCCTCTTGTCAATGTCTTAGTCTTGGCACAATTTGTAAATTCCTGGGGATATGTTAAAATCCTATGCTATATCGAACATTTTGCAGTCTAATGAAATAAGCACCAGTCATCATGGAAGGATCAATACGCCTAGCTTGACAGAAAGTTCAATATGATCCAATCACTTCAATTGTTAATAGAAGTCTGAAAAACAAATCACCTGCTTTTTACAGCTCCAAAGGATGAAAACATCTGAAATAAAAAGTAGTAATGAAAGTGGATCTTTTAATGCTTTTTTCCTGAACACTGAAATTTTTCTACGGAATAGTATTATTGAAAGGTTAATCTTCCTAAATTATTTTTTGTCTCCACTCATGAGTACTGTGAGTCCTTACACAGAAAAAGTTAGATGAAAATTAGCATTTGGCTAAATGAAAGAAGGGAAGAAACTCCACAAAGCAATTTATCAGTAGAATTAGACAACACTGCCTTTTAATAGAATTTAGAGGATTACAATTAATTTTTGATATCATATACTAGTTATATTGAAAGTCTGGAGTTATCGAATGATAATACTCAAATGGAAAGGAAAGAAAAAAGAAAAATAAAAAAAGAAAGATGAAAAAAGTCTTTGTCTTCTTATCCTAATCATATGCAAAATGGAAAATTTTTTCATAGCATAATAGTACTGATAAGGCATGAAAAATAATGGAAATAATTTATAGATGTTTTATAAATTTCAAAGACTTAGTAGAAGTAGGAAGACTTATATTTCATAAATCTCCTAGATTTTGCATCAAGGAAAAGAAAGCATCAGCAGACTTGCACAGTAATGATAAGGCTGGTAAAGGAATTCTGTGATTTCAGAGACACTTTCAATAGGTCTTTTTTGAGTGAGATTTGTTTGTAGCTTAAAGAACATATACATCCAAAAAAGGTTACTGTCAGATGTTCAGGTCATGTTTAAAAGAGCTGTAACTAAGTCACATTAAATGATCATTGACTCCAAAGACATACTGGAAATACATGGTCAGTTCCATTCAATTGAGACAATATTTGTTATTATAAAGTAAAATAAATGTAGAAAAGGAAATACAGTTCCAGTACTCAGTAAATTGAAGGCTGTCTGTATTAGGTAAGTAGTTGTTGAGCCATAAATAAAGTATAGCAGTTATATTTTAAAATCAGGCAAATTAGGTCAAAGGATAAAAAACCCCAGGGCAAATAGACTTTATAGTTCTGGTAGAGAACTAAATGAGACAGTAATTTTTTGTCCCAACCTTTCCTTAATAGGAGAAAGATAGAAAAATTGCCTTCTGGATTAAGGTTTTTTTTGGGGGGGAGGAGTTGTTTCTTTAGTTTTGCATGGGATATAGCTACCCTGCTTCTGTGTTAGAACATAGCTTCTGTGTAAGAGAGTGTTTTGAAGGCTTAGTCCTACCTCTTCCTCCCCTTCTGTTTCTACATCCCTTTTTCATTGTAAAAATGAACAGTGCATTGTAACACCTTCAATGAAATAAAATTTCTCTTCTACATTGCATATTTCAGCAGTTCTTCTGTAGAATTTTAAAACTGACTGTAACATATTGTAAGAAACCAGAAGTCCTTGCGTTAACCATTTCTTCACATAATATCATAATTAGGTTAGTTAATCAGAATAGTAGTTTAACCTTCTACAAACTATTTTCACTGTGACACATAAATAGTCAGTGTTCACCAGGAAGTTCTTTGTTTTGTTGATTACATTTCTCTATAACCTCTGCTGGTAAATCTGATTAATGTTCCCAAAGTGCTTTAGAATCTGCTCAGTTCCATTTTCAAGAAATCTTGCCTTGGATTTGAGATACAGTACTTGTAATTTGGTAAAACATTTCTGGATCTTTATGTACCATAGTGTCACATAATACAAGAAAAAAATTCTCAGTGTCCACAGTACAGGAAAGTGAAACACAAGAGTTTAACACTCAATTGTCCTAAATTATATCTCCTGATAGAAGTATATACTTGTTATATATATTCTGATTTTTAAAAATTAACTTTACTTTTTTTTAATATAAATCAGATTTTATTTCTATAAAAAATATGATACACAATAACCATCTATTGTCCTTCTTCAACAAAAATTATTATGATTCACCCTCCAACTGCTTTGTTATGATGGCCTTCACACACTGCAGGGCCTCTCAGATGCCACAATAAAATGTAAGTAAAACTCCCCTTGAGAGACCTCAAACTCTTTTGAAAGGGTAAATTCCCAGCTTCAGGTTATTAATAAAGTCCATAAAATACTCTGAGGCAAATATCCATCATTAAGTGAATGAAAGCTACAGAATGATCTTCCGACCTGTATGGACATCACTTATCCATAATGGTTAACTGTCAGGTCATCTCCTGAAACTGTTATAGTCTCATCACAGCTTTTGCAAAACCTGTTAGAGTAGGGCAGCCCTCAGTGATCTGAGTATGAACCAGATATACCACGTGGCATGGAAACATGGACATCTCTGGACTGTTGGTAACCTTGCTTTCAGTAATACCCACCCACCCTTTCCATCCATATCTTCGGTTTGTTGATTGTTAACATCACCTTTGCTTTGTAAGACACACATGTTGCATTTAGATAATGAATTCATTAGGTAAGAGATGAATCCCCTTGCACTCTAGTCAGTCCTCAGAGATTAGAGGGGCTAGGGGCAGCTGGACTTATCTCTTAATAGGTATGTCAATTATGGCTGTATCTATAGGCCTGACACCAGATGCACGAACAGCCCATGTGCTGTAGGTCCGGTTGCATTCAAGAGAAGCAGTCAAGTTCATGAACAGTTTGATTTATTCTTATGCAACATCTACAGGTTCTTTGAGATTGCCTATGATAAATGCAAGAACTGCAGGTTGGCCACATAGCACCACACACAAAAAGAACAACTGCAATCACATACACTTAATTCTTGGGTAATTACTCGGCATAGATGCGGGCACAAATCTTACCAAAGGTGTCCCTTCTGGGGGATGTGAGGATCACAAATCCGTCAATCTGTCCCTCCAATTTAGTATCAGATTATTGTCTCTCCAAGTTAGTTACAAACTCGGGGTAGTATTTATCTAAGTACGTATGTGTGTGAGTGGGTGGGACTGTGGTCAAGCCATTGTTTCTTGAGTAACGACACAGCACTTCCCTTGGTGCAAAGTGTGTGCTGGTTTTGATGGGAAAAGAGGGAGAATGAGAGAGAAGATCCGCAGAGTTGTGCAAATCAGTCCTTGAGAGAAGGGGAAGAGCAGGAGATAAATCTGCATAGTCGTGTCAAATGTTCCTTGAGAAAAGTGGAAGAATGGGACCTCAGGGCCTCCACCTTGCTTCACATTCCTCCTCGGTGCCACGGCAACACAAATCACTGGATCTCCACCCCATCCTGTGTTTGTTCTGGGCACCATCTGTTCAGAAAATGTGTGTTTTGCAGTTTTTTCGCTGTTTTGCTTTTCCCTTCCAACAATGCATTACTTTGATACAACTATTCAGTAAAGCCTTGTGTTGTATTTCTTTTTCATTAGTAATTTATGTTTCAAAAAAGATACTTAGGAAATCTTGTTTTATCTCCAGCTATGGCACTGAAATAAGAGGTGAATGTAGCTGTGTTCAAAGTTCTTCTAAGAGTTTCCTTTTTATAGCTATCTTTTTCAGTTGTATTACCTTCTCTTACTATGACCTTTAATGGAGCTTTTTTTTCTTTTTTTTTTTTTTTTTTTTTCACCCGGACAGTGGTAATAAAGAGTAATAGGCAATACTTGCTGTATTGCATAATATGATAATTATTTTCCTTTTAAAAAATAAATCTTCATTACTGTATATTCTTTGTTGTGTTCTCCAGTAATCTAACCTTTCGGAAGGTCCCCAGGAGTACTGGAACTAGAAATCCAACATGATTAGAATGGAGGACTACTTTTGACATAAACCAAGCAATTAGTTACAGTATGTTCTTCATGTCTTCATCATCATGGAATTTGTAAAAACTACCTGTAAGTGGCTTAAGTGTAGGTTTTTTTTTCATCTCTGCAAAGTTACAGGAGAGAGTATAAATAAATCTTCCTTAGCTACTTCACCTATTCTAATGGTATAAAAAAAATGTGTCTTTACATCTCTGCTTCATTACATGAATGGATTTTTCCCTCCACCTTCCAATTTTTCCCTGTGTTTGTTATGACAGCTTTTGATACTGTTAGAGTTTTGGTCATTACAAAAGAAATTTACAGTACAGTCTGAGTGAAGCATGACATACCCAGTTTAAATCTAAACATCACTATGACTACAGTTTTATCTAACCGTAACACTGATACAGCTTTCACTACAGAAGTTATTTTTGCATGCTGTGCTGAATGTGTATTGTATCTAAAATGTTCTGATTCTGGATGAACAGAGGAACCCTTGACTAGAAAACTGTTGATAGTAGTGCCTGTTTGGACAGAAAGACTTAACTACACATATAGACACAGTTGAGCTTTCACAGTGCAACTGCTATTACATCCAAGGCTAATCTTTCTGGAAAGTGTTAACTGCACTCTTATGTATTTCACCCTGTAGGCATTCACTGGTTGTTCTTCCTACTTAGAACACTGCAGGTAGAGGAGAAGGTTCCTAAACAGGGAATAATGCGAACTGTGGCTTCTGTCAGAATAATATCCACCTTGTTAATCCTGCAGAAGAAACAGAACTGTCTCTGATTTTTATTCATGTATGTATGAATTTATTTATTTGTTTTCCAGACAGTATTTTAAGAAAATGCGGGAATTCGCTTTCCAATTTTTCTCAGGTTTCTACTTTAACTTTCTCTGTGTCACTTTTGGGGGCAACTTTTAGCATGTTCAAAGATAGTACAGACATAGTTTATACACAACTTGAGAGCACAAAGCAATCATTTATTGGCTACTACACACAGCATATTGCTAAGATTAACAAACTACTATGCTGTGTTCACCAGTCAGTTGCACGGGGAAGAGTGAGCTTTTGTCACATTTGGGACTGGGATGACCCTCCATATTATTGGGTTGCTGTCTTCTAATTGATCTCCTATTTTGGGAAGCGAGGGCTGCATAGGATTTTGGTGTCAGTATTTTTCCTCTTGTATCCTTGGGCTACTAACTCCCCATTTCACCAGCTACTATTTTGTCTCTGTGTTTACTTTTCTTATTTTTCATGATTTCAAAGCACTTACCTTTTCGCATCTTAGCAACAATTTTCTCAGTAAAACTGATCCAAGGTCACACAGCTGCTTTGAACGAAACTAGGCCTTGAATCACAAACAGCTGAATAAAGTTGAGTGTGGGGCTACTTCAAATCAAAATGAGTTGGTTCCTCAGCTGAATGGCAGTCTTGAGTATACAGACTATTGCAATGATTCAGTTGCCCAAACTGTCTAATGTTCTGTGAGACATCCTTGAATATCCACCTGGCTTCTGGCTATCAGTCAATGTGAGTGCCGCCTCCTGTATATTCTAAAACACAACTGACGCTCTCTGTAGATTGTCTGAATGCTAAGGGCCTCTCAAATATATCTGAACTTTACTCAAAGCTTGAACACTTCATTCATATTTAAACGTCCGCACTTAGACTCTTAAATTGAAGTGTCTAGAATCTGCAACTGAATCCCACCCTTATTTTCCTAAATTTTACCTGAATCCTATTCTCAGTCACAGCATTATTCTGTAAACATTAGATTAAATAATATCCTGAGAGGAATTTTTTGTGCAATGTATATGATGCATGACAATGAGAAATTTAGGCTCTTTGCTTTTTCTGTCAACAGCATAGAGTTTAGCTTAAAACTTTTGGCACTGCAGTACAGCAACACCAGGGTGCTGATTTAATGAAAAATGGAGCAACTCTTTGTTCTGTAACCAATTTTCAGTGGAGGGACCTATGCTCCTTGCTTCAGCAGCAGCTGTGGCCAATGGGCACATTTAAATTAAATATAAACTAAAGAATGCATGTCATTATCACTTTTTAAAATGCACTGTAGTTTCCTCAAATATATTTGGCTGATATTAGTGACAAATTTGTAGACTACCTATCTGATGGCAAGTTCTGTGGAACAACGATTAATTCTTGTTAATTTTTGAATAAATCCTAATTCTTCCTGTAATTGCTATATCAAAAAAAAAAAAAAAAAAATCCTAAAGACTCTCAGGTTGTCCTAAACGAAATGACATAAAAAACCCCTCTACTTTTTTTCTAACAGATTCAGAAAAAGTTTCATATTTATTATAAAGGTAATCTGGGAACATTTACTCTTTAGATAATGAGATAATTATTTGCAATTGCAAAGTTTACAATTTAAGATTGATATTAAGCACAGACCCTACTAACAGCTCTTCACATCTAGACAATAATATGAATTCTGAAGATCAGTGTAGGACAACATAAATGATATGACTTCATAGAAAATCTTCAAGTAATAAATATGAAAAAGGAAAAGAGTTATTACTTGGTTTTTAAATTTATTTTTTTTAGACAACTATAGTGCAAACATTTTTCATGTTAAGCATAGATACATGCTATTGGTGTTAACTGGTCTCAAAAGAGTTGATTCAGTCTTACAGGATTTTTTAGGTCTGCTTACTCAAATTTATCAGAATTCATTACATTCTGAAGTAATTTTAATTTTCCAAAGTTCTGCCCAAAGTTTTATTTGAATGTTATAAAAATGACTGTAAATTTGCTTATACTGTGATTGGATATCACATGCTTTTAATTTTGTTTTCTTGAAGTATTAAAAACTGCAGCAGTTTCTGCAGACTGACTAGAAAAGTACTGAAGCTGTAGGACAGCACTCACTTCAAGGAACGTTTTCAGTCTTCAGGAAACTCCTGTCCCTGTTACTTTCCATGTCAAACCTCTAGCAGCAAAAACCTATCTTTTGTCTCCTCAATTGTGGAAAAGAAGTGACAACTGCAGCAATTTACAGCTCATAACAGTGTCAGAAGCAAAGCCTGTAAGGAAGAAAATACAGAGAAAAATAAAACAAAATCCCTCACAATGTGTATTTCACTGAAGAGAAATAAGCAAGAACGAGAAAACGTTTCTGCAGTGACAACAAACACATGAAAATAACAACTGAAGAAAATGAAAATAAGGAAAGACAAAACTGAACATGAATTCTAAAAGAAAAATTTTCACTGGGGGATATATGTACTTAGAAAAACTCATAAACACCTAGAAAAAGAAATGTTCCTGGAAGCTAGACAAAAAAGTTTGGGAATATTAAATTATGATGCGCTAGACAGAGAGGAAGCAAGGGTCAGATTCTAAAATAATTCAGTCTTTAACTGGGGAAAAAAGGTTAATTCAAACAGCATTCACACATATTCCATCGTTCTGGATGACAGTTCCTCTGGCTATGGATTATCTAGGTTTAAATAACATTCCATGTGTTGTATTAAAATCTTAATCTCAGCAGTTTTTTATTTCTGTGCATTTGCAGAACTTGAAATAATGTATCCAAAAAAGGCACCATTCCAGATCATCAGCATCCATAGAGGCATTCCTGTTCACTTAAAAAGCTTTGAGCCCCTCATAAAGTCACTGCACTGGTACATAGGTACACAGACAATAAAGAAATTTTTTTTTATTATTTTTTTAAATATTTTTTTTAAGAAAAAGGCCATTTAAAGATAGTGCCCTAAAGGAACCTTCTGAAAAACAGATTTCTTATACTGAAGCAGAAGCAGCGATCCAGTCTGGTCCCCTCCACCCCCCAAAAAAAAGCTTTTGTACAATCTGACCTTTGCTGCTATTTTATACAAAGAGATACATGCTGTATTAGATTTCAGAACTGGTTCTGGAAAAATGATTCCTTTAATATATTATGCCTATCAGTGACAGCCTTTATAGGTTTGGAATCCCTAGTCTTTTAGATAAGTTTGAGGATTTGAAGCTGATCTGAAAAAGTATAAAATATAGTGATTAAAGGGATAGGGTAATAGGTAACGTGAGGAACTGTGTTTCTGCCTGTTAACTCAGTAAAGATACAAAATTATCTTTCAAAGCACTGTCATCTTATCTTTCAGGAAGCTTGTGCTTATGAATGTCACCCTAAACAGCTCTGTTGCAGAATAACATGTATCTTCAGCTGCATCAAAAGAAGAGAAACATCAGGGAGCCTGGTTACTGCTTATTAGTAAAGATTATGAAAATTATTTCATGTGATTTGCTGATAATCAGAACTATGCAAAAGGAAAATATAATGGAAGCTGAATATGGAGTTCTATTTTGCCATGTTAATGCCCTAACTGATGAGAACCAACATTTATTTTGTAAATAATATCCCCCAAAATAAAAAATTGGTACATATTCCAGCAGTATTTAGAAACATGAAAATTAATATGTTCTTCTGGGAGCTGGTATATATATCTGAATGTCTGGGTATATTGTGAAGCATTTGAATCACGTTCCTCCAATTTGCTTGCATAAGAAATTATCTAAAAAAAAAAAAAAAAAAAAGATAAATTTATGCTAATAGCAAATGAATGAGCAAGTCCTTATGATTTCTGTTATTTAAAAACTTGCAAGGATGGAAGAGAAGAGCATTTTGAATTTGTGTTATTTAATAATAAATCTGCTTCTAGCAAGCAAGTAATCTAGCAAGTAGAAACCCTGCAGTTTATAAAAGTGTGATTTTTGGACTTATGCATTATAATGAAATCATTATTTTTATTTTTGAAAAACAAAATTAATTATCAGGATTCATATGCACTGGTACCAACTAGAAGAGAAAATTTATGCAAAAATCATAACATCATTTATATAATTTATCCTGTTAAAATAAAAACCAATTAGTACATAAATAACAGCCAATGGCTTGGGAAGATATTGCCTTAAAGTTCATTTGAAAACAACAGGTACAGACTTGGAAAAGAAAAAGCAGTGCACATTATAAACAGAAAAATAAATGTTAGATTCTGTCTTTTATGTGGCAGAAGACGTTTCTTCATAATTTACCGGAAAAAAATAATATTAAAGAATAACATTACTGCTAATTAAATATTACATATTTTTGGTGCATATTCTTTCTATAGACTAAAGAAATGAAAAACAACCAAATAAATGTTAGAAAGAAAGATGTTGTTCTCGTAATACTACATGAGGTTGTACATAAAGCATGATTAAAAAAAAAATTATGCTCTGGAATGTGACGTGCTTAGATTACAATAAACCGCTGTTAGATTTTTATGTCTTATGTATGGGTTCTGAGTGAAAGCCAAGAAATGTGCCACTGACCATACAACCAGGAAAGAGCACTGAGAGTTAATTCCAGTAATGATTAATCCAGAATGGATTTCAGAGACTGCCATGAACCAATATTGTACATCTTCCTTTCTATGAAAAAGGAAGGGGGCGGGGGGTGGGGTGGGGGTGGGGATGGGGGTGGGGAGGGAAAGACAGACAGACCAGCAAGCTGAAATGAGTTTGGTACTAGCTCTAATGCTATCAGGTGGATGGAAAATTTCCATCTGACTTAGTTAATTCAAGGTTCAGCCTTCTACAGAAATCCTAAAGAGTTCACCATCTTATTCATCAGATATGCTTATGTGTGAGTTAATGGAGGTTTTTTTGTATGTATAATCAAATGTGTGTGTTTTCTATTATTCCATTGTTACTGCTTTCACCCAAAGGCATGATGGCAGGTGAGACTGCACTACTTCAAGTCTTAACACACTTGTATTTTGAATCACAGAATCATCTAGGTTGGAAAGGACCTTGAAGATCATCCAGTCCAACCGTTCACCTAGCACTGACAGTTCCCAACTACACCATATCCCTCAGCGCTATGTCAACCCGACCCTTAAACACCTCCAGGGATGGGGATTCCACCACCTCCCTGGGCAGCCCATTCCAACGCCTGCCTAACAATCCCTTCTGTAAAGAAATGCTTCTTAATATCCAGTCTAAACCTACCCTGGAACAACTTGAGGCCATTATCTATTACTTTGCTAAAGAGACTCATCCCCAGCTCTCTGCACCCTCCTTTCAGGGAGCTGTAGAGGCGATGAGGTCGACCCTCAGCCTCCTCTTCTCCAAACTAAACACCCCCAGTTCCCTCAGCCGCTCCTCGTACGACCTGTGCTCCAGACCCTGCACCAGCTTCGTTGCCCTTCTCTGGACACGCTCGAGTCATTCAATGTCCTTTTTGGAGTGAGGGGCCCAAAACTGAACACAGAAATCGAGGGGCGGCCTCACCAGTGCCGAGGACAGGGGTCAGATCCCTTCCCTGTCCCTGCTGGCCACTCTATTGCTGACACAAGCCAGGATGCCATTGGCCTTCTTGGCCCCCTGGGCACACTGCTGGCTCCTGTTCAGCCGGCTGTCAATCAACACCCCCAGGTCCCTCTCTGACTGGCAGCTCTCCAGCCACTCCTCCCCAAGCCTGTAGCGCTGCTGGGGGTTGTTGTGGCCCGAGGGCAGCCCCCGGCATTTGGCCTTATGGAAACTCCTCCAGTTGGGCTCAGCCCATGGCTCCAGCCTGTCCAGGTCTCTCTGCAGAGCCTCCCTACCCTCGAGCACATCAACACTCCCACCCAACTTGGGGTCATCTGCAAACTGACTGAGGATGCACTCGATCCCCTGGTCTAGATCAGCAATAAAGATGTTAAACGGGAGTGGCCCCAGTATTGGGGACACCACTCGTGATCGGCTGCAAGCTGGATTTAAGTCCATTCACCACCACTCTTTGGGCCCAGACCTCCAGCCGTTTTTTTACCCAGCAAAGCGTGTGCCCATCCAAGCCTTGAGCAGCCAGTTTTGCCAGGAGAATTCTGTGGGAAACGGTGTCAAAGACATTACTAGAGTCGAGGTAGACAGCATCCACGCCTTTCCCTCATCCAATAAGCAGGTCACCTTATTGTAGAAGGAGATCAGGTTTGTCAGGCAGGACCTGCCTTTCATAAACCCATGTTGACTGGACCTGAGCATCTGGTTGTCCCGCATGTGTTGTGTGATGGTACTCAGGATGAGCTGCTCCATCAGCTTCCTGGGCACTGACATCAAGCTCACAGTCTTGTAATTTCCTGGATCATCCTTCAGACCATTCTTATAGATGGGTGTTACATTGGCCAATTTCCAATCTGTCGGGACCTCCCCGGTCAGCCAGGACTGCTGGTAAATGATGGAAAGCAGCTTGGCGAGCACCCCAGCCAGCTCCTTCAGCATCCTTGGGTGTATCCCCTCTGGTCCCATAGACTTGTATGTGTCTATGTGATGCATTGAGGATTACCAATGATTACTTCCACTCTACTATGAACATCCTAAACTGTGGAAAAATACTTGCAAATAAATGTCATTTTAATCTAAATGTAAATATAGACTACAGAATCAATATACTTATGTTATGGTTAAAATGCTTCTGATATAAACTATATAATAATCCAGTTGTGTCAGAATTCTGCTAAGATCCTTGGGGCACTGGTGCAAAATGTGTCAAAAAATAAGGAATAATTAATATAAATAAATAATATTAATTATGTCAGCCTCTACTGCTGAGACTGAATATCTGTTCTTGTTTTTGCATTAATGAATGAGATGTTCAGAAAGTTCTGCTCTGAAGTTTCACAGAGTTTCGCAGCTGTCAGGATATAGCTCATGTACCTTAACAGCTATAAAGCTTGGTGCTAACTCATACAGAATCAAATATTGAATGATTTTTTTAAAGAGGATACAAAATCAAAGTTTGTGCCAGTGAATAAATTTTAAAAAAGGTAGAAAATAAAAAGAAGAAAATGAAATTAAAGTGGTGATTGTAGTTACCTAAAACACAGGACCGGTATATCTGTGAAGAAGAAAATACATGAAGAGGAAAAATATTAATATATTAGAATGAATATATGAAGAAGGAATATATCAAGAATGAAATATAGTTGCCTGCAAACCAAGAAACCCAACAAATTAATGTCTTGACAGACAACAAATCTTTCATAAATCAGCAAACCAATACCATTCCTCTGTGAAAAAATATCAGCCATCAACTTAACCTGACTTCCCAATGCCTGTTGACTTCCAAACTGTGAGTCCAAAGCTATCATCTGCTATACTGGAAAGGTACCATATAAATCAACAGTATTTTGTCTGACGCAGCATTTTCCAGCTGTAACCCATTACAGACCTGAAACTCTGCATACATCTTCCCTTTCTGAAAAAAAGTAACTTCCACTTCAATCCAGTGACCATTCTGAATTCAGACATTTTAATTATTTTCAGAAATATGTATGTGTTGAAAATCAAGCTAAAAACTCACAGCACAGTATATCATCTCATACCTTTCAACGACATTGTTTTTGTAGAAACACATAAGTGTGAAATGGGTGTCTATCATGATTTAGTATTTCCACTACAATAGTTTCTAAGGGCTTTGTCCAAACAGAATCCTCAAAAGGGAGAAAGAATAAAGTCATTCCTAGGCATCTGTTTAAAGGCAAAGTGAATGTCTTAATCCTGCCCATATAGTAGAATGATGAAATTCAGAAAAACTGCATGGACCCAATTCTGTACATCCAGTTTGCTGCAGTGGTCAGAGGTACAAGTCTGGGCTAGAAACACTACAGTCAAATAGTTGAGGACTCAGAGCAATACTGAGATATAAAATGGACATACTGTTTTTCTTTCTGGAATAGGCACATATAAGATCAACCTTTTATATGAAGCGTGGGGTAGTGTATGGAGTTCATCTAATCACATGTACATACCTACAGCATAAACATAGACAACATCTGCATCACTCATCCAAATTTCACTTTGGAGATGGAAATTGTCATTTTAGGTCTATTCAACTCATTCTGTAAGTTTACAACACCATTCATCTCAGTCTAATTTCAACTTCTAAACCAGGTCAGATGACTAGAATTCTATTTATCTGCATTGATTATAAAGGGTACCTACATCAAGTAGCTCAGAAGTAGACATCTAAACATAGCTGAAATGAATTCCACTTAACTTTCTGTTTTGCAGAAAGAATAGAATTCATTTCAGCTATGATTAGATGTCTATTCTGTGAAACATGAAGTAATATATATAAACTTAAGCATTTCAAGCATGTTTCAAGGAAGTTTCCAAAATATTAGTTTATTTTTACATTCTTGTATCTCTATTAGTTTACAAGATATCAAAACAAAACAAAAAAGAAGTGTATGGAAAGTTCAAGAGAAACTAGACAGTCATGAAAATTCTTATGTGAAATTTTAAATCTGTTACTTGCAGTGTTTTTCATATTTTGCCCTGGAGCATATCTTGTTCAATCTGAGCATCAAGTAGGCTTGTACAAAATATAAAAATATAGTTCCTCTCATGTGCATGTACACTGACTAAATATCCATGTATCACCTTGGTATTGTCTGAGGGTTGTAAGGAAAGTAATCAGTGGTAAAGATAAATATAAAGCCTCTTCAAATGAATGCAGATAGGTCTAATGCCATCAGTTTCAATGTTATCACCACTGACGCTTGTCTACTTGAGAGAAGAATCAGACGTCTTATTTGAAGCATTTGAATGGACCAAATTCACAGCAGCTGTAACCAGGCAAACCTCATTTCTATTATGGTATTGAGCCCAAATACTTCAGATTTCAATTTGACATCATCTACCACAAACTTATATTCACAGTACCAGTCCTAAAAATCACCCATAAGCAAAGATGTTAATTTCTAAGCACTGCACAGGGACCCAAAAGATATAGGCTGAATTTCTGATCTTCTGACTCTGATAGGGGTTCTTTTTGTAAACTTGGGGAAGCTACCTAGTTGCTATATTTTACAGGTCCCAGCAAAATAAGAGATATTTTCTCCCTCTTTTCTCCATTTTTCTCCTTGGGCTTCTTTTGAATAGTTTTGCACTATTGTAATTCTTTAGCTAGATTTTTGATCTATGATCTTAATACAAGAACAGGATATTCTAAACTAAATATACTTTATTTGTAGCATCATAAAAATTGGTCTTATAATGTATTTAAAATTGTAATAATTGAACAAGTTACAGCAACTTAACTACAATGGTATGATTAGGATAATAAAAAAATTAACTTTCATACATATACAAAACTTTGCATCACAAACTCTCTAGGGGAAAGATTACGTAACATATTATGTGTTTAGGACAAAAGTGATTTTAAGTGAGGGTAAAGAAATTGTTTTTTACTGAAATGGGTAAGATTTTGATCTTTCAGGGTGTTTGCTTTACGGTGGTCCGTAGGACCAGCTGGATTAAAGAATATTCATGTACAAAGAATGTGCAAAATTCTAATTTCCTATAGCACAGACAAAACCAAAGCAGACAAGGTATTTTTTTTTCCTTCAGAGAGCTAACGTCCTTTGCACATAAAGCAAAACCATTCTTTTCATTGTTTTCTGACTTCTGTTTCAAATACTATTACTACACTAACCTACCCACAGTAACTATCTTTTTTCATCTTTCTTAACTGGAGTCCATATGCTTCATAAAGTAATTTACTGCGGTGCGATCTCACTGTGGCTTATGTTAAGACATCTCACAGTTATTGCTGACTTAGTCTATTTATTTAAAAGACAGGTAAATCTTTAAAATAATCTTGCTCTCTTGTAACTATATGAAGTTAGTTTATGAAATCCATCTCTCAGTTGCCTGTAGATATTTTTCAGGTGTGTCAGATTTACAGTGTAGCATTTTTTGGCCTTTATATTACAATTGTCCTTCTGCATCTATTGAGTATATTCCTACTTTACAGAGACTTTGGGAGACAGCATGCTTTGAATTAATGGTGTATATTCTGTTCCAGTGTATACTGAACAATAGGATTTCTTTTGTCATCTTCCTTTGGTCACTAGCAATTACCTGTGTTCTGATGACGAGCAGTAACTTGTTAAGCCTTGCTAATCTGATTGCATGGTTTTACCCTCAGGTTTTATACACCATTGCTCCCAGAATCTGCTACCATCATAACATCTTTTTTTCTCTTCTCTCTGCAGTTTCTTACACAGCTTACTGATTAATGTTCTAACCTCTGTGTTTGTTCCTAGAGAAATCCCCAGAGTCACCCAGCTGATTTTCTGCTCAAACTGTCTTAATATGTGCTTAGTTTGGCAATCTCCTCTTACTTCCTACGTAAGACAAATGGTATCTTACAATTATTTTAACTGTAGAAAGGTGGCTAGAAGTCCTCCTGATAATAAAAAGAAAAAAACAAAACCCCACCCCCTTAACAACAATAAAACCAAAATACCCCCAAGGATGTTTTTGCTGGGTTTTTTTAATTTGTTTTTTTTTGTTTGGTTTGTTTTGATTTGCCCTTTTTTTTTTCCCCCCTAGCTTGCCTTGTTGCTGTAGCTTAGCTGAGTGGGAGACAAGTTATACATTGTCTTCCACCTTTAAACTGAATGGAATAATTTTTCTTAAAATATTTTTTTTTAAATAGTTCAAGTAACTGTATTTTAAAAGTCTTTTACTGATACACATCAATAAGAAGCAAATGTAATTCATTTAGTGAAATTAGCTTGATTTGTAAAGGGTATTTGCAAAAATCTTTCATCAAGCATATTGGGGATGGAAGAAAGTTCACAAATGACATCATGAAACAGATGGGAGGAGAAAAACACACCAGATTGCTATTGTTTTATTGTATGAGATGGGTTAGGAAGGATTATGACAGCTGTTATTTCATTTAAGGAAATTATAAATAATTTAATACCCAAGTGCTTCTAAGAAAAACTGCAGTTTGGGGAATTTGCCACCTACAGTGTGTGCTTAAACCAGCGGTAAGCATGTATTATGTATCTCCCCTTTGTGTCAAATCGCAGAGGATTATGAGTCTTTTCTAGCCCATAGCTATAGACATAGTCCTTTCACTGAAACTATAGAGGATCATGAGTTAAGCATTGGAAGTCCCTAGGTCACAGCTAAGACAACAGCTGTTGCACACATCCTCATGTGAAAAGAAAGAATATCCCACAACAGTAAAAACAACTACCCAGTTCCAAAGAGGAAACAATATCAGACAGTGATCTTTGACAAAGTGAAAGCTGTAAAAACAATGCCTGCCTCCATCCTCAAGCCACTTACCATGTATTTTAAACTTACTAAGAGAGTATGAAAAACTGTCTGGTGTCCAATAAACCTATCAGAACTTTTGCCATGTGGGCTCACTGCCAGAAAGGTATTTCCTCTTCAAAATTTCAAATGCCCGAGTTTGCAAAAGGAAGACATTTAAGTGTGAAAGGCAGTTGAAATTAGGCTCCTAAAAGATTAAGTCAGGTATTCAACAGGACATTAGGCATGTGGAATTTGCAGTTACCTTGAGGAAAGCAAATCAGAGAAAACTTGCTGTCATACTCCAATTTCTGGCTTGCAGCTTCCATGAGAAGATTCCTGAAACAAGATATAGGAGAGGAGGAAGCTGGTGTTCAGTAGTGTCTTGCTCTCAGAAAGGAAGCAGAGCTCTGAACCACCAGGAAGCCTCTTTAGCTTCCAAATTTCAGATTCACATTTCATACAGGGATGCTTAACATGACAGCACTCAGCATGTTGGCTGCTTTGAATACTAATTTAGGTTTCTGTATTTGGCGTATAGTTATATCTAAGCACCTAAACTAGCACTGAAAATTCTGTTTTGAGTATCTACATTTTAGGTGTTGCAGTGCTAAGCATCACAATGTTGTCTATTGAATCGCCAACTGAATCATTTTTGAAAACGAGATTTAGGAGTAGAGAGAAATAAGGAATTAGATATATAAAGGAGTACGAGTATGTAAATCACATATTGGCCAGTCTGTGCTTAAGTAATGCTTATCCTTGATGTATATAAGATACATTAAGTTTATCTCTGATCAGAATGTTTTGTTTTCTATACATTACAGTTCTTCGACACATACTTAGATCTTGTTTAAACAGACACCCAGGATCTATTCCATATAAAGCTGTCCTTAAATCCTGTCATCATACCTAACAAATACCAGCAAGATCAAGCCTGTTATATTTTAATATTTTTAATGATTTTTGAAGTGACTCCCTTACTTGCTGTAGCGAGTGTTCAGCTAATAAGCTTTCTGTTTTCATATAAATGAAAAAAAAAAACCAAACCTGTTATTGTTATTCCCAGAGGAAAAATAAGCATAATTACATCTTTCTCCCTTTCAAAGTATTTTGAAGGAACTGTAACATTTTGAATGAGAGCTTATTGTTACTGCTATTATACTATATTATTACAGCTGCTTTTATTAAGACCCTTAAATGTGTATAGTTTTATTCATATGCATTATTTTGATGTAAAGACTTTTTTGTAGTTTCCAACTACATAACTACATAGAATGACATATCATTATTATACATTGCTTTATGATGTTTAGTATTGTCTTTGCTAATAAAGACAATCATTTTTTTTTAAGATCAGATGAGTTACTTAAGGACATCTACCATTCCTCCCTATCACTTTGGAAAAAAAAACGCAACCACCGCCAAACATGGTAAGTTACTGTAAGGTGGATTTGCCAGACTCGTCTGTACATTTGTACTTTGTGTTCCCAGCTGAAGCAGATTCCAGTGTTTAACTTAACATTAAGATAAAAAGCTACTTCTTTCATTGTACTTGACACTTCATTTTGCATAAGATAAAAATTAAAACTCCACAATTCCAATACATTTTCAGTAAATCGTCTAGATCATGTAGAATGGATAAATACTGGGGAGTGCTAGGGGTATCTCAAGACGCTAGTAGCTGAAATCCAGAACAAGATCTCCTGTGGTCTGCCTGTGAAATAGTTTGGGTTTACAGTGGCAATCGTGCTTCCTTAAATAAGAAGAGGTGATTTATTATGTTAGAAGAGCAAGTCAGGAGAAGAATCTCAACATTTATTTTCTTTTTTCTTGCTACAAACAGCTTCACAAAATGACCTGAAAGCTCACTATGGAGCTTACAGGACCACTTTCAAGCACTTTTTTTATAAAATGGACAAAAGTGTTACATTACATTGAGATGTTTCTCCTTAGGTGTTTAGGTTTAAAATGTTTTTGGTGTGACATTGCAAAACACAGTAATTTAGCAGTCATGTTATATTCTGGTGCTACTGCAGAATCTTGTTACATATACTGCAAACACTAACGAGCGCACGCAGAGCAATTGAGCAAGAAACATCTATTATGTAAAGTGCAGTCAGTATATTTTTGGTATCTAACCACTGCCATGTCCCGCTCAGACGAGGGGACAAGAGACTCAGATTTGCAAATCCCCAATGGAGCGGACAACAAGTCTCCAAGTCCAAGCGTTTATTAACTACCTACAATGTACTAATTGAACACATGATAATTGGCTAAGTATATAGCAAGCTGTGGCAAGCGATACAATATGCCTTGCATTTCTTAATGAAAAAAGAAAAAGAGGGAGATAGAGGGAATGGGGAAATACAGATCACCGGTCTGGGTTCCTGCGCTGATCCTGCATGCGAGGGTTCCAGGAGGAGGCTGTTGTTTTCTCTTGCATCCGCCTTATTCACTTCACTGATCTCTCCAGGGCTCCCCCCTTTCTTCCCCTTCCCCGGTTTATACCCACTTTCCTTCGGTCCGTCCCCTAGGTCGACCCACATACCTACGTATCCCATGTATGGGGAAGGGTAAGGTGTTTCATGGGATGATGCAATTAGCATGATCATGTCAGCCCTCGTGAGCATATTGACGGGTGTTAACTGAAGCAAAGTTCATACACCATAGAGATGGCCCTTGAAATTTGCCCAGGTGCCCCAGAGCAGAGACGTCCTGTCTCCACAAAGCTCCCTCCTTCAGCTGCATCTTGTATTATTCGGGCAGCCTTATCAGCTTCGACCTCCACAGAATGCACCCTGGGACTCATAGTTTTGTCTTGCGAGTGTTTGAGGCATTTCTTTGATCAGCTACGACTTTTCCTTTCTCAGGCTTTTTTAGTTTCTCACAGGCCTGGTTTCTCATCTCTCACAACCACTGTTTATCTCCTTAGCAATACCATGTCTACTCTGCTAAATAAAAGTTTATGCAACACGATGATGCCTGATTATCCAGGCTGTTTACTTTTCAGGTCACTCTCTGGACCTCTTGTAGACAGCCTTTAACTGACAATCTTCTAGAAAGCCTGAGGGTAGTTAAGTCCAGGGATGACTCTCATAGACAATAGGCGCAAAAGTGTTCAAGGATGGGATCCCTTCATGTCTTCAACTTTGAAACAAAGAGCTTTGTACCCTGTGCTACCACTACATGTCCTCATGCCACAAAACAAAATATTAAATATGCTGGCTCATTTTCACACTAGGAAGGAAAGAGTTAGCTGAGTCTTTCCAGTTTCTAAAGCATTATGACCTGAAAAAAAAAAAAAAAAAAAAAAAAAATAGTCCCGGGAAAGTAATTCTGCCTTAAAATCACACAGCTCCAATACTAAGTCCAAAACCAAATCCTATGCAGTGGAGATGCAGCAATCTGCTCCACATGGACCTGGCCTTAATAGTGAGGGAATGCTATTGTATCTATCAGTACATATAGCCTGAGATATGGTTATCATGACCTTTCCTTTTATCTAGTTAACAATTAAAATTTTAATAATTATTCTTACCCATCATATGACCATATTTTTTGTGCTTTCAGTGGAAATAAAAGACCAGAAGACAACTAAAGCAGTCATCTATTTTTTTCTGTAATCATGCCAAACACACTCCTGTATGCTATGGTACATATTATAGTATCTGAGCTATAATTCTTTCTTTCCCTAGAGGGTTATTTTGCTTATTTAGCCTTTCATCTTAGCTACATACAAAGACAGCAATACATTGTTAAAAATACAGTGTAACAGAAGCTTTTGTTTAAAAGGGTTTCTCTTTTGGTGGCTTTTTAAATGTTACTGTCTGCTGCTTTTTGTGAAGAACTTGTTGTAAGCATATTTATTTCTTTTCACTCTGATAGGTTGACTTATCTTTCTTAAATGAAGAAGGCAGCTACATTACTAAATTCAGCCTTTATGCCTGCAGTGGCTGGAGCTTAGTTAGAGATGCATGCACTTGACAATAGAACAATTGTTCATCAATTCAGGTGTCTTAGTGCTTGAACTAAAGACAACTTGAAGACTTAAGTGGAAAAGGCAAAGGACTTGCAACATACAGCTTAAAGTTGCTCAACAGTGCAAGACTTAAATGAAAATAATAAGAAATCAGAAAGAAGTGGAAAAAACTATGTTTATAGATTGTCAAAATTTCTTCCACCATTGGTTCCTCCTGCTTACAGCTCTGTACTTTTGTCACAAGTCTTTCAAAATATGCAAAGGGAAAAAAAACAGTTTGGCATCTGGGAGAAACAAGAGAGAAAGAGAGAAGAAGAGAGGAGAGACGAAGGGAGAGAAGGAGAAAGAAAGAGAGGGGAAGGGAGAGAGTGAGGGAAGGAGCAAACAAGCAAGCAAGGAAAGAAACAAGGAAGCATTGAAGACATGCATGTATGTATCTTTTCAGTTTTTTGAAAAATACAGGTAAATTCTAAGACAATCATTCTCTTGAAAGGTAAAGCTTGTATCTCCTATGATAACGCTAATTTAGCCTTTTAAGTAAAGATGTGGAAGCTGTAAACTAGAGTTCATTTTATGCAGGAATGTCTGATACAGAATGATACAAGTATAGACTACAAACCAGGGAAAAATGAACAAGGCATGTGACTATACCTCCTTTGAAGTAAATGGTACTATGCAAATAATGAAATGCAAAGATAATATTATCACTAACAGACCATAACAAATCTGGGTGAAAAACCAATTTTTATCACCTTTCAAATAACTGCAATGAGTTTCATCTATAATTATTTTTATATCCTGATAGCAATTAATAACCCTGTAAAATAACCCCTAAACTCTTTAGGTGTAACTAAGAAGGTGCAATTTAATATACAGATCACAATTACCTTAGTAATGAATTCTGTACAGCATTGGTTAATTCTCCCTCCCCTTGACTCTAAGAACTGGTGAGGTGGCACAAGGCAGCCAGCCCAAGATACAATCTGGCGTACTCAAAATTCATACGTTCTCACTCAGCTCACAGGAATGAGTGAACCCATGTGGGTGTGGAGAGTACACAGAGAGAAAGAAATGAACATGTTCTGAAAGTTTGAAATTAAAGAACGCTTAGCTCCTGTGCTCTGATTATCAGTGCTGACACAGACCACTAACCCTACAGCAGCTTTGAGCTCTCAGTGCATGGTGGTTGGGAAACATTGAGGTCTGAACACATCAACATATAAAACTAGGAAAACTTAACCAGTTCCTTACTGTGCCAACTAGACCACAGAAACAAGAGCAAATCCAGGGTTTTGTGTACAATTGAATACAGGTGTGGTGGTTTAGGCCCTGCCGGAACCGGAGACCATGTCGCTGTTGTCCCTCCCCCCACCCTCGGACCAGGCAAGGCTGGAAGTGAGGCACAAACCCCGGGCTAAAATAAGGAGAAATATAATACAACAGTGTAACAAATAATAAACCAAACAACAACAACAGCAATAACAATAACAGTAAACATTAATAACAATGAAGAGGACAAGAGATATACAGAGATATACAACAAAGATACAGCAGAGAAGGGGAGCAACGACCAACAAAAGTGTCCCTGCTCTTCCTGCGCTTGGGTGCCGGGACCTGATGTCAGCATGGTATCAAATAACCCATCTAGAGCTCCCTCCCCACTGCTGGGGAAACAACCCTATCCTAGCCGAACCGGGACAACAGGCTACCACCTTTGCAAAAAAAGATAAAAACAATGTGGCTAGATATAAGAGTCAATCCTTATTCTTAAAAGCTTATTTTTCCTCTTAATTCACACCATATTCTGCCTCTTTTAAATAATGGCAGTGGCAACATTTTAATCCATCTAATCATATGACAGATGGTTATATGGCAATTATATAGCAATGGATATATATAACTTGCTTTAAAATTATAGAAATATTCCTTAACTTGCCTTGCATCCCTTACAAGATTCCAAATCACTTATATTTAGGTATCTGAGCTTATGTTTTGGATCTCTGGGAATATATGCACTCTTGCTGAAGCCCCTAGTCTTAGCATAACTGGATGAATGTAAAGTAAAGGTAGGGCTGTTGTCCCAACAGGCAACATCTCCTGTTCATGCTGAATACACATTACAATTGGGCTTAGAAACTCAGTTAGTAAGATTCTGCATTCATTGCCTGCTTGTTCACAATCGGATCTCATAATTCAGGGTTATCTACATGAAAAATCCTTGCTTTGTGGATTGATCCTTCAAGTCTCTGATTTCAAGCAGATGTTTCTTAGTCCTGTTATACTGTTGTGTAAATCCACTGCAGATCACTGAGGAAACTGACGGCTTGCTGTTCTCACAAATGCCCTTGACATATAGTCCTGCTGGGCTGATAATATACTTTCTGGTATCTTTAACCATCCTTGGTATCAGAGAAGACATTTAAAGATAAAAAAAATCTCTTTCACATAACAGGGGACAGAAAGAAGATGCATTTTATGTAAATTAAGTTTAAAAATCTTCAGACTTATTTACTTGAAGTGATTAAGAAAGCTGATGGAGTGTAATATGCATGGAGACATTTCTCCTGCCTCTTGACAATTGAGTTTTGATTGTCTAGGCTTATGGTAGTGCTGTGCATGTCAACTAGGAATAAAATGATTATTAACACTAGAGAATAATCTGCTAATAAGACAGACTTAACATGCAATAGCCTATATGGTGGGGATGCAAATTTAGACAGTTTTAAAATGTAAAATGGGTTTAAGGGCTTTGCAGTATGTCTGTAAAGACATACTCCTCCATCCATCAGTAGAGCTTACCATCAGTAAAGGTATTCAGTTCAGCAGCTGAGTATTTTTACCATTATCTGTGCATGTTCAGTCACATAGTACGATTAACATTTTATGACACTGCATTCATATAATTTTATTCTGCAACTTGACCTTGAGAATGTTTATAGTTTGAATAATTAATTTGAAAGGTACACAATATGTGGAAACCGGATAAATCCAAGGATTTGAAGTAGTTCCCTTTGGCTATGGCACCCAGAAGCACTTGAAACAACCGACCTGATTAAAGCTAGTATAAAAGGGGAATTCACAAATACAGTCTGCTGTTGGACAGCTGTTTCACAAGATGATACTTTTCACCTTTACTTTATAAATATGTAAACCTGTGTCCTGGCATGATTCTTTTATTTTGAAATGCAGAGAAACAGTTTTCTGTCTCTGGCACTCTATACTTTCACATAGCGACCATGACAGTATTTTTCCTTATAAATATCCTAAGAAGGATGTTTTTCTGTGTAAAAGAAACACTCACAAATTAACACTTACATAAAAAATCAATTCAATCGCAGGAAGAAGATAGATTTGTGAGGTAGGATTCAGCTGAGATAGGTACTAGGTGAACCAACCGCTAGGAGACTGAAATCTAGGTTCATTTTACTTTTCCAGTTTAACATCATTGAAATCAAACATCAATTCACACACAAACTTTACAGGATTAAAAATGAAAGACTAGAGAAAAATATGTTTCTTCTCCCTAATATACTGCTAAATTTTGCTCACTGAAACCAGATTTATTTTTGTACTGATGAAAGTACTAAAGATTTTCACTGATTATTACCAGTGTGAGGGACAAGTGTGATCCACTGTCTTTGTCAGACCTCAGAGTCCTCATGTCTGTTGTCTATACTGTGGATAGATAAAATGAAGACAATCATTTCACTGTGCTATTACTGGACAGGAACAGCCTCATCAGCAGGGTGATACAGTGATGTTTCAGAACTTCAGGTGTTTTCTTCTGTCCTGGTTTGAGACCAGAGGAAAACCGAGCACCATGCAGCTCCTTGGTCACTCCTTCCCCTCAGAAATGGGAAGGAGAAATAAAGCAAAAGGCTTGAGGATCAATACAAGAACAGAGAGGGATGACTCACCCATTATGGTCACCAGCAAAAGACTGTGGAATGGCTGGGAAACAACGGACATGTTATGACCGATCCAGACTGAGTGGCACCGCTGTAATCAGGATGTAGCTGTTGTGAAGAACACCTGCAAGGGCAAGGGGCTGAGAAACTGCATGGGTTGCAAAAAGATAAGAAAGTTGAAATGTGGAAAACAAGATGTTTGCCTAACAGAAGAACTGCGCATGGACACCACAACGGGACCAATCATAGAGGGCATAAGGGCATGTGGACAAGTAGTTTTAGCCTATTAGCAATCAAATAGCTGCGTGTGTGCTTTATGGTAGTCTATAAATTGCTGTGTATCCTTTAATAAAGTGGCCTTAACTTGATCACATTGATCATATAAGTTGTGTCCAGAAATTCCACACCAGCAAAAGACAGACTTGATTGGGGAAGAAAAAGAACATCAATTTAATTTAAACACCACCACCACCACTTAACAATCAAACAGAATAAGACAGTGAGAAGTGTAATGACACCTTACAAACAACTTTCCCTCACCCCTCCCTTCTTCCCAGGCTCCACTTTGCTTCTGATTTCTCTATTTCTTCCTCCTCAATGGTGCAGGGTGGGCAGGGAACAGGGGTTGCAGTCAGTCCCTCACATATTTTTTCCGATGCTCCTTCCTCCTTGGGGGGAGGACTCCTCAACACTTCACCTTCTCTAATGTGGGTTCCCTCCCATAGGAGACAGTCCTCCACAAACTTGTCTGATGTGAATCCTTCCCACAGGGCTGCAGCTCTTCACAAACTGCTTCAGCGTGTGTCCCTCCCACAGGCTGCAGCACTTCATGAACTGCTCCAGCATGGGTCTTTCCTGTGTGTTGTAGTCCTTGCAGCAAGAGACTGCTCCAGTGTGGGCTTCCATCAATCATGGTCTTCCTTGGGCGCAGTCAGCTGGTCCAGTGTACTGTCCTCCATGACCTGCATGTGGGCATCTGCTCCATTGTGGACGTCCATGGGCTACAGGGGGAAAGCCTGCCCTCTCACCACAGGCTGCAGGAAAGTCTCAGCTCCAACACATGTGTCCTGTCCCACCCCCGTACCCCCTGCCCTGCCTCCTCCTCCTCCTCCTTCTTCAACTGTCCTTGGTGTTTGCATAGGTATTTCCCTCACAGCTTCTCCACGCAACTCCAATTCCTCCTCCCAGGTTCCCCTTCTTAAATATAATATGTTATCACAGAGGTGAGGCCATCATCACTGATTGGCTCAGCCTTGGCCAGAGGCAGGTCTGACTTGGACCTGGGGGAGCTTCAGGAAGCTTCTTACAGGGGCCACCACGGTAGCCCCCTCCCCACTATCAAAAACCCCAACACACACAAACCCACCACATCTTCTTACATCTCTTTTTTATTCAAAAATTCACAATTATGGGTACACCTGACAAACATAGCTGAGCTACAGGAGACATAAGTGTTGTTGTTAAAGACAGAATGAACTTCCACAAAAAAAAAACCCCACACAAAAAAACCCAAACAAAACAAAACAAAACAAAAAAACAACCCACACCCCAACAAAACAACAGCATTTGATAGCTCAAAATTCAAAAGTAGTCTCAGCAGGTACAGAAGCCTATCTCCCTAGCAGTTCCAAAACCTTTCTCTCTACTACAGGAAAACAGTAGATGCATACAATTTTAATGAGATATGACTGTCTTTCCAGGGCCATGTTCAGTAGTTAATTTTCTGCTGAACCCAGACACTCCCAGCTACTCACCTGGGCTACAGCCTAGACCACAGATGTACATTCTACCTATCATTCTCCACCTCACTCTTTCTTGATGTATCTTCTGTTTTGCTTTAATGTATTAACTCTCTCAAAGTGTTCTGCTCTAAAAATCTTCAGACTGTTGAATTGCTTTTGACTTTTAATGTCAAATGTAGTATAGTTTATAGTCTTTCTTGTATTGATATCACTTGTCTTCTATGCTAGGGCAGAAAGTGGCATCAAAACCCTTCACCGTTCCTTGTGCAGCCCCCTTACGGAAGCAGACAGTAACAGGTTTTGTTTCCCATATACTCTTGGCTTGATATTCACACTGATCCTGTTACAGAACAGCAGCATGATTCTTTCTATTTCTTTGCAGCTCTAATCTTTTGGGAACAATACGTTGAATGTGCAGATATGTTTCTGCTAAGCAGGTATGACAAAGCCAAAGGCAAGACATCATGCATGTCTGAGGTCAACAGTGCCCATACTGCTCATACTGCTCTCTGTCTTCTTAGGATTTGGGCTAAATTAATTGACCACTGCAGGGAAGGAAAGGCAAGGTAAGGCAAGGTAAAATCACCCAAACGGAAAAGTCTTAATTTGCCTAGAAGTAAAGGATTTTGTTTGCTTGGGGTTTAGTTGCCTTGCTTCTCTTCTCTTCTCTTCTCTTCTCTTCTCTTCTCTTCTCTTCTCTTCTCTTCTCTCTCTTCTCTTCTCTTCTCTTCTCTTCTCTTCTCTTCTCTTCTCTTCTCTTCTCTTCTCTTCTCTTCTCTTCTCTTCTCTTCTCTTCTCTTCTCTCCTCTCCTCTCCTCTCCTCTCCTCTCCTCTCCTCTCCTCTCCTCTCCTCTCCTCTCCTCTCCTCTCCTCTCCTCTCCTCTCCTCTCCTCTCCTCTCCTCTCCTCTCCTCTCCTCTCCTCTCCTCTCCATCTTCTTTTCATGCATCTTCTCTTGACTGAAATCTTGAATAAAAATGAGACCTACTGTTGTAGGAACAGTGGCACTTCCTTGCAGTTGTCAGGCTCAGTGAAGAATGACTACAGCTATAAAAATACTGGAAGGACAGTGCAGACATATATCTGTTAAATCAGCAAAAATCTGGACTCCTTGTACAGGCTGTCTTGATATCAAGTCATCTTTGACATTACAGATGCACTATGAGGACTGACTTTTGAATAGATATGAGAATCTCATTACTGTGAAGAATAAATATTGATAAAATGGACAAATGAATAAAGTTTCTTACTGTCATATATCTAGTGGATATCCTGATTTGCAAGCATCATGCTTTGCATGTGCTTTGTTTTAACAAAAATAAGGGAAAAGGTTATGTCCCACCTTAGCATAGCCAAGTTTTCATAATGAAATATAAGTATTTGGCTTCTATTTTGTAAATGGTTAGTTGTAATTAATCCAAGGAAGTATTTAGGGGACTATTTTAATCTCTAAGCCTGTTTCTTAATTCCCATTGCTCCCAATGAGAGCAATATGCATGTGGAAAAAGAAAACCAAAACTCTTTATATTTTTAACCTCGTTGTTGATATTTTTATGGGTTAAAAAATCGTAATCCTGTTGCTCTAGAGTTTAATAATCATAGTAGAAAGAAGATGAGTCAGAAACCTAGCTGCCATTACTGAAGGTTCAATACTGTATCTTTGTGCTGTATTCATTAATGTACTTCAAGACACCTCTTCAAAAGGAGACCAAATAAAATTAACTTAATTTCATTTTAGGCTCAAACATACATTTATTTTCCCGAAGCAAAGACTTGTCATGCATTCAGATGTTCCATTCTTTCCCCTAGAGAACACATATGTCACCTCCATGCTGTCTCAGCCCACTGAGGGAATAATAATTTTTAATAAGACTGTTATAAAAAGACAGTTTAATCTGCATATGAAAGGTTCTGTTATGAGAGCAATTATAAAGAGCAACCATGATTACAGATATCAAGGCAAACAACCCTGAAAACAATTAACATTTTATTGTCTGGACAACATCATCAGACTACCAAATTGCAAAGGTAAACATATTATGTCAGTTGTTTACTGATGAGATGGAACACAATCAAAGCCAATGACTACAGTTATGGAAACTATTGAACCAAATGTTCTTTGAAAAGAATAAAACTGACATATTTGCAGAAAAATAAAGTGTACTTTCATTTTCATATATTTCTTTACACACTGAAATTTTCTCTTTGTTCCAGAAAATTTTGTTATGTCAGATATGGGAGATTATATCCCACTTGTGACATCAAAAGATGACTATATATATATATATATATATATATATATATATATTTGTGTATTCATTTCATTATGTCTTCCACCAAAAGAGAGGAAACAATGAAATATTCCTGACAAAATTTTGCTTTTACCAGTGGTGGATAAACATGATTTTATATTTTAGACTACTGGCACCTATCATCCCAATGTTAAATGTAGCAACCTCTGTCTAGAAGGGAACGGTTGGATATAAAGTAGAACATCATATACTGTGCTTGCCTGTCAAACACACCTAGCAATGCATGTCAATAGAAACTAAGAGTCTGTTGAAATAATGTTATTTTATTTGTAATTTATGGATTCAGAACAATATGTAATTACTCACATCTCCATAAATAGTATAATTAGGATTTATTAAGATAGCATTCATTTGGCAAGTCATTCATTAGATATGCTCATACCTACTAGAAAACATTCAGATGGGCAAGATTTTGACTGAGATACTTTCAAAGGCACTGACCTTTTCCCACAGAGTAAATGTAGGCTTATTTCAAAATAAACAGCCTACTAAATGCATATAATCTAGGCTCATTAGAGGTCTTCGGTTTGTATCCTACAAGGTGTTCTCAATATCTTTCAGAACATTTTCTAAGAGTGATACACTGATTAAATGAATTTTCTCTGTCACCAGGGTACTTGTACAAATCAGAACAGATGTTATTATGGATTCAATAGCTGAAATACACAGGTAGTTGCCCCTAAAATAAATATGCTAAAGAAAAATAGGAACACAAAATCTTTTTGTTGAAATAGCCTCAATTCTGTACAATAGCTGTGCAAATACTTCTGAAATAAGTCAGTTACTATTTGTCAATTAGATGTGCACTTCTCACAGTTCAAAACCCATATGGGATGTTTGGCAACAGGAACTCATACTTCTCCCTTGATAAGATTTTTCCAGACATCTACTTCTCCTAGGCATTTTGAAAATTATTGCTGAAAGACACCACGAGACACTGTTTTTCTACCAGTTCTCATTCTCGTGAAGGAGAATCTTTCTTCACCTGGAATAAAATAATTTCTATCATATGAAATGACTATTCCTCTGTATTCTGCCTTAACTAATGAGAGTGACTCTTTCCAAAAGCATTTTTAATTCTTTCTCACTTTACCTACTCAGATAAAAACGTTTTCCTAGAAATGTTAATACATCCCTTGTGATGGAAAACATTACCACTTCCCTTGAAATATCTTGTTTACCAAATGCTAATCAAATGAGAGTTGCCTTACATGATATGTATTTCTCAGGGAAGTATGCAAGTTTTTTTGCTTACTTATCATCTTAGAAAAATATTTGCGGACAACCATAATTAGAAAAAAAATAAAAATCTCCCTTTGTGTACAATAGGAAATCTTTTCTTAGACAATGCATTTTAGTATTTCAGAGCCTATAAAAGTGAAGATTTTTTTTTTAATGTGTTCTATATATTTTTAACATGAAATGACTAATTAAGATAATGCTTGCAACTGCTACATGTTTTCTTGAACTTATTTTGAGGTTATTTTTTTATTCATCAAATGCATGTATTATGGACTTTTAATTTGTGGTTTTTAAGTTATTCAATAATGTTCATAAATTCTTTAATTCTTACAGCAATTAATACACTTATTTAGTGAGACCAGAGCCCTAATATTTTTTTAATCCTCTTTTGCTACCATGTAATTTCATAAACTCTGTCTTTTTCTCATTCATTAAAAATGACATTTCATTCATACATTTTTAGTAGGAAAAAAAATTGCCAACCTTGAATTTCATCATGTTATTTCTCCTTGCATTTTTTATTTTCTTCAGTGCAGCCTCCTAGCCCATTGGATTGTTCTACTTAAAATTAGTAAATGTCTCCTGTACTTTCAAGTTTATAATTCAGTTCCTATTGCTCAATCACTATGTAATGGTGCTATTGTCTGTGCTGTGCAAACATTTATCTCTCTTGCAAATGCTTACAAACCCCATTGTAATTCTTATGTCTTTTCCAAACCACTGGATATCTTGTTTGGCATAACACTGCACGTCCCCTTTGTTTTCTCTTGGTATTTGTCTGTGTGACTCCAACTCTGAACTCAGAAAACACCTCTCTTATTCTGTTTTCCTTTAATAATTTAGAATTATCATTATTACTAGAGGACTGTAGTATCACAGAGACTACATATGCTTCAGTCCAGACTTCATGACTTCTTTGCTTGACAAACTCAATTTTAAGGGGGTAATTCTAGGTCTCTCATATTATTTTGAGTGTTTTGTTCCAGTATAATCTGATCTGCTATTTAAACTCCCAGAGTCAATGAGACTGATTCTTCAGTCTTATGTCTGGGACAGATTCCTTTATGGTTCATTTCTGTATCCTTGTTTCAAAAACATGAATCAATCACAAACATTTCAGTTCTGTAGCACTCAAATTTTAACAATGCCTCTTGTGCCTGAGTCAATCTAAAATTTTGAAGGAAACCCCCCAAATCCATAATAAACTACTGCAAAAATAACATTAGCTCCTTTGCCTTCTTCCTGGTGCCACTGCTTGCAAATGCAGAATAAAATAGTCTGAACTTCTGCCAGCTGTCCTCTCCATATTTAGAAGTTATTAAAAAGTTGTTAACTGCTGAAGTTATTGTCACAGAATAATTTTTGAACAGTAATCCCTCAGTGTCAAGGAACATAAGAGGAAGTACTTCATTGTCTGGGTTTTAACTGATTCATTAACTCATATAACTGAAAGTTCCAAATGACTCATTGTAAAAGTGTTTTACACTTACAGTTACTTGGTTTTCCACTGGTAGTGTTTGCTAATTTCTTACAGGTCCCAAAGGATACTGATAATTACAGCTGCTCCCCAACTCCAGCAATTTTGACACAGTCCCATAGTTTCCGGTGCCAGTACCAGTTTTATTCAAAGATCTGTGGTCAACCTTTTGGGAGTATCATGAATTAGCACAGTTAAGACTTCTTCCCACTCTTCTTGTCCTTTGCATCCAGAACAGTACCATAGGTGTGTGTGTGTTTACAGAGAAAATCGAATGCAATTAAAGCTGAATAAGAAATAAAGTGAAATGTTTCTGGTCAGAAGAAGAATTTACAGCATATGTATCGGTCATTAATTTTAGGCTGGCAATAATCAGGATAACGTGAAACCAAAAATGACATGTGGCTTTTTACTGATCCTGGATACATGTATCACAGTTCCTCAGAAGAAGTTTCTTACTTGTCTAGCAAGTAAAACAAAATGGTCCCTTGAGACGAATGTCAGCCTCTTCAAAGCTGTATATATCTTCTTTCTGTAAGTTTTCAAAAATTAATTTACATGTACTAGAACATTTTGCAATACACAAAGTTTGAAAGTTCGATTGTCTCTTTTTTTTTTTTTTTTAACAAATGCATTATTTTCTAAAGACTATTTATTATCCAGTTTCATGCCTCTGAAACAGGTTGGAAAAAGGCTGGGAAGCTGAAATTTGAAATCCAGGTTTGGAAGATCAAAGGCTTTTGGATTGGATGTGCACAGACTTGTTTTTCATAAAGTCCATCGGGTATCAACAAACTAGAGCAAATAACAAATATAATTATTTACCTAAGAGGTTAATTAACAGCTTGTTGTGAGACTCCAGAATGTTAATGACTAATGACTAATTTTCTAGTGAATCATTTATATCTGCACATGGTCAGGAAAAGGTAAGTATAGGAAAGAACTAAGCAGATACCCTAGCTATTAGAAGTACAAAAACATGTCATTGTAAATTAGTTAGCTGATGCTTTGTTTCTACTTCAGTTAGCCTACTCAGATGTCCCTAGCAGAAATGAGGTCAAGTTCGGATGTTTTGAAATTTCAAATATGTCCCGGTTTTACATTGCCAAGCAGGCAAGTTACTTTAAGGTGCAACTAACATAGTAAAAGAAAAATGCAACAGAGGGAAAAAAAAAAAAAGTCCCAAGACTGAATGAACACTACTCAGCATATTTGTTGTTTGAAAAAGTGTCAGATTAAAATAATCTCTTAGTTGACCGATTTTTTTTTTTTTTTTTTTTACAGTCCTTTCCGCTGGCCTTAACATGCAATTAAGCTGCCATCTAAAGTGTGGTGCATACAAAAATCATAATTTGCGATGAGGATGCTAGCTGCTCTTATTTTTGAAAGCATTGGAGTATTGACTATTATGCAGAGATCCTTTTGAGGTGTGAGAATTGTCGAGGCAGCCATCAAAACTCTGTATATTGAGACACATTGCAGCAAAGAAGGTGTCTTAACAGTGTAGTCTTGTTTTTTGTGGCTTCCACTACTGAGGACTCTGCTAGAGCTGACAAAACACCCCTGTGAGGAAGCTTGTAGTGGTCCTGAAGTACAGCTGCTATTGGAGAACATAAGCAGATATTGAGAGGATGCATGAGATGAAAACACCTGGCAAAAATGTTTTAAAAAAATTGATAAAAGCAGGAAATAAACTGAGCTGCAAAAAAGTAAAAGTTAACTTGACATTTAAAATATGCTTCTTTCAAGACACCAGTGACCAAGGAGAAACAGGTGAGATAAATTACCTAATCGACAAATTAATATTAATTTTGGATTAAGAATAATACTTAAAAAAATATTTGGAATTATGAAAATATAAGAAAGTTTGTTTCTGTTTACCAGTAAACTAAATTTAATCTTGTTTTATTGTAATAAATGGGGGTGTGGGAAAGAGAAAATTCAGTGAATAAAAAATTAATAAGTATCAGGCCAGACAAGATTTTTATTCTATAAAAAGGCTATAGAGTGGATTTCATCCTGCAGAAAGTTTTCAACAAACACAATCCTTTGAGGACAAAGACAGTCTGTTTTTCCTACTGACCACATAACAGACAAAGGTGATCTGCTGTGGCATAATACCATTATTTCTCCACACTATGTTATATCACATCTCTGAGCCTACACATCTTATGCCAACAAGGTCTGTGATTCTCACTGTTCACCGCTTCTTTACTGGTATCTTGCTTTTAGGGCACAACCCCCCATAATTTACAACTGCAAGAGGAATAATGGAACACGGGGAGAGCTCCCCCGTATTAAGTGGCTGCTCTCTGGAATTCACTTACTTTTTTCACACTTACTGGAAAGGACAGAACAAGTATTTTAAAAAGACTTGCAAATATTGAAAAACTGTAGTAACATTTTTCATAAAAATGTTTCACAGAGAGTGGTCAGACAGTGGAATAGGCTGCCCAGGGAGGTGGTGGAGTCACCGTCTCTGGATGTGTTTAAGGGTGGTTTAGGTGAGATGTTGGGGGATATGGTGTAAGGGAGAACTTTGTAGAGTAGGGCTGATGGTTGGACTCGATGATCCCAAGGGTCTTTTCCAACCTGAATGATGCTATGATTCTATGATATCACCATGTATATGGGAAACAAATCCCATTTTTATAGTCCCAAGCAGAGAAGTCAATGGGTAGACTCTCTGAGACAGAATATTTTGTCACACCTGTATACCCAAAAGCTATATCTTATTTTGAAACAATGCAGAGTCTCCTTAGTAGCGAGTAGTACATAACATGAACACAACTATTTTGTTCATGTTTTCATAATCTTTTAAAAGTATAGCAGAGCATAATGCAACAAAAGAGATCCTTTCATTATCCTGCATGCTACAAGACCTGAAGATTTACTAGTATGACTTAATACATAAATATTAGGACTGGGGGCAGAAAAAAAGGGTCTGCCTTCAGGTATGTATATATATATATATAAAGGGGCTAGGAAAAAATTACATATTATTTGAGTCAAATTTTGACTCTTAAACAAAGGAATGGAGAACTTAATTGTTGTATTGCTTTTGAGTTGACCTCTGACATTTCACAAATTGCATAATTTCATTAGTGAATAATGTATTTTTGATTTAATTAAATGCATTTCATTTAAGGTATTTTTCTGACACTAATGAAGAAAAGAAAAAAGTATCTTGATAACAATAGTAATATCAATAATACAGTATTAAAAAAATAGATGTTTCTTGGATGATTCACAAAAAGCTGCATTTTCTTTCTAAAATGTGTTAGGCATGTTTTTAAATCATGGTTGTTAAAATAAATTAAGATATTCTAAAGCCAGATGGGATCACCACGATTAATATTTGACTCCGTATATAATGCAGCCCAAGGAACTTCCTTGAATAAAGTGTTTTGCAAAGAATTCCATAGAATTAGAGAACAAACCCCCAAAACCTCAGCACATAAATTTCATCATACCTCTTCAGTGTCACACTCTTCCAGAAAGGAGACACTGATGTACTAAGTCTGGTTTAGACTTTTAGGGTTTGACTCCATGAGCTGTTAAGATATCAAAAGAACAGAATTTAGGCATTACATGAAAGCTATGACATTGAAAATATCAATAATCACTGACAAATCCTGGAAATTCTTGAATCCCATCAGGAATTTACTTAATTTGCTTTTTTAATGTCTAGCCATGACAATACATTTTCACAGAACTGCATCAGAATTAATAGATCAGCATAGTGCTGGAAATAAGAATGAGGAAGGCTGCACAGCACAGATCTTATAATTTCATATGCCTGCAAGTGCATGCAGAACATCTGGCAAAGTCTAGTTGGAACACAGAGAGATCACCTCCTTCTCTGGTTTAGAAAATGGAGGACTGGATTACCTTACTCCTGCATTTAATCAGAATCCAGAGATGAACCATTAAAACTCTTTTCACCCTTGTTACTGGGTGTAGGCTATTCACAGTGAACCTGTCTGCTTCTGTAGAGGAGGGAAGCCTCCAGTGGAGATCAAGAGACAAGATGTTATCAAGCCTTGAAAATGCACACTGACAGAATCAGGGTCCATATGTAATATAGCATTAGTTGCCTTTTTCTTTTAAAAAATATGGTGAATGTCAACCTCTCTTTTAAGGAATAACTTGAGGCTTTAAGCAATGACTAAGTATGTAGACAACAAATGATCAATTTCCTCTCTGTCTTCAGTGATTTAAACAATTTGCCATCTCTTAAGAATCTTCCACGCACTTTCAGAAACAGCTTAAGGTGTCCATGTTCTACTGTGGTGGTGCTGGGATTGAAAGAATGGGAGATAGCTTGCACTCCTCCCTTCCAATAATGTTATTCTGTTTAGGAGAAGCTTCTATTATTCATATTGCTGTTTAGAAAAAAAATCAAGGTCTATAAAGGAAGATATAATTTTTTTTTTTCCACCCACAGACATTCTCTTCTGAAAATGGAAGGACACACGGCCTGGCTTTAAGTCTGAATTTTGATCCTCTATGTAGGATACCTCAACTCCCTAAAAAGAGTATTTGACAACATTTTAAATGGTAAATTAGGGAGAAAGACAGAAGCACTTGTGGTCGGAGAGCAAGAACTAGTCTGTGCAACCAATGTCTCCGTTTAGGTTTAAGAAGCCTCTTCAGTATCAAGTTAACTTGAGTTCTAAGGCAGCTCATATATTTTTATGTGTTCTATAAAGACCCTGGGCAGCTAATATCCGTATTTCATGACCCCTACTTAAAGCTGAATTTTGTTACCTGATAACTGGTTAATCTTTAAAATATTCAGTATCAATCATGTCAACAGCATATTTCTCAAAGGGCACATCATGGAGCAATGTTGACAGTGTTACACAAGTGTTCAAGTATAATTCTTCAGCACTAAAACTAGTATCATTCAAATTTTGGTTCTCATCAGAAATAGATATTCAATCAGCTTGAAAAGATTTTTTTTAAACCTGTTAGTGTCTTGGGTATGTGTACGGTGGGGTTTTGGTAACGGGGGAGCTACAGAGGTGACTCCTTTGAGAAGGTGCTTGGAGGCTCCCCTGGCTCCAAGCTGGACCCACCTCTGGCCAAGACCTAGCCAAATAGTGATGGTGACTGGACTTCTGTGATAGCATGTTTAAGAAGGGGAATGTGAGAGGAGGAGGAGTGGTGAGGGAGACACCTATGAAAACACCAAGGTCAGTTGAAGAAAGGAGGTGGAGGATGGGGAGGTGCACTGAAGCAGAGACTCCCTGCAGCCTGTGGTGAGAGGTCAGGCTGTGCCCCTGCAGCCCATGGAGGTCCACAGTGGAGCAGATGCCCACCTGCAGCCCGTGGAGGACCCCATGGCAGAGCAGGTGCCTGTGCCCACAGAAAGCCAGGACTCTGTGGGAAGTGCCTACTGGAGCAGTCTGTTGCTGAGAGGACTGCAAGTCATGAGAAGGACCCATGTTGAAGCAGTTCATGAAGAGCTGCAGCCCTGTGGGAAGGACTCACATCAGAGAACTGTCTCCTGTAAGAGAGACCTCACACTGGAGCAGGGGAAGAGTGTGAGAAGTCCTTCTCCTGAGGAGGAAGGAGCGACAGAAACAACGGGTGATGAACTGACCGCAGTCCCCACTCCCTGCTTCCCCTACGCTGTTGGAAGGGAGGAGAGAGAGATATCAGGAGCAAAGCTGAGCCTGAGAAGAAGGGAGGGGTGGGGGGAAGGTGTTTGTAAGGCATGGTTATACTTCTCACTGTTCTGTTCTATTTGAAGTGCTGCTGGTGGTGGTGTTTAAATTAAATTATGTACTTTTTCTTCCCCAATGGAGTCTGTCTCTTGTCAGTGACCATACTGAGTAAATAATCTCTCCCTGTCCTTGTCTCAATTCCCAAGCCTTTTGACTTATTTCTCCTTCCTGTTCCTGAGTGGGAAGGAGCGAGGAAGTGGCTGGTGGTGCTTAGTTGTGCTTTGGGCTTAAACCACACAGTTACAAATTATGTCTAACATCATGAGCTGCATTATCCCGCGTGAAGCCAGTATCAGGATGAATGGCCTGTAATTGTCCAGGTCATCTCACTTGCCTTTTATATAGAATTAACTTAGTCCTTGGAAAAGTGTGGTAAAACTTTAGCTAAAATCTATTCATACCTGATAATTTTAAAAGTCTAGTTTTAGTGGTTGATATTTTATATCCTTCCAGCTGATGTATGAATCAAGATTATGTTGTTATCATAACAAACATATTTTCTAAAGTTTTTCTTTAAATGTAAGTAGAAATAACAATCCTTCTACCCATGGTTGATAATTGCTGTTAGCAGTTAAAAAGGTGTCACATTTTTAAAAAAGAGAAGACAAGTGATTTACTTACAGTAAATACACACTTTGGACAGCTGGAATTGATCCAACGTATGAAGATTTAAATGGAAGAGGAAACAGCAGCTAATCTATATCGCTGTATTTTAAAACAAAAAAATAACTGTCTTAATTACCTCAATTTTATTTTAAAGAGGAAAAAGGCCACTTTTCCTTTATTCTCCTTAGTACTGATATGTAACCTAGAACGTAAAAAACCCCCAAACCTAATCTCTATTTGATAGTAAACACCTCCCTCTTCTGGGAATTTCTGTGAAATGCATGGCGATTAAGATTCTGGACACTGCATGATGTGCTGTTTAGTTCTCTGTGCACATATCATATAGGAAAGCTGGTCATTAATTCTTTTAAATCTAGTGTGTCATTAGCTTGAGGAAGTATAAAATAATATTTTTTCTATTTATTCTCCTTGATATTTTTTATCTCCCAAGGACCTGATTTTCTTTGTTACAGAGCTAATCACAGACTGCAAAAACAAGGCAAAAGGAACATATGGTTTTTAGGATTTTTCAGTTATTAGTGACACATTATTAGCGTACTGCAAAATCCTATCCCGTTCATCTTTTAAATTATTAAACACTCTAAGACCAAATGAAAAGGCACTATCTTTTTATCAGATAGCTGCATGCACTGTGTTAAATGGTTGGCCAATTTTTATGAATTATTAATAAACACAGTAATTTAGCTGAAAGAAAGTTCATTAATGTCTAAAGGATTAATAATTACAGTCTGGTAAGTAGTCACCCCCTCTCTGTGGAGCAAGTATTCCCAAATTGTACCTAATGACAGCAGGTACATTTTTCAGATCTGAGGTACATATTTCTAGTATGGTGCTCATCAAGTATAAACTGGTTCTTAAAATTATCAGCAACTGCCATAGACAATAATACTATGCTATTATAGATGCTGCTGCCAATCAAATCATCACACGTGTAGTAGCAACACATTATGAGAAACCACTTGTGACTATGTTAATAGGAAGTGCTGCTGCTAAAATGGCAAGAGGCACAGACTTTGTCTAGACATTTAGTACTGACAATCATAAGTTATGGGTGTAATATCTTCTAGCAGTGAAAATTCCAAGATTTATGAAAAAAGATACTGTGAACAGTTCTCAAGTATATCTTGTAGTCATTTTCATAGAAAATACTGTAGAATCTATCATGAATACAAAAAAGTGCAATTATATCTAACTCTAAAAATTCCTACTTATGTTTATGCACACAAACACGTATGGTTACGTACAGACACACACAAAATTCAGTCTGTAAGAAAGCATTTTTCTGTGTGTATAGATATATGAAAAATATGACTATCGTGGAAGAAGTTTTATTTGGGAATTTGATGTATGATATACATAGAGAATGCACACAGACAATTTACTGAAATTATACAGATACTGGATTAATCTCTTAAAAAAAAAGATAGTTTACTGACTATGTAACAAGAAAGTGGTTAAATTGTTTTGTTTTATTCTTCCAATAAATGTAATTAATTTTGTAGCAAAACCTAGCATAAATTATATTTAAAAATGTTGTAAATCTCTTTTTCTCATTAATTAACTTGGAAGAAATATTACTGTGAATACTGTAAAAGCTATTTTTGCAAATAATTCTTCTCATTATTATATATTATCATTTACAAAAATTAGGGACAGTGTTCACTAAAGAACAGAGATTTGGGGGTGGTTCTTTTTTATAAATTATGATCTATACCAAGAGAAAGGCCAGTATTTCTGAAGCCAGTAACCAAGTTACCATGTTTTGTCAGTGCATGTTGATTAGACTACCTAAACTACATTTTAACAAAAGTTATTTCATGTAAAGAATTTCTGAGCAATCTTTTTAATCACTGAATTAATATTCTTAGCTCTTCCAACTATCATTGTCTTCTCTTAAGTATTTCAGCATTGATTTAAAAAGCCTATATTTGGAAATCTCCTTTGAAATTTTTCTCTGTCACATTTGAATTATCAGTGTTCTTCCTCCTCCTCTGACTAGAGAGTGTATTTAAAATCAGTCTCTGAATTCTGGAATTACTTTTGTACCTCATGGACCCTGTAAAAATTCAAAGTAGTTGTCCTCTTTGTGATATTTATAATTATATACACATATATAATACATGTATATACATATTTATGAAGACTACTGCAACCTTATCTGCACTGTATTTCTTATACCAAACCTATAGCTAGTCAGTTCATAGACTACAAATAAATATATACAATTTATAGGAGAGAATTAAAAGAAGATAAATAGCTTCAGTATCTATTCTAACAATAAAAAAGATTCAAGTATTTTGTACAGTAAGTGTTCAAATGATCAAAACTTTTTTTTTTTTTTTTTTTTTTTAATGGACTGATCACAGAATCGCAGAAAGGCTGAGGTCCAAAGTATGATCTGACCCAACACTCCTGCTCAAGCAAACTGCCCAGGACAGTGTCCAGATGGATTTTGAGTATCTCCAAGGATGGAGACACCACAACCTTTCTCAGCAACCTGTGCCAGTGCTCAGTCACCCTCAAAATAAAAAGCGTTTCCTGTTTTTCAGAGGAATCCTCCTGTGTTTCAGTTTTTGCCCATACTCTGCCCCATCATCTAGATCATTAATGAAGACATTTAACAGGATTGGACCCACTACTGATCTCTGGTGTACACCACTAGTTACTGGCTTCCTACTAGACTTTGTGTCACATATCACCACCCACTGAACCCATCCCTTCAGCCAGCTTTCCATTCACCTCACTCTCTGCTCATTCATCCTATATTTCATGAGCTTGGAAATAGCCTTGGCAGTATGTTATTGGCAGTAGCATTTGTATTGATAGCAGCAGTAATAACAATAACCCTAATAATGTTTTTTCTTAACTGAAATAGTTACATTTAACTTTAGGATTTTAAAATATATTGTATTAAAGAGAAAGATGAATATTAGTTCTTGGGGCATCCTGGATTTTGTGGAAGGACCAATTTTACATGAGAATACAAAACTGGTCATTTTGGAAAGTCAGTGCAGTGTCATCCATAGTTTTACCTAGATCTTTGGGGTTTACTGTAGACTAATAATGAGAAAAGAAAATAAGGTATGAAGAACTTCTAAGCCACTAGGCAGCTTCATGTGTGCCTGTAAAGAACTTCTTGGAAATGCAGGAGCAACTGAGTTGGGTGAAACTTTCTTGTCACCTAGAGCTACAGTCATAATCTCTTTATAAGCTAACAGAAACATACCTTACACATTTGAAGAGCCAAGGACTGTTGTTGGCCTAACTGAAATCTTCATTATCTAACCAAATACTGTTATTATTAATGTTGTTATTATCAAACAGGTATTATCAAAATAGTAAGTTGCTCAGGCTCAAATGAACACAGATAACCTCCCTATTAATATTTTGATCTGAAAAAAAAAAATAATCTACAATCACCAAATCCTCCTCACTGATGTTACGCATCCTTGCCCATGTCCCTTGGTCCCCCAGTGGTCCCAGTTCCCCTCAGACCAGGGCAGTGGGTGTTGCAGGGAGGGTTAGCACCAGTTGGTCCCGCCTTGGAAGAGTGGGTTGCCCATGGTGGGTGTGCCCAGGCACCCAGCTGGGATGCTTGCTGCAGGTGTGTTTCTACCCTCACCACCTCTCCTGAAATGTCGGTGGTCTCATCACCGCTACCTGTCAGTTCATCAGCAGAAATTGCAACACCACCACAAGAAGCACCAAAAAAAGAGCTCTTGATCTGGGCTCGTATCAGAACCTGAAGGCTTTTGTTTCTTCAGGACTTATGAGGAAAAAGACTTTCCCTTAGCTTTACCTGAAGCAGCGTTGTCCCCCATGTTAGTATACTTTATCGTAATATGGGAATAGAAAGAGTATCTTTTATGCAGTATGATTTAAAACAGTGTAATAATTACAAGACTTCATTATTTCCAAAGTGGGGCAATGTTTTATAACTAAAACCCATAAAATTAGAATGTTACTTATATTCACAATAAACAAACAAGAACAACTAGTAGTGACTCTTCCCTAGGAATTTACATTGTTTGTTCTCATCGTGGATAAAAGCACTATTTGGGGATTTGATTGTGTTTTCACTCTCTGATGTGAGTTTTATTCGTTTAACAGTTAATATTTAAGCAGTCTCTGTGCGGCCCCTAGTGGAGAGACTTCTATACAAAGCATTATTTGAGTGAAAAACCTAGCAATTAGCAAAAACTGGGTTCAGCTGATCCACTTTTTGTTTGTTTGTTTGTTTGTGTTTTTTTGATTTTTTTTGTTTTCCCCTCTCCTAGTACATATTTAAAGTCAGATTTATCCACGTAGTCATATTTGCTCTACTGGAAGTAAAGAAAATTGACATATCTGTATTGGGAAGACATCTGTACATCATACAGAATCACATTCTGCTTATAAGAGCATACATCTGGTGGAAGTTCATTGAAGTCTGTGGAGTTAGAGGACACAGTAAGCTGCATAACAAAGCACAAAATTCAGATATTGATTTTTCAAACAATTTCGTTTGCAAAAAAGGAAACTTTTAGGGGATTTTTTTCAGGCTGATGGAGAGGACTTGTCCACCATCAGCACAGCTGTGAGAGTAAGTCTAGCAAAATAAGACATTTTAGAAATAAAATCCTGAAAGGTATTTAAAGTATTAATTCTTATTTCAAAAGAATTAAGCTTCAGATACTCAAAAGAATTTTTGTAATACAGCCTAGGTCCACAGAGAGGGAGATATGAGGCAGATATTTTAGGTTTAAGTTCAAAATCTATCTTCCCAAAATCACTGTACAGCTTTGTAAATTCAGAGTTCTTTAATTCCTCACTTCATTAAAAACAAATTCCCTTGTTCCTTACAACTAAGTCAGATGGCTATAGTGAAATTGTCAAATTTGCTATTATTTCTTCTTTCTTGCTGGGGACATGAAACCCATAGATATTTTCATTTTTTGGCTTAAACATCTCATTGCCCCTTCCTTGCTCTCTTTTCCCCAGGAAAAAGTAAAAGGACCTCACTGTGATCCATAGTTCATCAGTACCTGAAGAACTTACTTGAACCCTGGGAAAACAGAATCAGGTTACTATTCTTGTTTCATGTAGAACAGAGACTTGAACCCACCTCATCCATTTCCTCCCAAATACTCAGTAGAGTTTCCATACTAGGTGTGTAAATGGAGCCAGGAAAAATTATTAAGAGCTGATAGATGACTGTTATCATGCTTTCTGGAATAGTTTGGCCAGTGCCAGCTAGTGCTTAAAACAGGGTTGAAACACAAGTCCCAGGATGCTGCATGCCAGAAAGTATTTTTAAAAGAACTGCAGGTAAAGCTATCCTATTTTTGGGGAGAAAAAAAAAATGTTTTGAGGCAGGAAGATACAAGCACTACTGTGAAGTTTTTCCTCACAGCCAGGTCTTGTTTTTTATAGGGACAGAAGTGTAGTTTATGATATTGCAAAGGTGTTTTTTTAAGTCTCCCTTGTTGATGTTATACCTCCTTGGAATCTCAATATGATACCATAGTGCCATGGAATTTTTCTTACTATTTCCAAGGCATACTGAATATTTAAATGTAACAGGGACACAGCTTCAACTGCATTAAATCAGAATATCCTGTATTCTAAGGAAATACCTGAAAAAAAACCACTTCATGGTTTGGGTGCAGGTATAAATTCAAATGTTTGATTCAACTCTAGTAGAATATTGTCTTAAACAGTGTTTTCTATATTCCATGTCTCCAATCTGATTTATCAAGCAGGTGGAAGAGAACTGTTCAGTCCAAGAGTAGGCTTTGATCTATTTTTAAATGGCTAAACATAGGTTCAGCATTTTATACAGGCTAGTTGCTACAGTTCCCCACCACAACACAGGTTTAGTCTTCTTAGGCTGTAAATGTTTGACTCAACTGGTTTACCATAACTTTCTGAAGTTAAAAGAGACTGATGTCCTGTTAGTATAAGGACTGTTTTCAAATACTGGCAATGGAACAATAGCACCAAGGAAGGAAGGAGTTTTTCATTGATACAGCCAGCCTCTAGGAAAATAAAGGAGTCTCAAAAATATCTTTTCACAGGCCTAGGAATAGGGTGGGTTAACAAAGGGTTAAAAGAAAGACACTGATGAAAATGTGTGCAATTACTTTTTTCTTTTATTCTTCTGTGATAGTTTAAAAGTACCAACCTTTTTCAGTTCTTTCTGATCTAAATAGGCATAGATAAATAGAAATAAAACCACAATGGTTCTTAAATTTAGGAAACTGAAACTTCTTTTAGCCATTCAAAATTGGAGACAGGCTTTTGTTGGTAAGCAAGTATGTACTTTAAGACTCCGCTTTGTTACAGACTTTTTTTCCCTGATGTGATGTGAAAAGACAAATAATATAAAAAAGCTTAATACAGTGGCTCAGCTCTGAGCACTCTATAATAGTAACTAAATGCAACATTACTCACTTCAAGAAATCCCTGGAGCTTTTAAAATGAGGAAGTGTCCAATTGCCATGATACAACATAGTATGATTTTTTTCTATTAATTGTTTCAGAAAAAATCCTGCTTCGTCATTATCTGCATAGCTGAGGTCTGAGTTGTTTTATAATGTTGGGTAGCTGCATTTTTTCAGTCTACCCTGTTTATCTAGTATGTGCATTATGAAAAATGAAGCCTATTAGTACCTAGATTTTACATTGACCCACATTTCTTAATCAATTTTCTCTCCCTCCTAAATTCTGTGCAATAAATGTTTAAGTTACTAGTGAATGGGGTTTCAATATACTGAAACATGGCTCTTTTTACTTCCATGCTCATTTATGTGTAGGACAAAGAAAGGACTTCAGAGCAGTTATGGTTGTCATTTGTAGTAGAGTATAACCTTTTCTAACACAGTAAGTACTATTATCTGTAGGACAAAACCTAATTTTTCTTAATACAAGGTTGACATTGAAAGTTTTATAAGGAAAATAAAACAAAAGAAAATCAATAACAGAATGGCTTCATTGGAGAGGCACTGGGGAAAATGATGCATTGTCATTCAGAAATATAAAAACTGAGGGATATTTTGTGCCATTGTAAATTGAATTCTGGCCAGTCATATGCACCTAGACAGTTTCCTCCTTCTTTCTAATAGCTTAAATTTAAAAAGCTTGTGCGTGTGTACATATGTGTATTTTTACATATGACATATATACACTCCAGATACATTCCCTTCAGTCCCTTATTTTTATTCTTTAATACTGTTATTGGACACCATACCAATGCCTTCATGCATGATCTGTTTACACTATAAGTCTGTATCACCTTTTGAGAGCAGAATCTTCCCATGCTCCAAGCTAAATGGAAGCCATGTATCTGCATCAGTGTGGTACTAAGCTTGACCCATGAATCAGAAAGATTTATTAGTTTTGACTTAATGCTGCACTATTACTGCAAGCTTAGTCAGCTTCAGCATAGGCAGAGATCACTTGTAACTTTCTACAAAAGATTATGTAGACATACTCTTTCATTTTTATACTGCTGCTAAACTACATGCAGTTATATTGCAGTTTTTTGTACTTTTGAATCATATAGTCATAGTTATCATTTATTCATGCAACCAAAACCTTAGTTGACTGTCTGAGTGATGTTGAAGTAGCATTTAAATTACCGTGTTCTCTTATTTCTAGGTTTTATTTTCAGGGCAACTGGATAATGAGAAATGATAAGAAACTGGTATACACCTTGTTTCACCCTGAGATGAATCTGTGATGCAAGCTGGGACAAACGCTATGCTTAGGAACTCAGAAACACTCAGAGGTTTGTTAACATAAACACATACATAGTAATTTTAATTCTGACGGTCAGATAATGAGGAGGTTTTAATACCTTGATACATTGGTGAAATTATAATACTTAAATTATTCTGATACTATGATTCATGTCGTTCACTTTCAAATTCTACGGCAGATGATTTAGAATTTGAAAATAATGCTTACTTCTTTGAAGGTTATGATAGGTCTATATCTTTATGTGTGTAAATGACATTAATTTCTGTAATTGCTTTTTATTGTCTCTAAATGTAATTATATCAAAAATGAAGATTAATTTCAGAATGCCCATATGAACATATTACCATACATTTTTAGAATTATTAAAATTAATAAATCATGGAATTTATACTAGTTCATGTAGATCCCTTCTAAGATGGTGAGAAATATGGACCTTCTGTTGCATAGCAATGCAAGAAGACCATAAATTTAGTTCTAGCTGTTTTACAAGAAAAGTAAGTATTGCTAGCACCAGCAATCCAGAGAACACTAATACAAACAAAACTATTCACAGTTGCCACATACCAATTTTAAAACTTCAGTCTCTCTTTCTTATAAGCAGTTCCTATAGGTCTCTAGCTTTTGTTTTACAACCTGCATAATTATTGGACAACAAGTCCAGGTCCTCAGGAGACAGCTGTTTAGAATGCTAAAGGAATAAGAATTTTCTTCAACACTTCTGTTGTAAGAAAATGTGAAGTGGTACAGTATATTGAATTTACTTCTATTGTGTGTATTTACTTGTAGCTATTCCATTCTCCTAATCTCTTCCTTTACTTACAATACAAATAGATACAAATGCTGTGTGTTCATTTCCTCCTCAGGAGATTTATTTTAAAAATAGGTGAGAAATAAAATGAAGATAATTATATATTTTGAGGAATGTATTTTTGACTGTTGAAAGCATGAGTTAAAGCATCATTTAAAATGATAAAAACCTGAAAGTTTAGGAATTGTTCTGACCAGTGGTATATATCATACTTTCCATTTAAAAAATGAGTGACTATGAACTTAACACATAATTTATTTAAATTCATGTAAATATATGAGAACATATACCTTATATACTTTGTGAATGTTTTGAATCAATTCTGTGCTACATCAGTTCAGTCTAATGCATTAAAATACAGAGAACTGTATATTTCAGTTCAGAATAGTGCTACAAAGGAATAGCATGGATGGTGCAATGCGATCAGAGGGCTAGAAAATGGGGTATATTTTTAAAATTTACAAGTTATTTTTTGTTCTTTTCTGGGAGACATTAAAGACTTTCAAATTTTTCACTTCTCATGGTATTAAGTTACTGAAAAAGTCACATCCAAAAGGAGAAAGTGGCTTTAAACTTTAGTAGGTACAACTTTTGTAGGGGATATCGAAAACACAGTACAGTGTGTGTTGTATGGTAACTTAAAGGATCAGGGCCACAAGTCCTTGGTGAGTGCTCTAATAAAGAGGTCTGTAGAATCTCATGGATGCCAGTTTGTCTTCAGGTCTGTATAGAAATGAGATTGATCGTATATCTTTCTGAATAAAGATTTTCAGGGAAAACTTGTACCACATTCAGAATAATTCTTTAAGGGACACAACTTATAAGATAAAGGTTGTCACCTCTGACTTTTACTAAAAATGCAATGTTCAGGCTCAGAAACCTTCAATTTGAAAATTTCAGGGGTATGTGTGTTTATTCAGAAAGGCTGAGTTGGAACAAACTGACATTTTTTAATGGAATATCCACCTGTGAAAAAAATATTTGAGAAATCTAGTTTAAGTGAAATATGCACAATAAATTATTTGTGAATTATCTATGGATATTCTTCTGTTAATTCAGCTATGATTAAAACCTTCTGGTGTTTATATACAAACACCGTTGCACTCATATATGTTTTGAATGTTCTATAAGGATATAAAAATATCAGAAACTGTCCAAAGGAGGTCAAAAAGATGGTGAAAGGACTAGAAAACATGACTTATAAAAGAGCAGCTTTGTTCTTCTTAGAGAAGAGGAGACTGGGGGATAATGTCATTGCTGACTCTCACTTCCTCATAAGGGGGAGCAGAGAAGGAGGTGATAATCTCTTCTTTCTGGTGTCTGGTGATAAGATGCGAGGGAATGACTTAAAGATGTGCCAGAAAAAGTTCAGGTAGAATATTAGGAAAAAGTTCTGCACTGAGAGGATGATCAAGCACTGAAATAAGTTCCCCAGGGAAGTGATTATGATCCCAAACCTTTTGGCATTCAAGAAGCATTTGGATAATTCTCTGGATAATTTAACTTCTAGGTTGCCCTGTGTGGAGTCAGGAGTTGGACTCAGTGACTCATGTATATCCCTTCCGACTCAGGATATTCTATGAGTCTATGAGAGAATCATTCACGTATAAATCCCACATTAAAACCATTAGAAGTAAACAAAAAAACCCAAAACAACTATACTTCTTGAGTTAATTTTTTTCTTTTTTTTTTTCTTTTTTTTTTTTTTTTTTTCAAGATAGATTTTTATTTGCACGCCAAATGCATTTAAAAACATATTATCTTAAGTTACATGCATGGTGCTCAAATATGTGCAGCCATATGTGTGTTACCAACATGTGTACTCTAAGTGTCTTTGTTCTTATTTTTCCAAAAATTCAGCTACAGAGAAGAAAATTATACCAGGATTTGGAATTTTTCTTTTCATGTTTCCAGTTTTCTAATTAGCTCACTGAGTCCTGAACAGCTCACATATGTTGAGTAGAATATATGTCAGAGAAAACTGCCTACATATTTTATTTACATACTGAGTACATTGCAAAGAATCACTCTTATGAGTTGCCTACTGCAGTTATTCCATCTGTGAGTGGATTATATTGTGTTTTGTGAATCTTTAAAATGTAATGGTTGCTCTAAACATAAAATTCCATTATTGTGTATAATGTAATCATAATGAAAAGGGCTGGAGTGTGCTATCAAGCTCAAATAATTACATAGTCTATACGGAGTATTGGAAACCACTTATTTTTCAAGATGATAGATATTCATGGGATCATGACATTGCTCAGCATGGCAAAAGAGATGTTAGATTTTAAAGATTAAGTGTGTGTATATTATTATATAGCTTCACTGGCCACTAGGCACAGGGATGCCTGCCTGCTGCAACTGACTCAATTCCTGACTGAATTTTTTTTGCTACAGAACGGCAGTATGTCAAAACACTTATAGGAAATGCTTCTGTCTAGGTTCTTAGAAAAACTTAGAGAATAGGTTAATTGTTAAGACTCTTCTTTCAACAGACATGAAACATATCTAACTAGCTGGACTAAAGTCAATCCCCTGTAGATATGTATACCATTTGGTTACAAGAACTGGGTTTGTGGTTGCATAATTACTCTTAAAGACATTAAAATAAGATTTATTTTTCTTCTGCCCCATTTTCTCTTTGTACAAATATGCAAAGGCTCACTGGGCAAAATGGAACTGATCCAATTAGAAAAAAAAAAAAAATCTACAGTTAAGAGGTGCTTAAGTTCATAAAGAAACTCTAGATTCAAGTTTCACATAATTTTTTTTTTTCTCACTGAAACTATTCCACTTTATGTCATTCATATTCAAGGGACCATAGTAAAAGAGACTGACTTCCGTTGTCTGACAGCAAAAGCTCTTCTCTGAAAGATAGTGGTGTCACAGTTTAACCCAAACAGCAGTGGGGAGACTAAATGGACTCAGATACCAAAAGATTTTAATCACAGACATAAACAATTTTATGAATCACATGATTTTACTGTTCCGTAGGAGAGATGATGTAGTGCAGAAGAAAGTTGGGCAGATTCAGGTAAAGACTCCAGCCATGCTTTGTGGAGCTCTGGACCAGTTCTCTTCCTGGGTGACCCCAGGCACTGTGATTTACAGAATGCAGTTGAGAGCACCTGATTTTTTATTGTCCTGTTCATATTCACTTGGCACCTATCAACTGGCTGCCACTGGTGGTCATGATCTCTCCTTTGGAAAGTTCTGGACAGATTCATAACTTTCACAGTGATTGACAGGCTTCTTACTCTTAAGGTATTCTATTCTGATAATTAAGCTACCTCTTTATCCTACAAGGTTAACTATATTTCATATGTTAACACCATTGTTAGCTAGGTCTACATGCTAACTGCTATAAGTGGTTCAAGACTTTCTATTAATTAGAAGATTCATCTTTAATGCCTTAAAGACTTTGATATTGATAGTAAGGTTGGGGGGGTTTCTGCTGCTGTTACGTATTTCTTTGTCAGAAACATACAGGAAGAGATTTGGAAGAAAAAAGAGATTTGATATTATAGAAGAAATATCATTGAAGTATGACAAGACTGAATTCTGAGCATGGATAATTATTTACGTGTAGTGTGTTGAAGGCTATTTGTCTGGATTCATATTAATGTGGATATGAAATATTGCAAAGGCTTTACCATCCTATTATTTGAGAAGTGCTCTACAAGTAACAAGTTTAGTTTTACAGATAATTAATTAAGAGTTCCATATTAATAAATATTTGTGTATAGTAAGAGTTCAGGATATCTTTTAATAGATGTTTCATGTTAAAAGTGCACAAGCCAAATAATAGTATAGAAAATTAAATTTACTACCTTTAGCAAAAATTTCTAATAACAATAACAAATAAGCAGACCAATAGAAAATGGCAAATCAGTGTTAAACCAGATTAACCAGTAAATCACAGCTGTCTACACTGCATCCAGAACATTAAAGAAGTTTAAAAGTTACGTGGTTGGGGTTTTTTTTGAACTTGACTTTTCCACTAACAAGCATTTTAAATCTTTCTCTATAACTTTAAAATGTCAGTGGTTAATGTTACATCCTAGCAAGTTCCTTAGTATCTAGTCTCAAGGCTGGTTGCTCAAACTGTCATTATGACCCACTGATCAAAATGACCAGAGACAGAAAAATTGCTAAACTTTATTTCGTAGAAAACAGACAAACTGAACAAGCAAACACAGAACACCCCAAAACAAACCAACAGTTCTGTGCAATAATTTGGTTTGGAAAAACTGAATGTGTTGTTTCCTAAAACAAGCTTTCAAGGAATATAATTGAAAAAGACTTTAGGAAATTATCTAATCCTTTACAACCCCTATGGTAAGATCAATAAAGCACATTTATAACACTTCTAGAATTTTTTCCTCTACGCATTCTCTAAGACCCCAGACCACTATCAAACATCTGTATTTCATCTTGCTTCTTTAAAGTTATTCATAACTTCTAACATGAATATGTCTTGCTTCAGTTTAAATCTATTCCTTTTTTGCACTGTCCAGCAGAGCTATGGAAAATAAATGCTTCCTTTTCTCTTTGCAGCAGTCTTTTACAGATCTGAAAGTTGCTTTTATGTTCCTCCCAAGTCTTCTTTTCTCAAGACTGAATGACATGGATTAACTGAATCTCTTTTCATTCACATTTTATAAAACCTTTTTTCATTCATGATGCCCTTTTTTAATCCCTTTCTAGTCATCTGTATCTGTCCAGAAGTGGCAAATTTAGACGTGATAATCCAGCTCAGGCCTGCTGAAGCCAGGCTGGGAGAAGGCTACTTTCCATGCTTTATACAACGTACATCTAGTATTTTACTTCTTTCTATAACAAATATCCTTTACTAAAATTCAACTAACAGTGAAAGTCCCAGATGGCTTCTTTTCCCTGCAGAACAGCTACTTTGCATTCACTCCATATTCTATACTTATACAATAGAAATGCAAACTATTGTTAGGTCACAATGACGTACAACTTAAAACTAGCAACTTCTGAAGCAATTTGGTAGTTGCAGATTTTCTGTGATGTTGTTGTTGCATAATACCTATTAATAAATTTTGTTATTTACATTATGAGTAATGAATAAATAAATTAATGGGGTTTTTAAAATTTGTTGTTCTTTCTGTTTGTTTAGTTATTTGAAGACCTCTTCGAAGCTTGATGGTAATAAAGTTCCCCTAGACCTTGAAAGATCTGGTAACAAGGATAGCACAGCTCAAACATTGGGTTTTTTTTAATCCTTAAATTGTCATGATTTTTTTTTTAATTTAATATTGCTACTCATTTTTAAGTCTTTTTTGTTGTTTTTTTTTTTTTTTTTTTTAATGGAAATGGTGTAGTGTCATGTCTTCATCAGTCTTGTCAAAACTAAGGTTATCCTGCACCTCAATGATAAAACTTATCTATCAAGGTGTGTCAGAGTCTCAGAGTATTGTAAGTTACCTAGATATGCCACAAAGCATTAAAGTAAAAACTTAGTCTGTGCTCTAAAGAAGAAAAAGTTAAATAAAATCTAAATAAGTATTATTTTATTTATAAAAATAAATTTATTTATGAATAAAATAAAAATAAAATAAAAGCTAATATTTATTTTTTAGGTTAGCTAGTGTAAGTTAGCATGTCTTATTAAAATTGAAGCCTTTTCTTTTTTTTTTTTTCCTTGAGAATTGTAAACAATAACAGTTGGCTATTCATTACGAAGAATTTTAATATTATTAATATTCCACGCTGAAATAAAAAGATCATCTGCAGACTTTTGTATCTGCAGAATGACATCTTACACAAAATACCTGTTTACATTTATATGGAAATATGACATTCTTGTTCATACTGGAGATTGCTTCTTTACATAAATGACTAGTTCCACTGAAGGTGATAAGACTAATTATGTAGTCAACATTCACCAATGCAAGCAACAATTCCAGAAAACCTTTATGTCAGGTAAGGAGTAAGCTATTATTTACCATACTTAGTAAGAAGGTAGAAACAATGTGTTTAAGGGAATTTCTTGTAGTTGTGGAGAGCCAGCTTATGAGACAAAAGTAAAATTAATGTGTTCCTATTCTTTTACTCAATCTATTAAAATATACCTCCATTACTCTATGAACTGATTCATCAAAGCTTTATGCCTGTAGTTCATTCTAATATACAGCAGACACCATTATAAACTCAAAATTAGCAAATGGTCTTCTATTCCAAGATACTTCTATAGGGTCAATAAAGCAATACAGTTTATATTCTATTCACAGATGTAATGGGAAAATTAGGGAAAACAGAGGTTGATACAAAATAGGTATACTTACGATTTCCTAGGAAAACAAATGAACATACCCTATACATCAGAGTGTATGTTGTGTAGTTTTTAATTGGAAATATTTTCCTCAAAATAAAAATTCATTAGTTAGGTTTTGAGGATAGTTTTTTGGGGGGTTTTTTAATGACAAATATCTTGCAAAGAAATACCACATCAAGTAAGTAATAACTAGCCCTGAAGATTTAATTACAGTTTTTAACACACTTTTCCTTTTTTGACACTTGATTTTTAATTTTATTTTTTTATTTAATAATAAATCACAGGAAACCTTAGATAAATCGAAGACTTTTTTTTTTTTTTAACTGAAAGAAATATTTTATCCAAATTGATTTCCATTATGCAATTGTAATAATAACTATAATTTCATGAGTGCTGCTTGGAGAGATTGGTAGATGTAAAAACTGTAAGTTTCATGAAGATTCCCCAAAGTAAGTGTGTAAAAGGCAGCAATAGATACACACAATAAATGTAATTTCTTCAAATTCTGTCACACAACAATTGATATTTAAAAAGTAGCACAGAATAAGTATTTTTGTTTGAAATGGGCCATACTGCAGTTATTAAAAAAAACCAAACCAAAATGAAGCTGAAAGTACTACTCATTAATAAATAAATATAAAATGTATTAAAGCAGATTACACCGAGGAGAGACCTGTGAATTTATCATAAATATCCATCACTGTGGAATGAAATCCTAATTTTGTTACATTGTGTTTTAGTATTTTTTTCTATAAAGATCCCGAATGACTAGGAATTTCTGAATTTAATATTGCCACTATTGGTATAGCTCACAAAGTTAAAAATATTCAAGATACTTTTATGTTCTTTTCTTAATTATTAACACTTTTAAAGATAATTAATTTATGTACTTATTTATATATGTAATATATGTGTATTCCTATATGGAGAGAGCTATAGAGCACAGAGTTTTTTTCTTTTACACAGATATACCTGTGTAGAAAACCTTTTGAAAGTATAATAACCTATGATACTTCTGTCATTGACAAATTTCGTATATCTTTGCAGAGAAATAAGGGATTTTTTTCTTCCTTTTTAAATAACTAAATTATTAATACCACACAAAATGGTACTTATTCTTAATAATTTAAATATACTTTAGTCACTTAACTTTTTGCACAAAGAGTGTCTTTAAATGCATTTTTGTTATGAATATATTATTTAATGAAAATTTCTATAAGTCATGTTTACAGAGAACTGTTTATGTATTCTTAAAAAATCCTCATAAGATGAAATCAACCCTGAAAATTCTGTGTCACAAAGGAAAGATAAGGGAAAGTTTTATTTTAAAATTTATTGAGGTTTCATTAACATGGACTATTAAGATAGTCTGGAGGGTTCATATTTTCAGGGCACTACCAGACACTTTGCCCACTGTTATTTCAGTCAACACAGTACTTTCAACACTAAATGCATATATGCATCCAAATACATTTCATAAAATTGCTAGCAAGTACTCTTATTTATACAAATACTCACTGTAAGTGCCAAAAAACCCACAGTATGTTTGTAAAAAATTAAAATTTGAATGGGAGTGTTTAAAAAAACCTATATACAGTAGAAAAGTCAAAAGAAGAATCCCCATTTCCTGAAAGCAACTAAGAGCAATTATATATACAGTTTTACATATCTGAATAATTCTGCTGAGGTCTGGTAATTTCTCAGGGACAGGTGAAATCGTGACATTGATTCTTTATAGAATAAGGGCATTCAATATTTAAACTGTGTTGAAACAGGAAAAGAAACTGTCACAATCTTCCATTTAAACAAATGGACCTATCATAAATATTATTTGAATGAGTTTAAGAGAATTATGATAATAAACTCAATAATATTCAAAGCATATTTATCAAAGAGCTAGTTGAAGTTGAAATATTGGTCTAAATTCTTTTTTTTATTATTATTATTCTGTATTTCAGTGAAGAGGTATCTGCTCCTTTAGAGAACTGAAAACCACTGTAAATATAGTACAAGATGTCCAAGATCCTTTTTGTTACATAAATCCAGATATACCATATTTACCAGTGGAATTCCATGGAAAGCAAATTCACAATGAAAGGTTTATATACACTGTTATTCTTCAAATTTCTTAATGCTATCATGAACTATGAGAGTTTTCAACAGCTAAAGTTTTGTTGCAGAATTATAATTTTGTTACAGATCATTAATTGTTGTACACTGTAACAAGTCTGTGGTATTGTGGCTTTTTTTTTTTTTTTAATCTATCTGTTGCTCAATTCCTTTTATTATCAATAATTTTTATGAAGATTAAATATACCCCTTCTCATTCTCAAATCACTAAATCACTGCTATTTTTTTTTTTTCTTTCATCGTCTATAACTAAGGAGTAGCATCAAATCTTCATTTACATGTTGCCTTGAAATGTTTATAGATTTTAATATGCCTCGCCTGGGTATATTTGCTGTGTATAAACACAATCAGTCCCTGTTTCAAATATTATCTTCTTGCATATTTGAGCATTAATGGCTCAGTAAAGGAGCTGGATTCTACTCTATGAAGCTTAATTATACTCTTCAAGGATAAGTCTGGGGAAAATCTTGTTTAACATTTCCATCAATGGCCTTGGCACAGAAAACAGAAATGTGCTGATAAAAGATGCTGATGACAGAGAGTCATAAAAAGAGTTCATCAATAAAAAGGAGGTTTAGGATAAAATATGGAAAAAAAAATTACTCTGAAGGCTGAAATAATTGAGGTAGAACGAAATTCAACAATACAAAATTCAAGGTCAATACCTGTAATTAAAAAATTCTGCTGTAAGAATGGATTTGGATATACTCCCTGGTTAGAAGATGACTTTGAAATGCCCCTGTGATACAGTCATGTGTCCTGGTTTCGATCAGGATGGAGTTAATTTTCATTGGAGTATTTCATACCATGTGATGTCATGCCCAGGTGGGGTGTGAGTAGCTCTCCAGCTCACTCCGCTCACCACACACAGTCTGCTGCTCGGGCGGTGTTGCTGCTGTGGGGGGCCGTCGCTGCCTTCAGAGAGCCACTGCTGCATTTTACCCGTTTTTCTGTTTCTGAACTCATTATTGTTACTGTTGTTCTCTTGTTATATTTAGTAAATTTCTCCCTGTTATTCAACCCACGAATTCTCTTCTTTTGTCCCTCCCCTGTCTGACCAGAGCGGGGAGGTGAAGGGCCGGCCATGTGCAGTCTGGCTGCCGCCTGAGTTCAAACCGCCACACCATGGAAAAGACAAAACTAAACAACAAAAAAATCAAGGTTAGATATTTCAGAAAGAGATAGGAAAATATTATTAAAGTTGTGCAGATTCACCTGAAATATGATACTGTAGTCATCCATGCTCAAGATTAATTGTGGAGCTGGTGTATAGAGGGATAATTTCTATGATCAGAGGTATGGAAAGCCTGTCTTATTAATGAATCAGAGAGCTTGAGTGGTTTGACTTACCGTTTAAACACTGAGGAAATGTCTGCTGTCCATAAATGTATTGGAGAAATCCAAGGACTAAACACTTTGGAGGAAAAGTAACAATTTACACTAAAATACTTTGTTATTAAAACACTATATAAGCATAAATCACAGATATGTTTAGACTGGGAAATAGAAGCATCTTCCTACTACTAGAACAATCTAGTTTTGTACCTGTTTTCTGGTAGGAGCAGAAGGAACAAAAAAACCTGAAAGGGACATGAGGTGTATGGAGGGTGTATTCAGGTTTTCTACTACAGGTACCATCAGGAAGATGTGAGATCTCTAGGTAACAGTTAATTTGAACTGTCCATTGTTCTCTTGATATTAGATATGAAAGTGACACCAAAGTCCATCTTATTCGCTGCACCAAGAAGCTAGAAGAAAAACAACTTTATTTTCATTGTGTATGAAAGGTCATTTGTTTTGGTTTTGACATTTGTATGAAACTGGATATAATGACCAATCTGCTTCATTCCTGATCTGCAAATATATTAGTTTCTTTTCTTCTCTTCTCATTGTTTCTTTTCCCACAGATGTTCAAGATATTGTGTTCTAGATTTACACAGGTATAGATTTTTGACCTCAGCTATTCTCTTTATTAAAATTTTTGTTTTCACATATAAAACATACATACTCAATTTTATGCTAAAATTATGTAGGACATTTATCATCATCTGTAATATTCTCTGGAGTAGCTACTTTTCATGTACTGGCCTTTAAATTTGTTTAAAAAATATCTATTATCAGTGCATTTGGGTTTGTTTTGTTTCTTTGTTTTTAATGTTTCAAGTATAGATGAGGGGAAAGTTTTTTTTCTGTGCCCTAGATAACAGTTTTGTTCATTGGAAGTCAGTCCTCACAACGAAAGGTTGCTGACAAACAAATCCATTTTAAGTGTCTACTAGTGATAAAGGACATGCTACCCTTGAAAGAAAATGAAAAAACACATCTGTTCTCTGTATTTTTAAAGGAACTCATGTACAAAGATTTCTTAACTAAACTGGTAAAGCTTAAGTGTTTGTTTTACTTGTGTTATTGTAGTTGATTGAGCTCCAACCCCTTTAATCTTTATGGAGATCCTCAGCCTACATAATCTACTTGCTTGAAGCAAAATCTAATATTTACACTAAAAGTGGATTCAGGGTTAGATGATATCACAAAGAGTAAAATACTAAATAATCTACTGCTTAGTGGAACTTTTATTGAAGTATATTTCCAGATGGTTTATAACAGATATTCACTCTTCCCTGCCTACTACTATAACTGCTTTCTTCTTCATATTTTTCCCTCAAAGCCTTATTGTCACCTCAACAGGAATTTTTTTTAATATTTACACCTTACTGCTTCCTGCAGCCAAACATTCAACAATTTCTGCCTATTTACACTGCCAGCATGAAGTATATTTATAATATAAAATGTATGTTGTAGATGTTGGGGTTTTCACGGGGTTTTTGTTTGGTTTGGTTTTGGTTTTTTGTCAGCTGTCTACTTCTGCACATGTTCAGTGGTCACTGATCATTCCAGAAAGTAGCTGCTGAACATATGCAGAAAAAACACATGGTCACAGTTAGTTATACAACAGATAGCCAGTTATTGATGCACCATCTGTGTATTACAAGTGGTTAACCTCTTTCTTTGAGTCTGAAGAGGTTGATAGAATTAGCCTATGGTCTCCAAAATCCTTAACCACATCAAAGTACTGCAATAATAGACCCATGTGCTGGTTTTGGCTGAGATAGAGTTAATTTTCTTCACAGTAGATACTGTGGGCTGTGGTTTGGATTTGTGCTGAAAACAGTGTTGATAATTCAGGTATGTTTTAATTAATACCGAGCAGTGCTTACACAGAGTTAAGACCTTTTCTGCTTCTCACACCACCCCAAGAGTGAGTAGGTAGGGGGTGCAGAAGAAGTTGGGAGGGAACACAGCTGGGACAGCTGACCCCAGTTGACCAAAGGGATATTCCATACCATATGACGTCATGCTCAGTAATAAAGGATGGGGGGGAAGAAAAAGGAAGGGGGGAATGTTCAGAGTGATGGTATTTGTCTTCCCAAGGAAGATTATGTGTGATGGAGCCCTGCTTTCCTGGAGATGGCTGAACCTCTGCCTGCCGATGGGAAGTGGTGAATGAATTTCATTGTTTGCTTGACTTGCGTGCGTGGCTATTGCTTTAGGTATTAAACTGTCTTTGTCTCAACCCATGTATTTCATCACTTTTACTCTTCTGATTCTGTCTCCCATCCCATGGGGGGGGGGGGGGGGGGAAGTGAGTGAGTGGCTGTATGGTGCTTGGTTGCTGTCAGGGGTTAAACCATGACAACACATATACCCTGCCTTTGTTTCTAGGAAGTGTACTGTGTTTTGAGCTCAGAGGGCAACTGAGCACCACTCAGCTGCTCACTCCTCCCTTCCCCCTCAGGGCTGAGGCACTGCTTGCTCTCCCCTTTCCCCCCCCGGCACTGAGAAAGAGGGAAGCGAAAGGGCCAGGAAATTGAGAAAAGGACAAGGAGGAATGACCTCATCCTTTAAGGCACAGGCAAAAGACAGAGTTGCTAGGGGAAGAAAAAAGAACATAAATTTAATACAGACACTAACAACAACACTTAACAGACAGAGGAGGACAGTGAGAGCAGTACCACATCTGGAAAGCACCTTCCTCCACCCCTCCCTTCTTCCCAGGCTCAGTTTTGCTCCTGATATCTCTTCCTCCTCCCTACCAGTGGAGCACTGGTAATGGGGGGTGCAGTCAGTCCTGTTGCTTTTTCCACCTCGAGGTGGGGGGGAAACATTTGGCATTCCTCCCCTGTTCCAGGCCAGTCCCCCTCTCACAGGACACAGTCCTCCACAAACTGTCTCTGACATGAGTCACTCCCACAGGCATGTGGGTCACCCCTACATGTTTCAATCTTCCCAGTGCTGAACTACAATAACGGGGCCTTCTTCCCATGGGGTCTCAGCCTTCTTCAGGTGCAGTCACCTGGGTTGATGTGGGACCCCCCACAGGCCACAAAACAGTATCTGCTCCATTGGTGACCCCCATTGGTGGCAGGGAGAGGAAGCTCTGCCATCTCACCACAGGATACAGGGGAGTCTCTGCTCTGGCCCACCTCCCCTCTCTTCCTCTCCTGTTCTTCCACTGACCTTGGTGTTCACACAGATGTTCTCTCAATGCCTCCTCACAACTCCCACCACTCCTTCTATGTTTTCCTTCTTAAATACATTATCACAGATGTGCAGCTAATCCACCGGCCTTGGTGCAAAGGTGGGTCTGAATTGGAGCTGGAGGAGCTTCAAGAAGCTTTTCTCAGGTGTCACCACTGTAGCCCCCTCCTCTGCTACTAAAAAAACCTTGCCACTCACTCATACCAGGACACAGAGTAAATTCCATCTGAATGTTCAAAACCCCAGATATATCAAGTTCTCGTATCAGCACTTAGTCTGCAACACAGGCCAGTAGACGGTAGGATCCCTACTATTGTGAATTTTTAAAAAAGATTCATTTTTTTATGCTGCTCAAAAGAAAAACCAATAATTGCAAAATAAATTATATTTGTATATGATTTCTGCCAATAAACTGACTCCAAGTATGATAACATGTGGAGGTCCTGGTTGCACTCTTGATTGAAAACACCTTAGAGAACAGAGGCTTCATGCACCGAAGGCTACATCTATGTTGCTAAATAAAAAAATGAGAAAAATTGAGCACTGGACTTTTATTGTTTTGGGCTAATTGTCACCTTCCTTGCTGTCACTGATTAGAAAACAATTAACTGGCTTGTAAATGGTTTGTAAAACTGTTCACTTCAAGAAATATTCCCCACAATTGAAATTTCATATTTGGCTCCCTCCGGTCCATCAGCACTATCCCAGCAAGTTTTTCACTCTTAAACACCTCCACATGACTTCATATCTCATCCCAGAGCACACAGTGCATAACTTCAATTACAGAATGGTGGGTTATGAGAAAAATTTTACATTATTTCAGACACAGTAAACAGAAAAGAATATGCAAAATGCAGTAATTATGTCTTAGGGTCATTGGTGCACCACAGAGACTAAAAGCCATTATCCTCTTGAGAGGGTTAGTCCTAAGCAGCGCAGACATGAGCTTGTCTGTGTTAGTTGACCTTTTTTATTCAGTAGTATAGAAATAGACAAAATGAGCTGAAGAATCATACAGACCAGCCTTAAAACAAAATCAGTTTGCATTTTTGTAGATTTCTAAGTGTGCATAATGTTGGGGAAGTTGTTACTAAAAGAGAAAAAAAAGTTAGTTCTGCCAGACTGTCACAGTAATATATTACTTATACAACAGATAATCCTTCCCTTAATACATTTAACTAAGGTTTTAGAGGAAAACTTGGATTAGTTTGGTTGGAGAACAGCTACACAAGCAGTCTTTCTTACATGTTTGTTCTGAAGGAGAATCAAAACTGTGTAGGCTATAACATCAAGGGATTTATGTCTACTGTGATTAGCAAGTCTATATCATACGCTTTTCTTTTTTTCACATATGGAATCAAAGGAAAGTTAAAACAGGTTTTCTTGTTGAGAAGGCATAAGACAGTCTCTTTTCGGCAGAAAGCTGACAAGATGGATATCCACAGATGAGAAAACAAGAGGAATATCATTCACGAAAGGAGCATGGTCTACTGGCCTAAAGTAGAACTGACCATCTGGCCTGGAGAAAATTAATCCCAGATAAGTAACAACCATGTTACTTAGAGAAGAAGAAGAGGGAGAAAAAGAAGAAGAAGAAGAAGAAGAAGAAGAAGAAGAAGAAGAAGAAGAAGAAGAAGAAGAAGAAGAAGAAGAAGAAGAAGAAGAAGAAGAAGAAGAAGAAGAAGAAGAAGAAGAGGAGGAGGAGGAGAAGGAGGAGGAGGAGGAGGAGGAGGAGGAGGAGGAGGAGGAGGAGGAGGAGGAGGAGGAGGAGGAGGAGGAGGAGGAGGAGGAGGAGGAGGAGGAGGAGGAACAAAATATTTTATCTGATTTAATGCTTAAGTTTTAAGATACTTAAATATGGAAGGGAGGAAGTGTAGGGGCTCACTGATATTCAGATGAATATGTAACTAATCTTAATAGCTTTAAGAAAAAGCCCAGTTTCTCCTTAAATCAGAGAATTCAGAGAAAAAGTACATGACTAAATTTGGTTGATCCTTTACTGCTGCATACATCTAAGGACATTCTATATTATCAAGTATGCTTCAAATCTCAGCCACTGTCATTTTTCTCACGTGTCCTCAGCCCATGATAAGTAAAATTGCATGTTAGCTAAATGAAATACGGCACAAATGACATTCAGGAGCCAAGTTCTTTTCCTTCAAGATGCAAATCAGAATCTAGAAATTATACTCTTATTTAAGTTCAATTCAAATATTACTTTCCAGTTCAAAGGGTAATTCTGATTTCATTCTATTCTTTCATTTGCATATAGAAAGGAATACCCATAATACACTGTGCATTGGGGAATATTGCTTCATGTATTTTGAAATGGTTTGCAGTCAAACTTGATGCTATAGAGGCAGAAGTGGCGCTCTCAAGTTAAAAAAGTACTAGTTGTACGTAAAACAACAGAGTAGGGTCTGCCTTGCCATATGTAAATTTTTAAAACAGACTTCTAGAGTAAATGAAATGAGCAAATTTCTTGTCTTTTTAATGACAGTAAATGAGCACTGTGTTGCCTCCTAAAATAAATGTGTGTGATGCATGGGATGAATCACTTTTTGGAGATGTGTATTTATTTTGAGATAAGTGAAGCAGGGTTCTAGATTAATAATTTCTATGTGGCTGAAACTGTTGAGATAAAAGTATAATTACTGTAGTTTCAGAGTTGGAGTTCAGTCTTTCTTCAAATATATGTAACTTGACATAGATAAACATTATACTTGACTAGAGTATGATTGTTGATATATGTGATTTCTTGTTTAGATCATACCAGATTTAAAAATCTGACAAGTTTTCTATACTATATTACATATTCTGCATCAAAAACCATACCACAGATAGAGTATTTTAAGTAAGTTGTAATTAAAAGTCTAAATTCTAGCTATTTTGGAATGAACTTTAATGAAAACTTACAGGTCTTCATGATCTTTAAAATTACATGTTATTTATACTTGGTATAAATGGAGAGGACTCACTCTGGAGCAGAGTAAGAGTGTGAGAAGGAACAGTCAGCAGAGAGGAACTGTTATGGACTGACTGCAACCCCCCATTCCTCATCCTCTCTGCACCGCTTGGTGGGAAGGAGAAGATAGAAGACCCAGGAATGAAGGATTGAAGTTGACTCTGAGAAAAAGCGGTGGGTGGAAAGTTTTTTAAGGGGTTTTGTTTGCTGGTTTGGGGGGTTTTGGGGTGTGGTTTTTTCCTCCATTTCTTACCATCTTACTCTATTTTAATTGGAAATAAATTTTTCTCCAACTGGAATCTGTTTGCCAGTGATGGTAATTAGTGAGTGATCTCCCTGTTTTTATCTCATCCCATGAGCTTTTTTTATCTTATATTCTACCCCTGTTCTGTTAAAGAGGGGGAATGAGAGCAGCTGAGTGGGTGTCTTGCAACCAGTCAAGGTCAACCCACCACAGTTATCTTAGAAGGGAAAATAACTTCAGAATGACAATTTATTTTCTTGTATGAAATATAAGCTTTAACATATGAGACAAAACATATTTTATTACAGAGACTTTTAAAGGCTGATGAAAGGCCAGGTCAAAAAGCAAAATAAAATTGATTTAGAAGAGGACATATTTTGGTTTATATTTGCTTAAATGTCAGTCAGAATAGTATTTGTCAATATTTTAAGATCAAAGTTTAGAGTTACATTGCCTCAAAAACTTGTAGAAACAAATTTTGTGGTTTGATAATTTTTACTTTCCACACTTGTACGTTTTTAAAGCTTTTTTCCTACTTTGCCATATTCAGAAATATATACAAATTTTGCATTTTACAAACCCTACTGAAAATAACATGATAGAGCAAATAAAAGGTGTTTTGCAGTGGAAACTGGAGTGCTTAAAAAAGAGCACATTAAATATTGATAGTTCTTCAACTCTTAAGAGGCTTCATCCCCATGCTTTTACTAGGACTAAATTTCCTTTGAGTTATTCCAGGACTTTCATGGAACTATGTAAGAAGTAAGATATTAGTTTGAAAAATTACATCAGAATGTGTCCTCAAAAGATTTCCAGAACCTCTAAACAATATTTTCTGATTTAGTGTCAGAGAATAGCACTCTGATGGATGCGAACTTTTGTAGATCACTCAGCTACCCATTGCTAAAATATGAACTGCATTTCATTGCTACTTCTTTCATACTTTAGACAGTTTATTTTCTCCCATGAACTAGTGCTTGAAATCTTCCTGGTGCTTTGTGAAAATTTTCTTTCCTTCTTGAATTCATAGAGTTCATTTATCCCAAACTAATACTTCTGATGCTCTCTGCAGTTTTTATTTTTTAAAAAAATAGATGAAGCGATGGCATCATATTGCATAAACAAGCATTATTACAGATTTCAAATAATTACCCAGAACATACCATGAATGTGGGGAAGCTCCAGTAACTTGTTAGAGGAGCTGTACCTTATGTATATTCAGATTTTTAAGGCAGAGTTAAGTTACAGTGTCTGACTAATTCTTAGAATACAGTCTGACAGTCAGTTACAAACCTTCAACTTTAAGTGCTGCATATAATCTGTTTAAGAATTAATACCTAACCAATATCCACCAGATCAACCAATAACTGTAGATATTGTGGAAGCTGGCATAGGAACACCAGAGTAAGATACAGTTCAAATATATTATTTTATTTATTTATTATTATTATTTTCCCCAGGAGATGTTTGAGAGTGTCAGAGGGGTGATTTAATTGCAGTGAGTGGTGATTTCGTTGCAGTGATTAAAAGACACACATTCCAGTTCCCTAAATTCATCACAAAAACAGCTTTTAACATCTTTTGAAAATCAAGTAATATCTTGAGAGAGAGTTTCTACCTAACTAGTTTCAAAACTCAGTATGCTAAAGTCTTCATAGGTCATTCTAGTTGTCCTCCCACATACGAGACAAATAGTTAACCTTCAATGTGGCTATAGAAAATCAGTGCTTGAATGAGTAGGTGATATTGCACCTTTGTTTACAAGGCTTCTCTACCAGAGAGAAGACAGAAAAAAGGAGTGAGAGAAAAATTTCTGACAGCAATGTGGATAAAACCAGTGCCCTGCTTGGAAAACATTTTGGTTGTTACAAAGTAACACTTTTAATCACTACTTAATCATAAGCATATATACTCAAAAGAAAACCAAAAGTTTAGCAACAGCAACTGAGGTCTATTTTGTGCAATAGTATATCATTCTATAAAGCGCAGGTAACTTGGAGATCAGGCCCCAAAGAAGGGGGAAAAGTATATGTTTGGAAGTGATTTCTCTGTGCAAGTTAACTATAGTTCTGGCACTCTGTAACAGAAGTGGGCACAGAAAAGTGACATCTCATTTTTGCACGGTGGGTTTTGTATGAGCTGCTTCTGTGTTCCTCTGCAGTCTACATCAGGGCCCTACGGACACCACCAGGCCTCACTGCCCCTCCCCAGCCCACCGCCCTGGGGGTCCCCCCCAACCCTGAATACATCCCAGCATCCCATATGCAAGACCAGCCTTGGCCTGTGCTCATCCCCAGGAGATGCCTGATGCCCGTGGCTGGGGCTGCCCCGGTCCACCCCTGGCTGCCCTGCTCCTGGCTGAACTGGTGGGACAAGCCCTGGCTGCCAGGTCCTGCCCTCATGGAGCCATGGGGATGCCCTGACACTCCCACTTCTACAGCCCCAGAGAGCTACCAGCCATGCTGTGCCCTGATTTTAACTTTGAGCTTGCTAAAGTACACACTGAAGTTCCTTCATTTGTACTTTTTATTTGACATGTGAGCTCTGTTGTGTATATGTAGACAAATGCCACAGTCACGCAGAGAAAGACGATATGTCAGCCACCGGCCTTGACAGTCTGCACTGAGTATCTATAATAATTACAATAAGTAATATATATCTAAAACTGCTGAATACAAAGAGAATGTTGCACCCAATTTCAGTTTTCTTACATAAACCTGAGTATATGGCATCTTATTGGACTTTACGACCCTTTCCCAATCCTCACACAACTTTACAAAAGTCTAATTATTCAAAAGAAATTTGGAGTTACTTTAATTCATGAACATCCTTATCTTCTTGGATTTGATGTTTGATGTTTCACTTGGCTCATGTCTTAAAATTTTTTCACAGACATGAGTTCAAAATCATACTTTAAAACATAACTTTGTCCATGAGAAGTAAATCACTGAAAAGATGACTGCAGAACTATTGAGAGAATTGATATAATACTGTGAAACCTGGCAATACTGAACTGTAGCCATAAACTAATCCAGATTTTTTTTTTTAATGTATCTATATACATCTTTAATGTGTATATATATACACAAACACACGCATACACGCACACATATATGTGTGTTAGATACTAGACTCATTTTCCTGAACAGATGTCAAATATTTCTTTGTTTGTTGCAAAAGCAGTTAGGTTCTTTCTTTTTCTGTGTTAGAAAATACCATTAAAATTTGAACCCTAAACTCATGTGGAACTTAACTTCAAAGTGCAGAAGTTTGCAAAATGGACTGTATTGTCCATTCAGTGTTTTATCACAGCATAGAATTTATCTCAGGGGATTTAGAAAAGTCAGATAGCAGACAAGTTTTAAATTACATGTAATCTCATCCATGGGAAGGAGTTGTTTTAGTAGATAACATACTCTACTCTGTGGCGCAGTGTTCTAGTAAAGGAGTGTTCTAACAATTTTTGCTCATCCTAGAACTATTTTCTTAGCATGCTGTCTAAACAAGGGGAACTGTATTCTGCAGCTAAAGACATTGCTTGCATGTAGACTGTGAGAGACAAGAAACCAGGCCTGTGAGAAACTAAGACAAACAACCTGGGAAAGCAAAAGTTGAGGCTGATTGAAGAAATGCCTCAAACACTCGCAAGACAAAACTATGAGTCACAGGGTGCATTCTGTGGAGGCCGAAGCTGATAATGCTGCCCGATGTAGCTGGGGGAGAGAGCCCTGTGGAGACAGGACGGCTCTGCCCTGGGGCACCTGGGCAGATTTCAAGGGCCATGTGTCCGGTGAATGAACTTTGCTTCATTATCCACAAAATGCATATTAAAGTTGACACCCCTCAATATGCTAATGAGGGCTGTCATGATCATGCTAATGACATCATCCCATGGAACACCTTACCCCTCCCTGTACATGGGATACGTAGGTATGTGGGTCGACCTAGGGGACGGATCCAAGGAAAATGGGTATAAATCAAAGGGGGGAAGAAAGGACTCTCTCTCTCTCTCTCTCTGCCCCTCTTCCTTCCCCCCCCCCCCCCCCCCCCCCCAACCATCTGGAGAAAGCAGTGAAGCGAAGAAGACGAATGCCAGCGAAGAAGACGGCCGCCTCCTGGAACCCTCGCCGGCGGGATCAGCGCAGGAACCCAGACCGGTGATCTGTATTCCCCCATTCCCTCTATCTCCCTCTTTTCCTTTTTCTATTAAGAAATGCAAAGCATATTATATTGCTCACCACAACTTGCTCTGTACTTAGCCAATTATCATGTGTTCAATTAGTGCATTGTAGGTAGTTAATAAATGCTTGAACTTGGAGACTTGTTGTCCGCTCCAATTGGGGATTTGCGAATCTGAATCACTTGTCCCCCTCATCGGAGCGGGACGTGACATAGACTCTAATAAAATACTCTATAGTACTTTAGTGTATTTAGATTTAATGTTATCCCACTGCAATTCAGTACAGTACAGGAGTTGTTAGAATTAGAAGTGCTCCTGAATAGCGAAAAGTCATATATTTTTCTATCATTATTAAACTCAGTTAAGTATAAAAATGGTGGGAGTAAGCAAAAGGGTACCACCTGTAGAAAGTCCTTCGACATATTAAGGTGAAGGTCAAAAGTAACATTTTTGTTTTCAAGCCTTGAAAAGAAATCACAAAATATTAGTTACTGCCAAAATATAAAGTCAGTAGTGCAGGAGAAATGCCAGACTTTTCAGCTGTTTTCTATTCCTTCAAACCATGCATTAACAGATAATTCACTTTTTCCTCAACTAATAATTAATATTGTGTCACCAACATTAATTTGAATGTGTTAGTGACAATATTTGAAAATAAATGCATACCCTGACCTTTATATTCTTCATGTTCAGATTCTTCCACCTTTACTCAAAGCATCTTATTCTATTCAGAATATTGAATAAGTTACTCAATACTGGTTAAATTGTGGGTGTATATTTGAAAGTATCTATAGATCAGTTGACTTTTCTCAGTATAAATCAGAATTAATCTTTGTCTTTTTAGTATGTATTCCAAATTGGAGACAACTGACAGGGCATATATTTCTTTGACTCTAAGGGGAGATGTTTGTGGTAAATTAGAAAATTGCATTGTAAATACAACAATGGAACTCCATCACATTTAGTGTTATCTGATGGCTTCACATAGGATTTTAAATCCTGTTATTTGGAGTATGTAACCCAAATGTGTTCTCTTAAGATGCAAGGGTGTTCACATGGTCCAATCTTGGCAAAATGACCTGGATAACAACAGTTGGTAAGACAGCATGGGAGTGTAAACAGTGTGTAAGAATTAGACACTCAAAATTATCTGGGAATGCATTTCTCCAAAACTGATAAGGCTGAAGAAGATGACCATCAGATGGTAAAAAGAAAGTTATAAGATACTTTTGAAACAGCGAGTTAGCTTGAAAACATATGGAAAAGATCATTTGTAGCTGAAAAGTAATCACTGATTATGAAAAGCGATAAAAGCCATCATGTTGTGATAACTGGAATTCAGGAAATGGAATTGCACATCTAAGAAAAGGAAATCCAAAATTTGTATTTGAGTGGAGTGTATATTCCTGAAAAGAAGATAATATATGTCTTTCAGAGCAGTTAATCACTTCACAGTTAAAGTCATAAGATGGTGATTGATAGCACAAAACTTAAAATTCATATACCATATTTCTGAGGAGGGAAAAAAAAAATCCCTACATGCAATCTGGTCTGGGAGTCTAAAAATGTGTATAATCAACATTCCATTTTGCCATAAAAATTTTTTTAATTTCATATGGAAGGGAAATTAAATTTTCTTTGTCATTACCTTCCAACTCACTTCTTGTTTCCATAGTTCCTTCTATTTCAATCATCAAAATCATATTTCACAAATGTATTCAACCCATATTCATTTTATGTTTTCCACACAAGTAACTGAAGTGACTAAGTTAGAGCTCCTAGTTGCCTCAACAGTAAGTCATTAAAAAAAAAAGTCAGTGTCAGTAATTACAATTATAATTGCTCTCAAAAATATAATGTGTGAATTATATAATAATATACACATTAATTTAAAAAAATTGTTTTGTTATTGTAATTTGTTTATATAAATATTTATTTGGTAGTTTGAAAGCATTTTTGGTTTTCTAAAACCTGGAAGATTTAATTAAACAAAACTCAGATACCAAAAAACCTTCTATATGCTTAGCTTATAGTTCAAGTTAATTTTCCCCCAAAATAACAGACAGACCAAATCTGGGCACTAAATGTGTACTTTTACATTAATTTTCAAATCAGAAACAATCACAAAATTTACTGTTTATTGGAGTTAGTTGACTAATCTTGGTGATAGCTGTTTCTTGATGTCCACACACTGAAACAGAATGAATTTTTTGAGACATACATGCAAAGAAAATTTATCAAGAAAGAAAAAAACACCTTTGTATGAGGGTAGATGTGCTGCTGTCACTGTGTAAAGATCCCTAATAATCCAGCAGGTAATGGCTCTGTTCTTATTAAAACTACTGCAGAAAAAATTCCACTTAATTTGTTAAACTATAGCTGAATCTAAATTCATGGTAAAATGCCACCTAATGATAAAGGAAATAATGTATCTTCATGAAACACTAATAATTTGCACAGAAGTTAGTCCAAATCACTCAGTTGTTTACAATCTTTAGGGTTTATTATGAACAAACACTTTACCTGAATTAAGTTGAACTTGCTAGCTGTTACTTAGCAGAGAAAAGGTTATTCTTTGGAGGATTGATCCAATGCCTGCTTAAGTCAAAAATGCTGCTTTGGTTGGTCTCAGTGGTTTCATGTGCAGTCTCCAATTAGTAATAAGACATTACAAAGGAAACCATATTTGTCTCTCTGCCTAAGTAATAAGCAAGATCTCATACGTATCGGTAGAACATTGTCCATGGAAGAACAGAACACTTTTTTCCGTCTTGTTTCATGTGGGCACCAGGGATACAGCCAGAAGTCGTCTGAGGATATCAGGAAGAATTACAGAACCCTGGAAGATGCAGTAAGGGACTCTGGAGATCAGGCAGTGTTTTTATAAATCCTGCCAGTCAAAAGGAAGGAGTTTGCAAGGGCCAGTCAAATCTGGTGAATCAACAATTTGTTATGGGACTGCTGCCATACCCAGGGGTTCACCTACTTAAACCATGGGATTTTCTTTGAGAAACTGGTCTATTTGTCAAGAGGAGGAGAAGACCATCTCCAGTCATAGGCTCGACAAGCTGATGAAGAGGGCTTTAAACTAAAATTGCTGGGAGAGTGGAACCTCAGCATATCCCACTCCTACCAGTTTGATGCCAGTGTCAGCAATAGATGCCCAGAGCCTGGAGAGGAATCACAGGTCAGCAGGAGAGCACCTGAAGAGCAGCACAAAAGAATTCTAGCCACTCCAGCCAGTAAGTCTGCTTCATTGGGGGCCCAACTTAAATGCCTCTAATGCAAATGCATGTAGAATGGGCAATAAACAAGTGGAGCCAGAGATGTGTGCACACCTGCAGGGCTATGACCTTACTGGCATCATGGAGATGTGGTTGGATGGGTCCTGTGACTGGAGTGTTGGCATGGTAAGAGGCAGGCTTTTTAGGAAGAACAGGCAGGGAAGACAAGGATGGGATGTCGCTCCCTATGTCAGTGACCAGCTAGAGTGCATGGAGCATCACCTGGAAATGGATGAGAAGCTGGCTGAGTTCTTATGGGTCAGGATTAGAGGGAGGGCAGGGACAGGTGATGTTATAGTGGGGAGTCTGCTACAGGTTGCCCAGCTGAAGCAGATGATGCCCTCTATAGACTGGTCCTCATGTTTACAAGCCCTGGTCCTCATGGGGCACTTCAACCACTCTGATATTTCTTGAGGGTACAATACAGCAGGGCACAAGCAATCCAATTGACAAATTTTGTGGCCTTCTATGACAGGGTTGCAGCATTGGTGGATAAGGGAAGAGCAACTGACCCCATCTACATGGACTTGTGCAAAACAATTGACACTGTTCCACATTACATCCTTGTCTCTAAATTGGAGAGACAAGGACTTGATGGGTGGACCGCTTGGTGGATAAGGAATTGGCTGGATGGTTTCACTCAAAGAGTTGCAGTCAACAGCTAAATGTCTAAGTGGAATGTAGTGTGACAAGGGGCATTCCTCAGGGGTTGGCATTCAAACCAGCTCTTTTTAACATCTTTGTCGGTGACATGGACAGTGGGATTGAGTGCACAATCAGCAAGTTTGCCAATGACACCATGCTGTGTGGTACAGCTGACACACTGAAGGGAAGGGATGTCATTCAGAGGGACCTTGACAGGCTTGAGAGGTGGGCCTGAGCAAACCTCATGAAGTTCAACAAAGCCAAGTGCAAGGTTCTGCACATAAATTGAGGCATTCTCTAGCACAAATACAGGCTGGGTGAATGGCTTGAGAGCAGCCCTGAGGAGAAAGACCTGGGGAGTTGGTTGATTAGAAGCTCAGTATGACACAGCAACGTGTGCTTGCAGCCCAGAAAGCAAATAATGTCCTGGGCTGCATCTAGAGAAGCGTGACCAGCAGGTTGACGGAGGTGATTCTTTCCCTTTATTCTGCTCTTGTGAGACCCCACCTGGAATAATGCAACCTGCTCTGGGGCCCTCAGTACAAGAAAGACATGGATCTGTTAGAGAAAGCCAGGAAGAGGGCCACAAAGATGATCAGGGGGCTGGACCATCTCCCTTATGAAGACAGGCTGAGAGACCTGGAGTTTTCAAGCCTGGAGAAGAGAAGGCTCTGGGGACACCTTATAGGGACCTTCCAGTACTTAAAGGGGGCCTACAGAAAAGATGGGGAGGGAGATGCAGAGATAGGACAAGGTGTAAAGTCTTTAAACTGAAGGAGTGTAGACTTAGAATAGATATAAGGAAGAAATTCCTCACTGTGAGAGTGATGAGGCACTGGAACAGGTTGCCCAGAGAAGTGGTGAATGCTCCATTTTGAAGGCAGGTTGGAGGAGGTTTTGAGCAACATGATCTAGTGGAAGGACTCTTCCCATGACAGACGGTTGGAACTAGATGATCTTTAAGTCCCTTCCAACCCAAACTGTTCCATGATTCTATGATTCTATAATCTTTAGCATGCAATGTGTGTGTAACCTCTCCAAGCTATTACTTTTTCAGAAAGCATTAAAGAAACACAGTGCCAAACCTGAATGCACTGTGAATGGTCCTATAAAAATAATGACATATGAATAAATACAAATAACTCTGAGAAAGGAAAAGCAGTATCTGTAGAATTCACCAGTGAAGGACTTTTGTTAAAACTGTTCTTCATTCAGTGAAAATGTTCTACAGAAACAGACGAAATTGAGTGCTGCCTTTAGAATTGATGTGTGTCCTTTTGTTTACTTTTCCTCTGTAGTCTCCATTTGTTTCTTTTATATACCTTAACAATAGTATTTCCAGAATGAATCGGCATGGAAATTGATATAATGGGTCCACTTGTAATAGAAACAAAAATACAATACAGCACTATTAGTTGATTCAGTTAAGGTCTAAAGACACAAAACATCCTAGTCTGTATTATTTAGTTTCTTATGTACTCATGCTGTCCTCTGATTAAATTATTGGCAAATATCCTGAAACTTTACAGTAGACAAACCAACTCCACACTACAGAATATATACTAAAGCATACCCATAACAAATAAATCCTACACCCTGCCTAAAGAAGAGTGTAGATGAAAAAACATACTCTATTTATTAGGAAAACTTTATGACTGAATTTTTCTTTCTTTTGGGTTATATTGTAACTGATCCTTTTTGTGAGTTCTACCAAACGTAGAACTTTCATCCAAAATTGAGGAAAATATCCTTTCCTTAATTTTGTGCCCTAACTTTCCAATCTGATTGGTATTTATTGGAAATAACTGCTATTTCTCTCAACATCTTCCCTATCTCCTTAAACAAAAGCTAAGTGTGCTTTCTGAGGCTCCTGCTTTTCATACTGTTTTTAACATTGCAATAGAGGCAATTCTGATAAAATCATACAGAAATGAAAAAGCCGTTGTATAATATAGTCAAACTTTATTTAGGCTATCTTTGACCTTAATGAAGATAAATTTAACACTCCCCATCTTTATTTGTAATTAAGAAAAAGTCTTATAGTTGTCAAAAATTATAATTGTTATCTAATCTCCAGAAGGTTTTAAATTGTGCTCTTTGATAAACAGTGTAAGAATGTGTAAATTAATACTGTTTCCTATGAGGTTTTTTTTCAGGATGACAAAGATTACCTTTCTTCTGATTTCAGACTCAAATGCTAGAGGCTTTGCATTTTTTTTTCTTCCATCAGTATTCCTGAACTGTCTCTTTAATTGCCTCCCCAGAAGGCAACAGGGTAATGCAGAATTAAGTGACAGTTCGAACCTTTATGCAATTACTTTTATTTACTCTCACCTATGCTAATTCTAAAGTTCTGTTCTGAACTATTTTATAGTGTGGGATTTTTTTTATTATTATTATTATTAGGATTTATTAACATTGGTTCTTATTAATATTAGGTGTTAGCCTGTAGAAAAGTGTCTTTGCTAACAGTTACCTGTAAGTGATTTTAGGTATTCAAAAGTTATAAATCTTGCTGATTTATTTTCTTTGATTTTAAGATGGTAAACATTATTGCAGTTTGGTAATAATACTGATATTCTCTCATGATACCTTAACCATATGATGGAGGTGTTTTTCAAAGAAATGTAAGAGTAAAAAGAGAAATGTAATTCTCACAGATAATGAAAAAAAAAAAAAAAAAAAAAAAGAGAGGAATAAATTTATTCCTAGATGAAGCATTCACAGAAACTGAATTTTTTGAAGATTCACCCACAGTCACCATGCAGTAGCAGGCATTGTGTTAGAAACAGAATGGCTTCTTGTTGTTGTTGTTGTTGTTGTTTCAGTTGACACAATAAGTCACATTAATATAAGAGGCTATGCCAAAGCACCACCAAAAGATCAGCTAAGAAATCCTTTTGTAGCTTACTGTGCAACACTCAGAGCTGACTTGAACAAATCCCATGCTGGAGCTAGATTTTCCCACTACTGCAGGACACTGCATAATCATGCAGCAGCACATCCCTTATTTAAGTGGAACATTTTAACCTCTACCAATTTCACTGTTACAGGTCACTTAATTACCATCTTTGACTTTCATTCCAAACTTCTACCCTCCAATCCCATCCTCCATGCCATGAATGTCTTTGGACCATTACTTTTAATACTGTATGTACATGTTGGGTATTCCCCAAGCTTTGAAAAATAAAAGACAAAAGTGAAATCAAATGGTCAAGTAAGCATTTCTGCCAAGGCAGTGAAAATTAACTGTCCTTTTGAGCAGACTAAACTGAGTGGTGGGGTTAGTAAACACGACTGGGTGCAAAACATTGATACATTAATTTTTATGTATTTAAGTAGGTCCAGGTCTCATCTTTGGAACATTCAAATGAAAACTGGCTGTCTCAAATTTTAGCATTTAGAGCCCAACACTGTAACTAAACCAGGTTGTTATATCATTAGAGAGCAGCTGAACTTGCATGTTTTTTTTTCTTTTATTATTACAGAAGTATTCTTTGGAAAATTATTATATCCTTGCTGCCAGTCCAGCTCAGGACATAATAAATATGTTATGTGCAGTCAGCTTTAAGCACCAAGATGAAGCCAATCCTTTCCCACCTTAGTGCTTCTGTGTAACTGCATAAAATCACATTTTAAAGGTGTTTTTCCCTTCTTCCCAAATAATTACAGATCCTAGAAGGATGAAGGGAAATTTTTTAGAGTGCAGTACTTTCACACAAAAAACCTCCCAGAAAGCTGCTGGTTTTGTTGCTGAAAATCATTATCTATCAGAAGATAAAGATGTTTATTTAAAGATTTGTTTCACTCATAAGAATTTTTTAACTGTCTTACTCTCTTTATCCCATTAAAACAGTGAACTACTGACCAGTGGAGAATTTTTAGAGCCCTATTATTCCCTGTTGGCTATGTTATCCATGTGACAACTTCCTTCATAATTCATTGCACATTTTGAGCATATTTTGAGGATTCAATATAACATCGGATGCATTGGTGGAAACAGAAAAGATGCTGTCTTAAATTTGAATCTCTGAATCTTAGTCTGCTCTAATAAACTTTTTGCAGTCAGTACAGAGAAATGAAAATTAAAAAATCAGTAAGTAATGAATCTAACTGAGGATAAATGCAAGTTATTTTGGGAAACACAGGAGCACAGAGTTATTACTTGAAAAATACAGTATATTTCATTTTGGACATATGAATTATGCTTATAGACTGTGCAGTGAATCTAATTCATAGAGAAAAATGGAACAATCAGGCTACAAAACTGTATAGAATATATAGCAGGAAAATACAATTGAGTGTTGCATTGATTTTGAGGAAATGAAAGAAAAATAAGAATTAAAATTCAGTTTAAGGAATGTAAAAATAATTTTAAAGATAGCTGGAAAAAACCACTGTCATATTAATTACTATTTTGAAATTTGTATTATGCATTTGGATTTTACATTTTAAAAATGTTTTTGTTTTATTTTAAATTTAAATATCTTGAAATTTTGAAATAATTTCATCAGTTGAAAAGTCAGGCCACATGAAATAATAGCTGTTTCTACTTTAATCACCAAAGTTGCATTTTCTGAACTGTTAGTTTATATGTGTGAATTCCCCATAATTATTTCCCTTAATATAGCTTGGAAATGTTTCATAGAGAAAGACACATACTGGATTTAGTTCTATTTTTTAAAAAAATCTGTTGTAATAATGATGACATTAATTAATATTCTCTGTTTTGATTAGGGTTAATTTTCATGTTAGGTATCAGTCTAAGTGCTCAAATAAGATTGAAAATAGCCATTATCATCTTAAAATTATTATATATCACTATTAAACAATCAAATTTTTGAGTCAAAAGAAATCTAGTTTTCCATTTAGTTTAGGTTTATCTTGGTATATAGGTATTAAAAACCCCTACATAACTGTTTATAAACTTGATTAAGAACTAGAGGAAAGAGTCTGATGAGAGTACATACTGGTTAGGGAAATGCATAGCTTCTAGATGTAGCAATTTAAGTCAGTGACAACGCAACATTTGTCATTACTCTGGGATCAGTGTTTTCATCTTAAATAGAGAAATCTTTTCAGTGACTCCAGGGGAAGTGAAGGTCTGTGGTTAAAAGAACCAGTAAATGGGTACATATATCTGACAAGAGTAATCCATCCCTTCATTTCCTCAGAGAGACATCCCTGCTTTGCAAACCACTAGTTCAGGTTCACACTGATAAGCAATAAAGGTGTATTGTCCTTTTTTAAGAGGTGATTCTTTGTCCTTTGAAACCATACTTGCAGGCTGCTTTGCTCTGGAGAAGACCTTGAATTCTGTAACCTTGTTGGATAAAATTAATTAAAATCACTTAGGTTTCAGGTGCCTCATAAAGCCAACTATTTATCTGTGTTGAATGTTCTTCATAACCCAGAAGTGGTGACTCTTTGGGCTATGTCTGCAATACTGAATAAGAGAGGCTAAAAAATGAGCTTGAGCACTACAGCTCCATCATCTATAAATCTACTTATTAATTCAGTTTTGCGCTCTATTCAAAACAAATTTTACATTATTGACAGATCTTCACTGACTCTTATGAGATTTTAGATAGCTTGATCACATGCATATAGTCAAAAGCAATGAGTGTTAACCTCCAAGAGTACTTAGATGTTAAGCATCCTATCTCAGACTGTATCCTGCATGGTCTATGGTATCCTACATGCTGAAAGGGCACAAGTGTCTTGTAGTTCCTGTACTATACACACTATAGGTGCTTCTTATGCTGTAGGGTATCTAAAATGTCACTAGATGGCCATTTCTAGGTCTTGATTTCTGTCCAGATAAGTCCATCCCAAACCAGAAATGCCATACAGTGATACCTGCTTCACACTTTAGAATCATCCAGTAACTACCCAAAATAGTGTATTTGAGTGTCACTATTTATTTTCATTAAAAAATTATTTTTCTTGTGAATGAAGATAGTTTCAGAATTTTGAGACACTTTTTCTTTGCATTTTGTTCCTTGAAAAAGATTTCAGAAATGGACTAAATCATAAATTTCTAAAGTACATAATGCTATATTTCTATTAACAATGATATTATTGCATTTGTTATTCTGAGAGCTGTGATAAAGAGCCATTTTAAACATGATGAGTAATAAAAAGAATTACTAGTAATAAAGGCAAAAGTTTCAAAAGTAATTGTATCTTTCTGCTTATTATAAGATGACAATTCATCAGCTTGAATTATTAAATAATGTCAGAGTGTTTAGCATATTGTTATTTAAATAAGAGAACAATAGAATATCATTAAGGAAAAATGAAGTATTAGGAAAATCACGGTCAGTGGTAATAAAACTCTGTTGTGCAGGAAGTAACAGAACCAGGAAAGTTTAATCACAGCAACAGTTGTATATAATGTCGCTTCCTTGTCCTCTTATAGGGTTCAGTTCTTTGGTGATTTAACCTAAGCTGACAGCAAAGCACCACACTGCTGCTCACTTACTTGCCCCACCATCCCCAGAAGGATAGGTGAGAGAATAGTAAGAGAACAAGTAAGAAAACTGATGGGTTAAGATTAAGATAGTTTAATAAGGAAAGAGGAAGAAAGGAGGAGGACGAAAGGAGGAAGAAAGGAGGAGGAGGAGGAGGAGGAGGAGGAGGAGGAGGAGGAGGAGGAGGAGAAGGAATCAAAACCCAACCAAGTGAACAGAGGCAATCACTCACCAGCTCCCACAGATAGACAGACATCCTGGAAGCTTCTGAGAAATGGCTACCTTCCCACCCATGCCACTCCCTTAGTTTTTATTGCTGATCATAGCTCTGTATGGCATGAAATATACTCTTTGTCAATCTAGGTCAACTGTCCTAGCTGTGCGTCCCCTCCCAACTTCTTGACCACTCCCAGTCCAATCATTTTCATGGGGCAGAGTTGCATAATCTTTATCCTTGTCAAAAGCCTTGACACTGCAAAAACTGCTCAATAATAGACAAAACAATAGTGTGTTATCAACACAGTTTTAGTCAGAAAGCCAAAACACAACACTGTATGGACTGTTATGAAGAAAATTAACTCTATCCCAGCCAGACCCAGAGCAGGCTTGAAGGACCATTACTCAGAATCAAACTCCTATATTACAAAGGTATATTGGTAATCGTGTTGCAAGCAATGATCTGGAGTAGGTGTTATTTGTCTGAAACTTCATGGTTTACATTGTCAGAGCTAACTTGTCAACCTGAAAGTGACTGTAATGGTCTTATGATTAGCTTACTGCTGGTATTTCTAAATTTGTGCTTCTAAGAAAACCTAGTCATTATTTATGACCGCATTTTTCTAGATTATTTCTATTGCATTCCAAACCTTAAAAAAAAAAAAAAAAAATTAAATTTAATCTTCCACTACTGCATACTCTAAACATTCACCTGATATAACACTTTACTTGGTTTAATCTAGATCATGTGTACTGCTTCTGTGTTGAATTCATCACAGCACTCAAGCGGTAAGAAAAACCTCCAAGTATTGCACCTACACTACAAAATTTAAAAGCCATTTTTTATAAGAGGAGATCCTACATTCTGGAAATTACTCTCTGATCAAATTAAGATCACATCAGAACAATACTTTAAAATCATTATAATCATTTATGAACTGATACCATGTGGGGGCAAAACCAAAACCAGCCAAACAAAACCCCCATTTTGGATTGCCTATCTGAGGCATGAAGATGTCTGATTTTTGTGCTGATTTTGTGCTGACCCTGACTTAGATGTCTTATTTTGAAAATATGTGTTCCCTATATTAGATTTTTCCATAATCCATAGAATGTCCTCCTGAAAGTGGTACTATATATAGTGGAAAGAAGAAACTCTATGTGAGAAAAGGCTTCTGCATCTTTATGGGATTCTTAACCTCCTGACTAATTGTCCAAGATGATTCACAATTTTTTTTTTTTATTTTATTTTACTAATTTCTTTTCACCATATAGTAGATAACTCTAACTTCTGAAAAATCTTCATTTCTTTTAACTTGTCATAAGCAGACTTTCTTTTAACTTAACATAAGCAGATTTTAGATTATTGTAAATATAAGTACTGTGATGGTATGACAAGCTGGTATTTACTTATATTGTAAATATACGTACTGCGATGGTATGACATGCTCCATGATTTTTCAAATACAAGAGAAATAAAAGTTTTTCCACAGGTTGACTTGTCTAATTTAACGTTAGCCACCTAAAAGTTAAGTATGTAATACAAGCAGCTCATCTTGGCACTCAATATAGTTAATACAAAGAGACAGTCTGAATGACTGTTAGACAGATAAAGTGACTGTTCTTCCAGTTGTAAAATAATGACCTAAGACAAGAGGAAGACACTTTCCATAATTTAGAGACAGATTTAAATTACTAAAACTGTATGACATTAATCCTACTTTTAAAGTCCGTTAGTTAAATAAGCCCTAAAATATGTAAATATAACCTGGTTTTACTCAGAGTAATGGATTGCAGGTGTATCTACTATGAAAGTCTGGTTTAGAATTATACTATTGACATTAACTTGGTGAGGCTCCTGGTCTTCTAAATTAGTGCTTGACATTACTTGCAAATCAGCAAAAAAAAAGGAATCAAAGTAATGAAATTGGTTTGGTTTGGTTTGGTTTGGTTTTCTTTCCCCCTAGTTCAGCTTGTAGGGCTTAAATTTTAATGATTCTATGCCTGACTCCATATCTCTGGATGTTTCTTATCAATCATGAGAACAAGAGTACATCAAGCACAGGGAGCAAGAAGTTTTACACGTTAATGGTTATTTCTCCAATGACAAAAAGGACTGACCTGGTGAGCCTTTATAATTCGTTCAGTTTCAAAACTGGTGTGCTAGTCACTGTTTGAAAAATATTTCAAATTAATATGTTAAATGCAAATACAGACTATGTGCTCTCACACACAGCATTATGTCCGTTACTGTGTTAGGCTGACCCTGGCTAGAAGACAAACACCCATCCCTCCCTCCCAGAAGATGAGGAGATAATAGAAGTAAGGCAGGAAGACTCATGGATCAAGATAAAGACAGTTCAATAAGGAAAGCAAAGGGGGCGCCTGTAAGAAAAGTAAGAGGAGAAATTCATCCACTACTTCACATAAGCAGGGAGATGGCCAGGCTCTTCCTGGGGAGCAAGGACTTAGCAGGTGTAACAGTTGCTTGGGAAGACAAAAAACATAACCACAAATGTCCCTCCATTCCTCCTCCTTTCCCTTAACTTTTTATTGCTGAGCATGATGTCTTTGGTCAGTTGAGGTCAGTTGCCCCCTCCCAATCAGTTGCTTACCCCCAGCCCACTCATTCCTGGGGATGGGTGTGAGAGGGAAAGTTATTCACAGTATGGAAACACTGTTCAGCAATAGTTAAAACCAGTGTGTTATCAACATTGTTTTAGCCATAAATGCAAATCACCGCACTGTACAGGCTACTATGAAGAATATTAACTCCATCCCAACTAGACTCAGTACAATTACTGTGCTATGAAGCTATTTGTAAATGTCCTAAAACTCCTTGTTACCACACTTCAAGCCCTGAATTTCTACATATCTCCATAGTGCCATGATATAAAATGTCTCTCAAGGAGATCTCAAGTTGACTCCCTTCTAGGATTTGGGTCCGGGAGGTCTCCTGGGAAAGATCATATCAAGTGTCACAGTAAGCACCAGATCCTTTGTTAACAGTCCACACAGGTGAAGTCTTATCCTTGGACACAAGAGTAGATGTATGTAATAGTGCAAATATTATCTGTGGTACTGGGTGATGTAATTTTTTAATTTGGAAACAGGATTTTGGACCTATTAATCTCCACTGACTGTAATCAGAGTCCTGAAGGTAATAACTTACCTCTGAATATTCTGCCAAAAACAAACACTGATGTAGTAGTACTCCTGTGCCTACCACTCATACATGAAGTACTACTAACCTGGATGCTGTGTCCACTACTGTCACATCCTGCTCCACTTTTCCTATCATTCAACAGAATAAATGGTACCAACGCATCGTGTTTTTAGAAGGCAGTTGAGACTATATGCCTCTGCTCAATGAAGACTTGTTACTCATATACCTGCTCTTGTCTTCTCTAGAAGTCAATGATTTCCAGTTGCAGACTTGATCAGACTGCTTTAAGTTTTCTAACTTCATAAAAAGCCAGATACACTCCCTGAACTGAAGATGGATTTCCATGGCAGTATCCTAAGCATCTAGGCATTTTCCTCCCTACATGTATGTTCTGAAATGGGACAACAAGAAAGAGAAAACTTATTGTGATTGAGGTTGCTATAATGAAAGGCAGTTCCTCCTGCTTCCCAGCATATAAAAATCAAAAAACCTGTCATTGCTATTTGGTCCACCTTTCAGCACCTTCTTTATGTTTGTAATACTGGTTTCAGGAAAGGACCTTTAATTCATCAGAGATTATATACTTTGATGAGATCAAGAAGAAGAAAAATATTAGAGAATTCTGAGCATTCTACTTTCTTGTTACTCTGTGGGGGGGGTGGGTGTTGTTAGTTTTTATTTCTGGGTTTGTTTTTTCTTTTTTTTCTGAAATTTAATTTTCAACATTATTAAATGCCAATTTACTGGAACTTCTCAAATTCGCATTTAGACACTGACCAAATATCCAGGAAGATTCCTTGTACTGTCTTTCAAAGAGCTGTGCATCCTTAAAGAAAGAAAATGTATTAGCACTGTGATTAAATTTGCAAGGTATACATATACCTTTTGTCTTATAATTGTTTGAAGGAGAGTGATGACACAATATAGATCTAAGTGTATCTGGGTACAGTTTATAGCAGCTAACGAGATCTGTACCTTGCATTTGTTCCTCTATGTCTTCTGGAGGTGTGCTGTATTTTGTATAATAGTAAGAAAAAAAGAGAAAGTTCTGTCTCCTGTCTTTCAGTTAACTTCTGTAACTGAACTTTCAACTTAAAAATTTATCAGAAGCTTACAGCTTTTATTGTGGGGCTACAACTGGGTATAAAATTCCCGGTTGAAGAGAACATTAAATCATAATCCAGACTGACAAAGAGTGGTGAAGTCAAATGGACCATTCTGATTGCTATTGTCCTGCAACGCAGTAGTTGTCCAAAGAAAATCAGTGCAGTATGTCTTTTAATGAAATGATTGATTTACACTACTATATCTTCCAGAAATGCAGAAGCTCAGTTGCCAAATCTCAAAAAGGTTAAGCACATAGAAAACTGAGCTATTGATAGATTTATGATGAAAGATGATCTAACACTTTTAACTTTTGGCCTTGAGGATTTAGTTAGAGTTAAAATGTAAATAGAATCATTTGAACTAACTGACATTAGTCAAGAAAGATTTAAAATTCAAGGGTCTTATGTCTCAAAATAACAAAGGACATTTTGGAAAGGAATTTACAGCTGCAGCTTGTTTCACTCTCTTTGGGAGCTGTTGATGAAATTCAGAACTAATCTTTCAGTAATAATGGACAACATTATTTACTGCAGTATCTTCTCGGAAAACATGTTCTTTAGAAATGTTTACCACAGTACTCCCTTTTTAAGAAGATAAAAATTCAGTCACCTTATGTGTTCAAAACAGAGTTTTATGCACATAAGAGACTAAGTAACAAATAGGCAGTTTTGCCAATCCCTTTCTTTGTATCTTGGAGACTGAAAACAAAGACTGTGGACACGTTACATATTTTTTTAACTTGCATGAAAAACTGAGTTAACACTGATTTGTGAGTAGCCATCTTGCAATTGTAATAAACTATTTGAGCACCATGTGCAAAACTGTATCCATTAGTAATTATGGATGAAAGATTATTCTCCGGTTATTTGTATTTATGATTTTCAGATTCATCTCTGTTTTAAAAAGCTGCTTTTGAGAATTGATCTGAAACCAATGAATAAATATTTCAACGGGGAGAATGTCTGTATTTATTGGCTACTCAGATATTTCCTAGACAGTCTTTGTTAAATGAACAGGCACAGAAGTTTTTTTATGTGTATTAAGAATCTCTCAGAGAGAATTAGCTTGTAGGTAACCTCTTGTAGTTTCCCTTAACCATGACAAAACACCAAGGAGAGAGCATAGACATCCTTCATTCACCAAAAGTGCTCTACAGTTTGGATGAAGGCTGATACAGCTGTACTTATCATTAAGATAATAAGATTTTTGCATACTGAACTATTGTAGCAGAGTTAAAATGGTAGTCTTAAGGTTCTTTAGTACCCTCTGTCTCTTGATTTCAGCGAAATTTTTCAAGCTAAAAGACAAAATGCGCAACCTAGATCTCATTTCGTTGTTAATAAATATATATTATTTTCTATGCAATGTCATCATATGCACAACAAACCATGACATTTATCAATTTCTTGTAACATGTTCTCATCTGTTCACTCTCAAAAACAAATGCAATTTTTAAATTATGAAATGTTTGGTATATTTGTAAAAATACCCTAAAGCGAGCAACTGAAGTTGTAAATATGGATGTTAACAAAGATTTTTACACCCTAATTAAAAATAAATAGTCTCTGTATCCAGAATTTCTAACATATTTTTGAAAGCTGTTAAGCATTTCTGATTAAATTTCCCTGACTGTGGCATTTATACCAAGAAAAATAGTTCTGAGGTCTGGGAAATGTTTTTAGGATTTTACATGCATTTCTGTTACAGTAATGTTTAGAGTAGTTATGACAAATCTATTATATGCATGTTAGAAGTAATATCCAGTATAATTGTTAAAAAGATGTACTCTCAGTCCAATTCCCTCCTCACATACTGGCTACTTGCATCAGTGCACTCCACACAGGTGACAGAGTTTGCAGCAGCAGCAGCAAGGAACAGAAGGAAGCAATAAGAAGCATACATGCATGTGAGCTTGTATTTGCGTAGCTTTTATAGGGTTTCAGGGATTACCAGGAAATAAGAAAGGCTTCAGCACTTGACATGAGGAGAATTCACTGACAGTGGTTTGGAGGTAGATTACCAAACCATAGCTTCTTCTGTAGCTTCCAAAGGGACACATAGTCTGTGCATGAGAGAAAAACATATTTCAGAAGACTGAACTGTTCTGTCTTTTTCATAAGCAGGGAACTAAATGATATAAAGATTATGAGACCTTCCCATGTCACACAAGAAATCTATGACAAAGAATGGCTTTAACCAGATCTCCCACTTGACCATGTGGTAACCATTTCCTCATACTATCTACACCAGTAAGCCTGAAAAAATGCAGTTTTCCACCTAAGAATCTGAAATTATCTTGTCACTGACTGGAATTTATAGATTTGAACATCTTCACCATTGGTGTCTTCACATAGACATATCCCTTGCTCTTAAGGGATACAAATTAGTGTAGCTCCTTTATTTCAGTGAAACAAGAGCACTACGATAAGGAACTTTTATTCTCATTTCCTGAATGACTTACAAAAGGGTGCATTTTATTAATGTTAATGTATTAAAACAGCTGACAAATTGTATCAGTGTTCTATTTATATTGCACTCAATTTTCAGAGCACTCTAACAACAACTTTTAAGTCACAGAATGCTTCAGGGATTTTAATTCCATTGTTGTAATAAATTGTGTAGATGTCTGAATGAGTAATTATGATTCAAAGGTGCTCACATAATATTGTGTCATAGAAACAATATTCTGACACTTACAATTACAGTATGAGTATTCATGTGAGCATAAAATGAAGACACATGCAGTTTGTTAAAGTGTCTAGTGCAGAAATTCTTTTATTTCAGTCATTATGTGGTATTCTGAAGAAAAACAAAATTCTAGACTTTATGAAGAATGTTAACAGAAACCCGATTAAAAATATACTTTAATGCTGTGGAACACATTAGAACCAAAAAGTGAGGACTTTACTTCCAGGGGTTTAATTCACAGGTCCAAGTGTTTAAGTTATTCATATTCTGGATAAAGAAAGTTAGGAACTGATCACTGCCCATGAGAGATGATTTAGGTGAGAGGCAGGAGGTATCAGCTCAAGCCCAGTTATGAGATTTACCTACAACACATAGATCAGAGTGTAGGTGGAAAGAATGTATGTCTCTATCTGTTTGTGTAATTATAGTTTAAAATTGAGTAAAAAGACTTTATTGTGAGCAAGAAGATGCTTCAACTCATTAATAGGAAACGCTTCAAGATGAGACATTCTGCATGAAATTACTTTGGTTTTATATGTCACTAAAGCTGAGGAATAAGCTTGCTCTTTCCTCACTCCTCTCAGAGCTTTCTCCATCCCTATCACTTCCCCTCTCCTGCTCCTAGCTGCAAGGTCTGCCTTTCCCTGTATATCACCGGACCCATCTGTGGGTCATTGAAACTTAATGAAACCTCAGAAAAAGTATCAGAAATTTTTTCCTTTTTTTTTTTTTTTTTTTTTTTTAATAAATTAGCTGATGAAAGTGCAGCACAGAAGGATCAAATAAACTCTTTCTGGCAGTATTTATCCATTAACTATGCTTATGAACTCTAAAGCCCACTTTTAGACTTCTGAGTTAAAGCTAGATCAATTTCATGCTTTGTGGTATGTGTTCATACCTGGATACATACGTCACAACTGAAAAAAGGATCTGGATACTAATGAGGTTAAGAATACTTGCTGACCAAGTGTGTTGGTTCAGGCCCTGCTGGGACCGGAGACCACGTTGCCATTGTCCCTCCCCCACCCTCGGACACAAATAGGGCACAAACCCCGGGTTAAAATAAGAAGAACTTTAATACAACAGTGTGATAGACAATCTGAACAACAACAGTAGCAATGATAACAACAATAAACAGGAATAACAGTGAACAAGACAAAAGATATACAGAGAAATACCACAGTGGTTACAGACAGTTCGCTCGCGATGCTCCCTGCGACCAAAGCCACAAAGGAAAAAGTTGGACCTGATGTCAGCATGGTATGAATAACCCGGCTGGAGATCCCTTCCCCTTCTCTGCTGGGAAAACTTAACCCTATCCTAGCTGAACCAGGACACCAAGAATAAAGCCAAGTGTCATAAGCAGAGTGCAAGAGATGGTTAAAAGGAGCCTTCAGTAACATAGCCAGCTATATCTGTAATGCAGCTATTTGTAGATTTGTACTTTTGTAAGTAGACCAACACTGCATTTATATATGCACGTGGAACTGTAATTTACAGTGGTGATCCTAAAAGACATCCTAGACATCTGTCAGCATCTGACAGTGAAGTATGGGTTTATGAATTTGTTGCTGTGAGGATAGAAATCTGCAGTTCAAGAAATTACATGCAAAGTAAACATAAGTCATGTTATTCATCTGTACACTTATGGAACCTTTTTTTGTTGGGGGGGGGGGGAGTGGGGGTTGATTAAAATATAGCAACCCTTGTTGATGCTGCACCCTTTTGCATAGTGCTCATTGAGGATCAGAGAGCATTTGCTCTGGGAATAGAACAGTTTCTAACATTTCTCACCCTGAATTACTAGAAATTACATTTTTCAGTCTTTAGGGAGGACTTCCACCACAAACTCAATGAGCATTCTCTGGTCCTTCTGTTAAAACTACACAACCCAGTAGCCAGAAAAATTCCTTAAAATGGAAAAATCTAGCAAAAGACAGTTTGACTATATGATATAACTGCTAGAATATACACTTGAAAGACCAGAGACCTATTTCCATTACTATTTCTATTTCACCTACAATGTAAAATGCAGAGATAAGAATTCCAGATTGCCATTTATCTTACAGGTATTTTTTAAAATCTTCAGATCATTTAGTAGCTTAGTTGTTTTGCAGGTCAGGCTGGTATCAACATTAGACTGTCTGAAATATTTTCTATTCTGGAACGACTGAAGTCAAAGTATATGTGTCCTCAAGCAACTTGGTAAGAATAACTTGCCAAAATGATGACTAAGGGACAGCTATTTGTGTAACTATATCAAGATGTCAAAGGGAGGAAATAGTTAAGTTAGGTGCAAGTTTTGTGTGTGTGTGTGTGTGTGTGTGTTGTGTATGAAGAGACAAACAGGAAATAAGTGTGTGGGAGAGACATATATGAAAAAACCAAAGAAGTAATTGGAAAGAAAAAAAGCAGGGTGGGAGAGATAAAATTTTGTTAAAAAAGAAACCCTAACCACCACTGAATTTATATAGGAATGAAGGGACTTTAAAATATTAGAGAAGGAAGATTATAAACCACTATCTTGATAAAGAATCAAAAAGAGGAACAAAGCAAACCAGCAAATACCCCAGAACTATAACTGTGAATAAATGGATTTTGATCAGTTCAGCAAAGACATTATATGGTAGGGTTGCCTGCAGCAGCAGACTGTAACTGGTGACTCAGAAGGCTTTTTCTAGTCCCATTATGATTTACTATGGTATTCTAGTTTCTTAATATTCCATTCCCAAAATTTATTTGTATTTTAGTTTATACTTTAAGACATAAATATTCAAGCTTACAGAATAGCAAATAATGTTATTGATAGTTTGGCTTCATTTAAAAAAAAAAATTCTTTAAGGCAATAATATTTAATAAGATGCATCTTTCTGATGAATTTGCTTCAGTAAACACTCTAGATTTAATTTCAATTTTTACACGAATTATTTTACAGAAGAATACATATATTTGTGTATATATATATGCATATATATGTATATAATTTTCAGGGACCTTAACATCAACAAAAAGTATTTTAAGATGCCAACACTATACAGAAAGGTGTTGATCATTTCAGGGAACTGAGGGCTGGCTATGTGATCTTGGTGGGAGACATGCTATCAGTCAGAACAAAGCCTTCTAACCAATGTGAAATGTAGCTACCAGTGTACTTCTCTGGTCATTTCAAAAGGCAAAGTTTTCGTACTAAGATTTCTTTTAATTTTCTTTAGAATGCTATATTCAAAGCAAAAAAAGAGGTGTGATCAGTGAATAAATGAAGAATTCTTTTTCATTCCTGCCCTATCAACTTTTGCCAATAGTTATTAAGCCTTACTATACAAATTTGTCAATGCCTAAAGCTGTGATCATTTCCATAGATTTTAATATTTGCTTATTCTTTGCTAAGCCTCAGGCATATAGCATGATTTATCAAAAATGGGTTTAGATAGTAATTATTACAAAAGACACATCACAATCAAGACTACTCAAGTATTTTCTTATGTCAGTAAAAACCCCATGTTTTATGACAGTAAAACTAGATTAATTCTTTACAACATTCTAGTGTAGCTTGTCATTGAAATTTTTATTCTTACAACTTGAAGATAAGTATCTAGCAAAAAAACTATTTCTCAGTTATTACTAAAATATACATTGCAGTGCCTGTAGTGATTTCCCAGAGCAATTCTGCAGATTTTTTAAAAATCATTTGACATACCAGGCTTGTAACAGCTGTTCACATATAGGAGGGTATAAAGTACCATTTGAGTTTCCCAAAGTATCGCATATGTTTTCGAAGTATTTCTGAAGGAAGTCACAATTTTCCCATAGGTCCTCCCAGGCACTTATGTGCAGACAACAGATCTGTGCCCTAAGAGCCTGTTTGCTTTTGAAAACTGCTAGAGGGAGATCCTAAACTTCTGATATGGAATAATTACTTTATTTAAGAGTTATAATGAATAGCTATGCTTGTTCAACTTCAGATAGCATGTATATCTCTTCTTGTGGTGGCTCCTACTGTACTGTGGTAATGGTAAAACTCACATTATGCAAAAGGAATTCTAGATAAATATTGGTCAGGACAAAAAGCAAAATTTTGTTCCTGTGTACAGAAGTTTAATTTATAGTTCAGGTTATTGGGGGGGGAAATTGGATTAATAGCTTCAAATTCATCTTAAGATAACCATTACTATGAAATTAGAAGGTCACAATTTTTGAGTGAGTTTAGAACTTTGTTAATATTTACTGTACAGAACTGGAAGGAACAGTTCATAAATTCTGGATAAGTTATATCACTTGTCTCATTTTATCCTCCTGGAGAATGTCCATAAAATTCCTCCTATCTAAAAAGTGACTAATAGGAAGTATTTTGCTTTTGATAAGGCAGTTTATCTTTCTTCTCTGAACTGAGTTGTTTTCTGCAGTTTAACCTGCATTGAGCAAAGAAAAAGTTTTGCTTTCAACTTGGTCTGTTGAGTTTGTGCGTGTGGTGGGGTTTTTGGTAGCAGGGGAGGGGGCTACAGCAGTGATCCCCTGTGAGAAGTTTCTCAAAGCTCCCCTGGCTCCAAGTTGGATCCACCACTGCGCCAAGGCTGAGCCAATTAGTGATGGAGTTTGCGCCTCTGTTATAAGGTATTTAAGAAGGGTAATCTGGGAGGAGGAGTTGGAGATTTAAGGAGGGGTTCTGAGGGAGACGCCTATATAAACACTGAGGTCAGTGGAAAAAAAAGAGGAAGAGGTGGGGGGGAGTGGGGGGGGGGGGGGGGGGAATGGTGCGCCAAAGCAGAGCCTCCCCTGCAGCCCGTGGTGAGAGGTCAGGCTGTGCCCCTGCAGCCCATGGAGGTCCACAGTGGAGCAGATGCTGACCTGCAGACCATGGAAGATCCCACACCAGAGCAGGTGGCTGTGCCTGAAGAAAGCCAGAACTCTGTGGGAAGCTCCTGGTGTTGTAGTTTGGCACTGGGAGGACTGCAACATGTGGGAGGGATCCGTGCTGGAGTAGTTTGAAGAGATCTGTAACCTGTGAGGAGGACTCATGTCAGAGAAAGCTCATGGAGGACTGTTTTATGTGAGAGGGATCCCATGCTGGAGCTGTGGAAGAATCTGAAGACTCGTCCCTGTGAGGAAGAAAAGAGTGGCAGACTGACTACATCCCTTATTCCCTGCCTCCTACACTGCTGTGGAGGAGAAAACAGAGAAATCTGGAGTGAAGCTGACTCTAGGAAAAGGGGAGAGCTGAGGGGAAGCTGTTTTGAAGATGTGGTTATACTTCTCACTGTCCTACTCTGTTTGTTAAGTGTGGTTGTTAGTGTTTGAATTAAATTGATGTTCTTTTTCTTCCCCTAAGGAGTCTGTCTTTTGTCCATGACCATAATGAGTGAGTCATCCCTTCCTGTCCTTATCTCAATCCCTGAGCCTTTTACTATATTTTTTCCTTCCCATTGTTGAGGGAATAGGGCTGAGTGAATGTCTGTGTGGTGCTTGGTTGCGATTTGGGTTCAAATCTCAATACTTGGCTTTCTGTAATAGCTTTAAAATTAACGTAACTCTTTCCTAGTTGATAATGACTCTCTACGTAAGAATTCAGAAGAACTGTTAGTATAATACCAACATGCCAACTTATGTTGTTACCATTACATATGGTAATATATCAGCTGTTGGTAGCATTGCATGGTAGGCTAACATGTAGCTTAGCAGTGGCCTTTCCTCAAGCTGATGATCATGTAATTATGAAAAATGTGGCAACCTGAGTGTTGCACTAGTTTCCTTGACGCTTCCAGTCATGGACAATCTTTGGGCAACCGCCAAAGTCAGGCATTCTGTAAAGTCAATGCAACAGAAAAAAAAAAAAAAAAAAAAAAAAGATAACTTGTAGACATCCTGTGATTGCATCTGTTTATATTTTTTTAAATCAAAATCAGATATCCTCTATACGTTATTGATTCTCATTACTTAAAGTTTTCTTTAACTAATGGAGCCATAAAAGTGAAAACACTCTCCCAGGTGGATGGGCAAATAGCAGCCAGGAGTACAAGGAGATCCTTAGTCATATTTTTAAATCATCACAAAAGTTAGGATTCAAATGTCATAATCTTAACCATTCAAATTTGTATCTCTAGCATTGTGGCTGCACCAATGTGTACAAAATAATTTAAAATACATTGGGAAGGATTAGGAACATACCCTACAGCTTAGAGCAATTGCTAACAGTGTCTCCCAACCTAATTTATAAGAAAGGTGTTTACTAAGTACAACCATGAGGGAAAGCTTTTGACCAAAGGAGTAGGAATCACTTCCTACATTTTTAATAGAAACTTTCAAAGAGAATTGAAAGGCCCTTCTACTTGTGGCATTCATAACTTGTTGGTTATAAAAGATGGTTTCTTCTTGAATCTTCTCACACTGAGAATAAGGGAACTGAATTTCGTTCTGATGGTTCTGCAATTAACTCACTATTGTACAGCACCAAAAAATCCCCTAATACTTAAAGGAAAAAAAAAAATCTCTCTACAATTTGGACATGTTTTGTGAGAAAAATCTTCATTTTACTTACATTTTATGCAAGATATTCTGTATGTCTACATTCAGCAAGGTCCCAGAATACCTATTGCTTTGCAAGGCATGTTTTCAATTTCTAAGTACATTCAGCAATTAATTAAGCAAGATAAAGTTGTCACTGATGATTCAAATAATAGCTTGTGTTTCAAGTAAGTGCATCCAACAAACCTATCAAAAGCCATTTGCAGAAATTATTCAGCAATAAATTTAGAATAAATTAGACAATGTTCACAGATAACTCAGTACTAAGTATTCTAAGAAAGTTCCAAAGACTTGTTAAAAATGCGAAATGTAAATTGCCCTGAATACCATAATAATTGGTAAAGGCATAATGGTAACCTTTTCTATATTAATCCATTCTGGCTTTCCAGTAAAAAACTTTATTTCAGTATTCCTGTCTTCTTCCTAAAATGAATACCCATTGAATAAGTGCTTGTAGTATATTTGCATAACTACTGAAATGAAGTATTTCTTCTCAGGATGGCAGTATCTATTTAATGTAGTTATAATCCAATCATACAAATATACTGAACTAAATGGAAACAAGGATGAAAAAGCCCTCTCACGATCATGTTTAAACTGGCTAAAATATTACCATAGTGTTTGATTCTATTTTCTGCTTTCCTTGATAGCTTTAAGTTTAAATGCCTGAAGAGTATAGACTTGATTAAGCCTTTTGTTTTACGTTATTAAATTTAGATTTATTTGAGTACATTCTGAAGTCTTTGGAATACGATCCATTTACGCCAACATTTTGGTTCTGTCTTATGTAACTGAGACACAAATTCCAAGCTTAGCCTCCTAGAAGAAAAGAATCTTGAAGTGATAAAATCTGGGATTTTTTAAAGAAGTATAGATTGTGGATTTTGATTACATTTGTTAGTTCCACAGTGGGGCCAAATGATGTCTTCACAGGTGTGGTTTACTTTCTGTACTGGGTTGACCTTGGCTGGCCACCAGGTGCCCATGAAGCTGATCTCTTACTCCTCTTCTACCAAGAACGAGGGAGAAAATATGATGGAAAGCTCATGGGCTGAGATAAGAACAGGGATATTGCTTGCCAAGTGCCATCAGAGGCAAAACAGACTCTACTTGGGGAAATTAATTTATTGCCAATTAAACACAGTAGGATAATGAGAAATAAGAACAAATCTACAAACATTCTCCCAACCCCCACTGTTCCAGCATTGGTTCCTCTCCATGGGCCACAGTTCCTTCTAGGAGCCTGTTCTAGTATGGGCTCTCCAAGGGCTGAAGCTGCCGTCATGACATATCCACCTGCTCTGGCGTTGGGTCTTCCATGGGCTGCAGGGGGACAACCTACTTCACTATGGTCTTCTCCACGGGCTTCAGGGGAATCTCTACCTCCTCACCCTCCTTGTTCGCTGACCTTTGTGTCTGTAGGGCTGTTTCTCTCACACTTTTTCATTCGTCTCTCCCAGCTCTTGCCCAGCAATTTTTTACCCCATATTAAATATATTATTGCAGAGGTACTACCATCTTCCCTGACTGGCTCATTTATAGCCAGTGACAGGTCAGTCTTGGAGCTGGCTGGAACTAGCTCTGTTCAACATGGGAGCAGCTTCTAGTTTCTTCTCACAGAAGTTACCCTTGCAGCCCCCACCCACGCCCCTGCTACCAAAACTTTGTCATGTAAAAACAATACACCGTCTTTGGTAACGATTCTCAGTTTATGTTCACAGAAAAAAAGACAAGATCCAAAGTTTAAAATGTTTTAAATCTCAGAATGAAATTTCAGACTCAGACATGTTAAAATTCTGTGTTGTTTCCAGATCTCCTGATTTCCTCCCCTTCTCCCTATTTATTCTATAGAAAACATTAATAAAAGTCATGCTTTTTTTGGGCCTCCAGGCCCAGCCATTCAGCCGTTTCTCATTTATCATAGCCATTTTGCTATGATAAATTAAAAAAGTGGATCTTATTAGAAATGGATAAAAACCCAAACAACTGAAAACATCCACGGGTAATTTGACAACAGCATCAAGTATAACTGAAATATTTTACATATAGGTTATAGATGCCACTGAAAAAGGAAAGAAGCTATGAAGCAAAAAATAATTCTCATTCTCTTTTAAGATGTGATCAGGATAACAGTCATACAGAAAAATATTTTTTTTAATGCAGAATCAGACTACAGATTTCAGCTGAAAATAGCATTGCTGGTTTGGCTGTAGAAACAACCTTCTACAGATCAGTAATCCATATACATCAGACCCGTGTCTTAAAGTCTGATGTGATTGATCAGTTTAAGATTTGAATATAAAATGGAGGAGGTAATACCTGGTGGCAAATATAGGCTTATGACATCATAAAGACTATAACAGAGGACTATATTAAACTCAGAGATAGATGAACCTTGGAAAATCTGCCTGAAAAGTGAACTCACCAGCCTATCTAATGTGCTTTCAAAGACTGCTAGCTCAGCAGGGTTATCCTAATGTATTTCTTTCAGTGAGAGAGCATGAAAAACAGCCATTATTTCCAGCTAGCTCATGGCTTCATGTTTTGTTTATGAAAGTACATTTCTAGTTCTTACATTTTCGTAATACAACTTAGATGAAGGCTGGGTTTTATTTATTTATTTATTTATTTTTATTTAGTATTTTATTCATCCTCTTAACTTCGCAGTCTTTGGTAATTTCTCTCTATCTTTCTCAATTTTATTTTCTCATTTTCAGTCTTCCAATTTTCTTCCCTTTCTAGAGCTACCTTAATTTTTAGCAGGTGCCTTCACTGTATTGCCCTACTCCTTGGTATAGATAATATTCAGAAAGAATAAATATAAATATAAATATAAATATAAATATAAATATAGTTTTTATTTTCACTGTTTACTAAAAACAGTCTGTTCCAGCTCATGGTTTGGTTTTTTTTTGTTTTGTTTTGTTTTGTTTTGTTTTGTTTTGTTTTTTTTTTTTGTTTTTGTTTTTTGTTTTTTGTTTTTTTTTTTTCCCTCTGGCTTATTGCTATGCGCTATAGTGTCACATTTCTTAGATTAGTTTGAACAACTATTTGCTCTATAATTCTGTGAAGATCTGTTCTTGTAATCAAGAACAGAACAATTGCATTTGTACAAATTAATTATGAAACTTTATATGCATCTTGTCATAAATTCAGACTTTGTTAGTAAGAAATATTCGAGAAATAATTTTACTTCCTTGTTAAGAAATATATGTGCCCTTCACTTGTATTGGGTCCTACAGGGAATAAGACTCTTCTTTGATTCTCTTTGTCAATGATGAATGGAAATTTTCTCACTTACCCTTTTTCTCCCTAGATTTGCTTTCTGCTGGTTTAGTGAACTGAATCAGCCAAATGGGGGTCCAGGAAATACCATAATGAGCGCAAGGGAATTAGTGAAAACAAAACAGAGTGCCTTTCAGTGAGCTGTCAGTTCAACACTATACGGCTGCTGTAGGTTCAGATAAAGGGCTTCAAAGAATTTCACTTTGTATTCCATACACTAGCAATAAAACTAGTTCAACATAGTTGGAAACATTTTAGATCAATGTTACCTAAAATTTAGCAACTCTCATTTCTATGTTAGAAAAACAGCCATTCTAGTGATCTGGTGTTTAAGTTTATATGCATAAAATTATGCATGTCAATTATGCATTTGGCTAGATAGGCAAATCAGGGTTTTAAACATTTGAAGAGTGTGTCAACAAGGCGACCCTATAATCAGTTGTAACTAGAGTTTGGAAAAAGATAATTAGTTCAGATTATTTTTTCATAATATTTGAAACAGAAAATTATTCAAACTACTATATATTTAAATTCTACACTTTAATTGAGCTCTCATATGATTGATGAGAACTTTCATCCAGAACTTTTTTCAATTTAAAGAAAATATTTAATATATTGGCTAGTAATATTTTGACTTCCTTTTGACAGTACCACGTTACTGTACACAAACTGTTCTTGTTATTATTCTTCTATAGTTATATATGATGCTATAAAATCTGCCTCCTTTTAAATGAAGAGGAAATGTTAGCATCTTGAATGTTGTGACATCCAAATATTTAATTTAATGTTGCATTAACGTGTTTTTTTTTTCTTTAAATAACAGAAAACATTGGATTAATATGGATTTAATGGAGTTTTTCTTCATGTTAGACTGTTTTGCATTACTTCAAAGTACTGTTGATTTAAGAGTCATCAATATGTAAAGTGCTAATTTGCCATGTCTGTAACATGCCTCTTAACTTTCTGGTTTTGTGTTTGTTGTCATGCTTGTATTTGTTTGCACATTGTTTCATTGCAAGAAAATATTCTGCAACTAAAAAATATTTCCATTTACATGTTGTTGGACCTAAGGATATTCTGTCTTCATCTCAGAATCATTACTGGCTCAGTCATATTTGTAAATGAAGTTCCTGTTATAGTGCTAACTTTTTTGCAATCATTCCCATAGTGACAAAGTGTCCCAATCCAATGTCGAGGGAGGTTTTGATACAAACCCAAGAGCAAGATTAAGACACAAATGTAGTCAAATGCCATACAACCTTTCAAACTTTATTCCCGTAAAAAGAGGTAATAGCGATAGGACAGAGGGAAGCAGAAAAGGTCAGAACAGCTAAGCAAACAAATGGAAGAGATGTAGCAAGTTCAGTTACCACCACCACGAATCCAGTGGCATCCCATGAGTTTGGTCTTGGTGCAGGTGATGGGGGATCCCTTGAGAGAAGAGTAGCAAGTCCTTTTATCATCCCAATCCCTACAATCAGTCTGCCTGTTTCCACAGAGATCATTATCATATTCACCGCCCCGTGTTCCTCCATGTGCACATGCCCAGCTGTTCACGGTGGTCATACTGGGGGTGGGGGTTGTCCAGTGACTTTTTCAGCCTCCACACACCCTCCTCATCCTGACTTTTTTCACCGGCCCTGTGTGCAACACAGCTTGGTAGATGTTACGAAAGATGTAGTTGCTCCAGCTTCAGGCAGACACTGTGTTTTTTTCAGAGATATTTCAGGACATACTTCTTCATGGCAACAGAATGTTAAGGCCCAGTTTAGGTAGTGGTGCAGTGTCAAAACAGTCAGTTGGCACATAACAGTCTCACACCACCCCACGGCTCAGGAGATGGTAGTGGAGCAACAATGGTGAGACAAAACAGCAGACACAGTCACTTACACAAAGCCATAATGTTACTCATATTACCATTCAAATAACACTCATTATTTAATTTTCCTTGGTTTACTTTATTTGCAGAGAATGATTTTTTTAATTAGTAGTTTGTCATGACTATTAAAAAGAAAAAAAAACACCCATATTCTCATCATCACTATATTTACAGTGGTTGTAGTGATAACACTTTCTAAGAGCAGATCAAACATAACACCCAGAGTGTATTGAGAATCAACCCTTCCTTACAACAGAAGAGGAATTAAGACATTGAAATAGTTTCATTGATTTTAGCTGGAAAAGAGAGAAAAAAGCCATGTCATGTACTCTCACATCAAAACACTTGTTAGCCTATCAAGCTTGTTTGTATTCCACTTTCATTATTAGAAAACTTGCCTATAAAATCTTCTTCAATTGATTTCTGTCTTGTACTTTTATTTTTGAAAAACTCTCTTGTTGCTCCTTATTCTTATTTTCAGGGATGTGATATGCTTATGTGATGTTCAGAAACAATAAGGAAAAACAAAGTGAACAAAGGGGTATCTAAAGAGAAGTGTGAAATGAAATGTAAATCTTGTCTCTCCTTGAAAACCCATTTTAATTATACATAATATTCTCAGTACCATGATTACATTCTATTTTCCTCAATCAAAGTAGAAAAGACCTATAGTATTATATTTACTTTTTTTCATTTCTTCAGAAACAGTTGCTGTTGTAACTATGATCTGCTATTTCAGTGTATTCTCTCAGTGGAAAAAAGCTAGTCCTATTCACAAGTGGAAATTGTACAACTTCTTAAACAATAGGTTCACAGTTGTAAGAAATAAACTTAGAAATCTGTTTTTAAAGTGTGAGCTACTTAGATATCTCAGATTCACATCACTACTAAGCCAAAGTGAGAGAACAGACTTGGATGAAAAGTGTGTTTCTGAAAATCCTTCTGAATATAGCTTATTCATGGGGCAGGAAGAGGTTGGAAAAGTTGTGTACTGTGCAGTAACCTAATGCTTTGAACACTTGTGCAGTACATGATAGACCCTGCACAGATAAGGATCTCAGCTGAGATTAAGCCCCTTCCCGCTGTTTCATTCACGTCAAATACTTCTTCACATGCAAATTGTTACCTTCAAGTATCAGTCTCATGCTGAAGACAACAAAGAATAGTTGTAAATCAGAGATTCTTTAATTCTCTTTCAGCTGTTAGTCGGTATGAGAATATTTCTTCTCCAGTTCATTTCAATTAAAAGTTAAATAGTTTTGCTTTAACTGAAGCTAATTATAACAGTTGACTTTAGCTGGTGCTTTAACCTAAGAAGTCTGATTTTGCTACAGAGGTATAGTGGTGTTAAAAATTCCATCTCTTCATGGATGAAAAAGAATTACCATGCCTTATATTGGTCCTTCCTTCTCTGCCAAGAAGAAATGCTGTAACAAAAAGAAACAAAAGTTAGAAACTGATCACCCTGCAATAATGTTACTGAATATGAAGCTGATCTAAGAAGCAGAAGGAAGGTCACTGAATTTCTGACTGTACTAGATGCTCTTTTTCAGATTAACATCAATGCAGAATTTACGTTCCAAGGCAGATATTCTGCAATCTAATATTTTCTTAAATCTTTTGGAGTTCAGCCATTTTACAGAATTATTAGTGGTAACAAGAGTAGATACCTGAATCTGGATGTTTGGCATCTCAAATGAGTGCCCTATTAAGTCTGTACACAGTACACTTGCACTGCTGGACTAAATGCACCTGTTCTGTGTTGGATAAATGTTTAGATAATAAAAATGCAGAATACTTGAGGATCCACCATAGGATGAAGAATGAAGCTCCAAATGCTATTACCTCTTTCTCTACTGAGATTATAAAACAACCAAACATAAGCACTGGAGATGACTGGGAAGTATAATTATAATATTAAGGAAAACTAGGAACATCCATATTTTCTCTAGGAAGTTCACATTCCTGCTAGAGAATAGCCAAAAAAAAAAAAAAAAAGCTGATGTCAGCTGTAACAGTAGCCCTCTTCTCTTGCTGGGAACTACCCATGAGCTTTCACAATAATGACACACAGGAAGATATTCTCCTTCTTAGGAGTATAACAGATATTAGCAGAAATCTCTTTCCAAATGCTAGCAAAACCTGATAGGAACACTGGAGTAGAAGGAAAGAAAAGAACCAGGCACCTTAAGACAGAAATTTCAGAGATTTCTTGATGTAAAACAAGTCTGAAAATATACACAAATTATTACAATCCTCACAGTCTAAAGAAAGCAACAACAAGCCTCAGAAGAAATACCACTCTATCTGGGAACATTTTAATGGATCCAAAGCATCTTATCCTTTTAACAGAAACCTAATCAAAGTAAAGAAAAGCTCAGAATCCATCTTCTTCCAAGCTTTTAACTTGAGTGTTTTTTTACTTAAGTGTTGTAATTCTGCAAAGCATTATTAAGCCATAAAAGGCCCCTGCATGGACAAAAAATGTGGCTAGGAGCCAGAAAATCACCATTTCAGATAGCTTAATCTAATAATATTCATCGAGATTCCTGTCTAGAGGGAGATGTGTATGAGCTGCATCAAGGAGCTGCTATGATTAGCTAGCCCCAGCAATGCTCTAATGAACACAGAAAGAGATTGCTCCTTTAGCAGCAGGTGGGGGCACTTGCCTTCAGATTGAGGAGTGCTTGCACTAAACCTGAAATATGAATCCACATACATTAAACCTCACATCATGAGAGGCAAGTAGGCTTCCTGGAACTCAGGTCATTTTAATTTCGCTGGTGTTAAGATACAGGGGAGCCAATATACTATTACATAGTAATATCAATTTACTGTAAAGTTCTAGCATAAATTCTGAAGCATCTGGGAATTGAATTCCCAGTATTCTTTAACTAATAAACCTCATTTGCAGATTTCATGATGATCAAGAGCATGGATATATTTTCATTTCATTGCATAAGCAAGATTGCAGTGTGTTTTGTGGATTAATTTTCAGTTGAATTTTTTTTCCTTAACTTGAGATAAGATTGGGGAAAAGTAGTGACTATAGGTATAAAAAGCAGACATTACATAAGAACTCATAAAAACACATACATAAAAAGCAGTTTTCAAATATAGCATTATTCTAAAAGTCACTTTAATAAATATATAAAATCTTCCCTCAGAAAAAAAAAATTCCAAATATGCACCTAAAATATATTATGTTTCCTTGTATTTCTACTGCTCAGTAGTGTTAATCCAATAGAGGTTTCTATGCTGCAGATTCACACCAAGATCCAGATCCTGCTGTTCTCTAGGGTTAAATTAATTATGCGAGAAAACTTCTTAGCTTTTCTAAGAAAGAAAACAATCACATGAATGAAAACCAAAACATATGTAAAGATATCGGGCACTAAAAATGAAGAAGAATTTAAATGTTTCTTTTTGAAAATATGAATAAACCTGAAGGATAAAAATACAATAGAAAGGAGACACCTACAGGGCAATTATTTAAACCCAAACCATCAATGCTTCTTGAAAGTGAAGAATCATGACAGCATCAAGAAACATGCATGCAAAATGTCATTAGACAATAAAGTAACTCAAGAGTTAATGGTTTCAGCCCTAAGATAATATATTATCTATGGTCATAATAATGTTGAGAGGTTTGCAAACTTTTTGAAGAAATCTAAGTTAAATGAAGACCTAAATACAGAATTCTAGACTTTATGGGATCTAGGGAGATTTATTTTTCAGTGATAAAAACCTATGAAACGTAGTAATCTTCACTCCACTAGTAGCTAGTAGAAGATCTAAGGTCACCTCAAAGCAATATTTTGTATTTTAGCTGGACATCTTATTTTTATTCATTATAAGAATCTGACAGGCAATAGAGAAACAAAGCAATCAAATTACACAACATTTTTCCTTTTTCCTTTGCTTAGGAAACATGTATTTATCTATTCATAGTGTGGCTAGGAAAAAAAGGTCCACAATCTGAATCTGTAGATAATTCTAAGAGAGTTTCTCCTTCAGAAGTTTTAATATTTAAACTTCCCCCCCCTCACCGATTACAATTTGCAGTCCTGTTGTTGTTGAATATTAATGTGAGCACTTAAGTGCCTTTTTTCACCGAGATCTCTGTCATTCACACATGTCCATGAATGTTCTGAAGAACAGAGAAGGTTTAGCCATGTCCCTACCTCTGTGTCAACACGAAATTACTTTCTTGTGCAAGCTAATCAGATGCCACATTTACTGAGGGTGAACAGCAGAGACAAGTGAGTTATCTGTAACCACTTCCAGAAGAGGCTGCTGACAAGTGTCTATGAAGTAAACTGAGACAGAGGGAAAATTAATATATGCCAAGCAAACAGACACAGTTTTCTTCTATAAGGAAAGATTAAACACTAAGAACTATTGTTCCACTTCAACTACAACCCTGTGCAACACGACTGCATGTGGTCTTCCTACAAGGTGCATTCTAAAGTGCCACTCCTAAAATGAAGAATTTTTTTGGTAAGTAACCAGAATACTACAAATGTACATAATACATTTGGAAGCCTGGAGTAAGAATTGGAGGCAAGTTCGTGGTGAAACTTTCAAAAGATTTTACTTTCTATTTCAGGCATATAGGGATAACTTAAGTAAAGGAAGCAGTGTAGTACTCTTGATATTGCAGGCTAATGCAGAAATGAGAGTAAATCTGTGTGTCCTATTCAGCATTGCCTGTGCATTTGCTGAGGTGAAGCAGATTGTTGCATGTAAGGAAAGTATGTGGATAAACGTGGATATTTGCATGACATTGCTTTCTAGTTAAAGCCTAGGTGCCTTGGGTAGGGTGGTAAAGGTAGAGAAAAGTCTCTGCAGTCCTCAGCTCTTCCAGTTTCCACTTGAATGAAGATTTCTAAGATTTCTCAGAGAAGAATATATGAAGATGTGTATTCACATTATGAAAAGACTTTTCTGTGACTTGAAGGAGCTTTTCTCAAATGTGATTAATATGACTATATGCCAGAAGTAAAACCACTGAAAATTTTGTATCTCTGGGTGGTCATTTCAAAAATGAGTTGAATGAGAGGGCAAGAAGTAATATCAAGTGCCACTTGACAATGAAAATATAAAATTGAAATTCTGCCATGCTCTTGTCAAGGCATAGAAGTAAAGATGCTCCTTTACTACAGAAGGTACCACAGTTTCATTGTGGCAGCATGCAGGCATAATGGTCCTATGGATTTCTTTATTGGATATGGGACTGTGACTACAGCTAAACTGAAAAGATCATGAAAGAATAGAAGACATCAGAATTTGCATTCAATAATATATTCTAGCAGGCTCTTTAGTTCATATCATTATACGCCAGGTACTGACATGCTACTAAAGTAATTAAGGAAAGTCACCAGAGTAAATTTAGCTACAGCAGGCTGTGAAACTGAGCTGAAAAAAAATTCACATCCTTGAAGCCAAAGAAGATATGATTTGCCCTGCAGTAAATGTCTACTGTGTGACAGATACAGGTAGCGCTCTGCATCCCATCTATGAGGGCAGCAGGGAGAATGCACTGCAGGGAGTGTTATGGCGCAATTATGGGAAGGACTGAAAGGCCAAGATTCATAGCATCTGACAATGAAACAAATAGATCCCACTGCAGTGAGAGATAAGAGGTAACACTAGCACTTGATAGTAATAGGTCCTGCATTGCTTACATTTACGTGGTGGAAAAGACCACAGGAAATGTTACACCAACATGCAGAATCCACTGTACCAGGTCAGCCCCATTCAAATGCTGCATGCGCTGTATGCAGGTAGAAAGAAGGACACACAGAGGACTTTCACATCCTTTGAATATCAGGAAAGATTCTGTCCAGTGTTGATACTTTTTTATTTGTAGATAAGGTTATGCAAAAATTAGCAGCATAATGAAACCATGGCTCAGAACTCCTGGGTAGGAATATACAAATTTTGCATATATTGGTATTGCATTTGCTGTATTAGCATATGCTGAGGCAAAAAAGCAGCACAGAAAGTTATATTTCACCCTGTAGCTAGTACTGAGGTCAGTAGTAAAGAATATATCACTTTCACAACTAAGACAGGCAGGATTTTACTCATGCTAAGCTGAAATAATTCAATAGTTTCTAGAAACAAAAAATCTGATAGCTTTTAGCAAGTACCTTCCTCTACACATTTGCTAGGTTTCCGGTTCCAATCTGTTTCTAGAATGAATTGTTTCCTTTCACGGACTGCTATAGAAGGCTACATAATAGCTTTCTATAGTCAATACAGATTCACTGAGTTTTATCTGTTTTGTTAAAGGATGCCTTTACCTATATAGAGATAATAAAATATGAACAGTAAATGTATATGCTATTTAATGATAAATTTTACTCTAACAGATTTGATACATGTGTTTCTCTTAGTACACTGTATTATTTATGATTTTTTTAAAAAGTAAAAATGTGTACTTTACATGCTGTGATAAATGTGGCCATGTGACATCAATTCTGGGGACACTGAAGAACGCAAGGGTCCCATGAAAAATCTGAGTCATAGATTTGGCCATGTGAAAGCAATGTAATTCACAAGACATTGATCTGAAATTTTTATAGTTGTTATACAACTTGTAAGATACTTGGGAGAGAGGTGATCTGTATAGGAAGTTGATTTTTTCCATTACATCTGAATGAATCAGACTCAGATCCAGGCACCATGTACTATAAGATACAAAATATAAGTTCAGATCATAGATGAACATATGTGGAGAATGCATTCTAACCTCTAGGCCTATGGATTACATAAAAATAAGTCATATATATTCCAAAACAGTTGACATATTAGTAATGATTTTGAAAATCCAGATAGTAATAGTGACTGTGGACTAGAAATATGCCCATATTAAAAGACAGTCATAAGTCTTGAGTTTTGCAGCAGCATGAATGCTTTAAAGGTATCTTAAAGTAGATGAGGGGTTTAGATTAAAATTAAGATTTTTGTAACAAAATAATCTTGGAAAGAAGAAATAATAGAACTAAAGAAAACTAACTAAAAAGAAAAATCAGTATTCTCACTTTTACTGACATTCTAGTCCATTTTGGTGTAAAGTAAGACTTGACATTTACTCATCTTTAAGTTATGTACATGGTAATACTACCATGACATAGTAAGAAGAATAAGAAATTCACTTTAAACTCATACAATCATAGGTAAGACAGAAAATAAAATTTGTGGGTTTATGTTATTCAGAGAAAATTTCAGATCAGGTAACTAACTATCCTACAGGCTCTCTGAAATTGAAAATTTAAACCTTCATACACACAGACACTTAGACACATAGTCCAAAGAGCGAAAGACTCACAACACACAAAGTAGTGTTGAGGTCTGTGTGTGGACTGATAACATCCCAGGACAATATGGGAGGTAATAAAGAAAGACTCAGAAGGACCAGAGTTTGAGAATATACATAGCTGTTACCCCTTATCTCCACAAGAAAGCTGCATTTTATGCTTTGGATGGTTCTCAACTATTTTGCATTTGACTTTCATTCACGCCCATGTACAGAAGTGATCACCCTGTTACTCTATGTAGAGCAGGTCTCCTCTTCAGGATTTCAAGTGTTCTAGCATCCAAATGCTCTCTATAGGGAAAAAAGAAGGGGGGGGGGGGGGGGGGGGGGGGGGAAGACATAAAAAACAAAAAAGAAGTAGAGGGAAACAAATCTACAAATTTACAGAGTCTAGACTTTTTTTTTCTCTGTACCGAGCTAGAAGGAGTGAGTTTGAATTGGTGGATCTGCAGTTCTTGTATACAAATGAAGGTGCATAGGATTCAAATGAACTAGAAATGCTACATGGGCTATAGGGATCTGTGCTATTCACAGTCAGATTTGCTGCTACTAATTCATTGATGATCACCACAAACCTCTCTTGAATCCTAGTTCCCATGAAGGTCCATTTCCCATTGTGCTAGCTTCTGCTGCATCATAGAAAGCGTGAGTTTTAACGATCTCTGACACAAGGAACAAAAATGTAAGTGTACCTGAACATGTCAGTGCTCAGTCTGGATTAATGCCAGATTAATACTAAATTTGTGAGTTAGGAGTTTCCAACCTGCACTTTGAAAGCATTATAAAGTGGAACAGGAAAATCTCTTTTTATTTACATCCCTTGAGCTGTCTGCTACCACTGTACATGAAATATGATTCCTTCTGGTCTTATACAAAATAGATGGTCACCTACAAAATTTCTAATTTCTTCCTTTATATGTCCTGCTAGGGGAGATTTTTTTTTTCTTTTTTTCAATTCTTTTACTGCAAGTAGTAAACTGTTTTTTTGTAATTCATTTACTGAGAACAGGCAGCCAAGTAGAAGACATAGCCAAGTAGAAGAAAACTTATCTCACCAGAAAGTTGATATATGAATCTGTAGCATAAAACAACTGTATTTTGCAAGCTACAGTGCTTTCTTAGAAAAGTCCCTAGGTCAGCTCTGCAAAACACTCTCACAACAGAAATGATAAGGATGGTCTGCTCCAGCATGCAAGATGATGCCTCTATTTCTGATCTTGATTCCAGAGTTATTTTCCATTTTAAAATGTATTTTTATAGAGATATTTTTTCTTTATTATTTCTCTGTGAGACAGACTGTATTTGTAATCAACTATTTTTCTTTAATATAAAATTACATAAGGTACCATATGTATGTTTACCACAGTACAAGACAGGAAAAAAGATTATTACTTTATTTTAAAGCATATTAATTTGATCTCAAAATTGCATTATTTGTTAAAAATTAGGTATACAGTGTCTCAAAATATCTCCATTATGATTCCACTAGTTTGACCTCAAATAATTATACTGCAATTTAACAATATACTTAGACTTAGTGCACGTTAATACCTGAAAGTATAAAACTATTTGGATCCCAGAAAAGGAGAGTGTGAATTCAGGCAAAGTGCCCATGCTCACATTTTCAATAACAGCTAACATATCAGATAGCTTCAACTTTTCAAAATTTTGAGGGATTTCAGTTTTCAAAAACCCCTTGAGTAGGGAAAAAAAGACACAGAGTGATCAGTAGCCATCATTCTTTGTTTGCTGGGTATGTGGAGGGAAGAATGTGTTTACAAAAGAACATGGAGACAAGTCCATACTTGGGGCATAAGGCAAACCCCCTCCTTGCCCATCTCGCCTTCCCAGGTGCCTCTGTAAAACAGGTACAAGGGTCTGGATATGGAAGGCCAGACAATGGATGATGTGGATGATGGTTCACCTATACCAGAGATGTTGCCAAAGACAGAAAGGCCTACCTCCGGTATCATGACGACCTCCACAAAGAAGAAAAGACAGGTTATAGTTGTAGATGACTGCTTTCTGAGGAGAACAGAGGGTCCAATATGCTGGACAGATCCTCCTCTTAGGCACGTCTGCTGCCTTTCTTTGGCACAATGTAAGGACATCTCTAGGAAACTTCCTAGTCTGGTACCACCCTTGAACTATTACCCATTATTGCTTTTCCATGTGAGTGGTGATGAAGTGACAATGTGTATTCCAACAGCAATCAAAAGCAGTTTTGGAGCCTTGGGATGGTGGTTGCCAAGGGAATCTGGAGCACAGGTTATTTTTCTCTCTCTCCTTCCAGTTGCGAGTAGTGACACTGGAAGAAACAGACAGACCCAGGACATGGGTCTGCAGCTGGTGTCACTGCCACAGTTTTGTGTTTTTCAATAATGGGATGATCCACATGGCACCAGGCCTGATGACATCAGATGGGATTCACCTTTCTCGAAAGGGGAAGATGATCTTTGCTCACAAGCTAGTCTCATTGACAAAGCTAGGCTTGAAAGGGGAAGGGGGATATCAGGCTTGCCTGTGATAAACTGTGGGATGACACATCAAGGTTAGAGGAAAGGGGTTCTAGTGAGGGCCCTTAGCCTGTTGCTCTGAGATGTGCTGGGTACACTGCAGCCCACCTGAAGTCTTACAAAGATGATCCGGGGGCTCCTGAGGTAATAGGAGCCAAAAGAGAAACACCAGTGAAACACCTCAAAGGAATTAAAGGGTGTTCCTACAAGAAGGTACCATGGTCAACAGTCAAGCTGAAGTGCCTCTACACCAATGCATGCAGCATGGACAACAAACAGGAACAGTTCAAAGCCACCATGCTGCTAGAAAGCTACAACCTACTTGTCATTACTGAAACTTGGTGGGACAAATCCCATAACTGGAATGCAACTATCTATGGCTACAGCCATAGAAGCTTCATAAGAGACAGGCAAGGAAGGAGGTGCAGAGGCGTTGTCCTTTACATCAGGAAATGGATAGACTGTGCAGAGCTGTCTCTGAAGAGTAGCCATGAGCAGGTTGAAAGCTTATGGGTAAGAATTAGAGACTGAGGTAACAAAGGGACCCTTGTGGCTGGTGACTACTTCAGACCACCAGATGAAGGGGAGCCTATTGATGAAGCCTTCTTATTCCAGCTAACAGAAAGCATCACACTCACAGTCCTGATGGGAGACTTCAACCACCCCAACATCTGCTGGAAAAGTAGCATGGTGAGCTGTAGGCAATCTAGGAGACTCTTGGAGTGCATTAAGGATAATTTCTTAAGACAGGTAATAGACAGCCCTACCAGAGGGGATGCATTACTGGATCTGTTGGTCACCAACGTGAGTTAAACAGTGAAGTCAAGATTGGAGACAGCCTGCACTACAGTGATCATGCACTGGTGGAGTTTGCAATCCTGAAGGATATGGGTCAGGTGGAAAGTAAAGTCAGGACCCTGAATTTTAAGGAAAGCAAACTTCCAGCTGTTCAAGGAGTTAGTCAATAGGACCCTCAGGGAAACCACCTTCAGGAACAAGGGAGCAGAACAGAGCTGGCAGATCTTTTAAGAATGCTTTCCATGGAATGCTTAGTCCCCAAGTGTTAAGAAATCAGGAAAGGAAGAGACCAGCATGGCTGAGTTGAGACCTGCTTGTCAAAATAAAACGCAAGAAGGAGATGCACAGGCAGTAGAAGCAGAGACAGGTGTCCTGGGAAGAATGCAGGGTTGCTTCCCAGCTATGTAGAGATGGGGTCAGGAAGGCCAAGGAACAACTGTAGCTGAACTTGGCAAGGGATGCAAAGAATAATAAGAAAGGCTTTTATAGGTATGTCAGCCAAAAAAAAGTAAGGTCAAAGAAAGCATACCCACCCTGATGAACACAACTAGGAAACTGGTAACAATGGACAAGGAGAAGGCTGAGGTACTCAACAATTTTTTGCCTCAGTCTTCACTGTCAATCTCTCTTCTCACACCTCTCAAGTGACTGGACTATAAAACAGTGACTGAGGGAGCAAAGTCCCTCCCACTGTAAGAGAAGATCAGGTTTGTGACCACCTGAGGAACCCGAACATACATAAATCTAAGGGGCCTGACAAGATGCCTCCCAGAGTCCTGAGGGAATTTGTTGATGTAGTTGCGAAGCCACCTTCCATGATATTTGAAAAATTGTGGCAGTCAGGTGAAGTCCCCGGTGACTGGAAAAAGGGAAGCACTACAACCATTTTTAAAAAGGGTAGAAAGGAGGATTCTGGGAACTACTGGTCAGCCTCACCTCTGTGCCTGGGAAGATCATGGAACTGATCCTCCTAGGAGCTATGCTAAGCCCATAGAGGACAGTGAAGTGAATTGAGACAACCAACATGATTTCACCCAGGGCAAGTCTTGCCTGACCTACCTGGTGACTTCCGATGATGGAGTGACTACATCAGTGGACAAGGGAAGAGCTACTGGGTCCAGCCCTGGAGTCTTTAGTATACAAAACACTGACCTGTTGGAGTGGGTCCAGAGGAGGGCCACAAAAATGATCAGAGGGATGGAACACCTCTCCTGTGAAGAAAGGCTGAGAGTTGGAGTTGTTCAGCCTAGAGAAGAAAAGGCTCTGGGGAGACCTTATTGCAGCCTTTCAGTACTTAAAGAAGGCTTATAAGAAAGATGGGAACAAACTTTTTAGTAGGGCCTGTTGCAATAGGACAAGGAGTAATGGTTTTTAACTAAGCCAAGGTACTTTTAGAATAGATATAAGGAATCAATTTTTTTATGATGAGGGTGGTGAAAGACTGGAACAGGATGCCCAGAGAATTTGCCAATGCCCCATCACTGGAAGTTTTCAAGGTCAGGCTGGCTGGGGCTGTGAGATACCTGATCTAGTTGAAGATGTTCCTGCTCATTGCGGGGGGGTTGGACTAGATGTCCTTTAAAGGTCCCTTCCAATCCAAACTATTCTATGATTCTGTGATTCTGTGATTACATGAAATAGATGTTTAATATCCTCCACTGTTTTTATTGGAAATATAGCAACACAGGTTTATAGATGTCTTGAAGTATAAGCTCCTGTTTCTTGATCTTCATGAATTTAAGAAACTCAATTTGAATGAACAATAGACATTTTTACTATTTTTTTTTTCAGAACTTCATAGACATTAGAGTTGTGAGGATTCTTTTAATACCCAGTGGCATTTATTAGCTTAAACATTAAATAAGTTTCTTAGCAGTCTGCATACTGCACAATACATCTGTCTTTAGGCAACAGAAAATGAAATAACGAAGTCTGACTGTTCATAATTTCAGTCTCTAACTTTCATCTGAGAAACTTTTTCTACATCTAAGACTGTAAAATCAAAGATAATATACAACAATTAAAGTTCAGAGGTGGCAGTGATGGTTCAAGATGAAACAGAAAAAGAGAAAGAAAAATTAAAAAAGCCCTCCGCGTATAAAGCATCTTGTTGCATTAACAAGTATTACTGTGTTTTAAGAACTGGAATTTTAGTTTCCATTTCACGTAGTAGGAATGTTAAAAGCTTTTGAAAAACAAAGTCTTAAATATCATTGATTCAGATAAAAATGTTCAGCAAAGTTGTGAAAAAATACCATGAATAGGAAAGAGAGAACTTGAAAGATGGTTGTTTAACTAAGATGACAGGGATGATTTTTATCTAAATATTTTTTTTTTATTGGTCATGGTAACCTCAAGTGAACAACATATATAATTAAATATAATAATTAATTTCACACAAACACTTCACAAAAAACACAGCCATGCTTTCTTGCCTCATACTTGTGACATAAACTTCTGTGAAACTGTGGGTTTACTCATTTCGGTTTTAAAGACATAGCAATGCAAATGAAAGCAGATCATAATATTTAAATACCAGTGAGTTAATTCCTGTTTTTTAAGACATGTGAGAATCCACTGATTAATGAAGAAAATAGGATCTGACTTATAAGTATTAGTGATAGGTGAAATCACTGTCATTGAAGGATTACTTTTAGCAGATAATCAATCAAGTATGGACTAAAAAAGTTTCCAAAGGAAAAAAAAAAAGTACACACCCAAATGAGGCTGACGTGTATACAACCACACATGGATTATATACATATGAATCTGATGCATTTGTCCTTATTCTGAACAAGCATTGAATCACTTGGAATAGGATAAAATCAAAATGTATTCGAAATAACTATAAGAATTCTATTAGTACAACACATTAGTCTCCTCCAACATTAATGACAAGGTAAGCAACTGAAGATAAAAAACACAATTTAGTAGCAACATGACAGGAAATAAATTGTTTGTGACTAAAAGAATAATGGGTATAAATAAGAAGTCTTTTTCTAAGTACCTTCCTCTCTCTTGACTGAAATTATGTTGTGAGCAATGATATGTATTCAACTGTATTAAAAATTTCTAATTTTGGATAGCTATAAAAGATCTTATGAAGATACATTTGAAGGTTACCTCTGCTGTATCTCACTATTATGATGTCAGATTCCATAACAGAAACATAAACCTTTAATCTAATGTTCCATCTACAAATCGCTAAAAGTGATGCTTTGACAGCAAAAGGTTTTATCTACTTTTTCTAATATTTCTGTATAATATGGAGAAGCTGCCAAGGCCAAGGTTGCTGATGCTTTTGAAGAGATAAGCAGTTAGTAAATGTATATTTTAGTTGACTAATTTATTGTGCACAGCTTTGTTTAGTCAAATTCAGAGCATTATAACATTGTCATTAAACAACTGAAAAATTTGTGGTGAAACATGTAATATCTTCTTTTTAAGACCTGGGCATGGAAAAGACTACTGTGAAAAAGAAAACAGAAGTGGTTTGCTTTTGTTTTGTTTTGTTTGTTTGTTTGTTTGTTTGATTTCAATATGACTGTTTTATGTTGTGGTTTATGCCAGGAAAGAAGGGAAAGTACATTTCAGTTTTGACACTTTCCAAATATATAAAGTCCGTTTCTAAAAGATCTATTAAAATATATCAAGAATAAGAATATAATTGCTAAATTAATCCAAAATTTATATTAAAATACAATTTCTCCACCATATTTTTTGTTCAAATCATCTGATTATTTCAATGTGTCTTTCTTCAGTTGGATATGAGCTTTTGCTGTCATTCTTATAAATCTCAAATTTGTGCTTTGTATTGTGGATTTTCTGATAAAAGACTAAGGCCTCTTCTTTTGCCAGATAAAATGCTTATATTCTCCACCCTTGAATGCCCCTGCATATAATTCTAATATATCTGTATCTGCATTCTTTTATTTTTTATGATTGTGATCATATGGTGTTCAATGTGGTATTTTATCTTTTAAAAAATATTATATGTACTTTAAGTAGAAAAACCCTTTAAAAATTTGTGATATGTCTCCACAGTGAAATAAAGGTACCATGGAATGAGTTTAGCACTGAAACCTGGTTTACTGTTTAGCCATTCCCTGGGTTTCTCATGGATAACTAACTTTCTCAAAAGTGAATGTCCCCGTGAAAAAAGCTGATGCCAAGCGACATGATAAAAAAAAAAAGCTGAAGCGTTAGCCTCCAGACAACATTGATATCATGCCCTTCATTTAGCAGTATAAGCATATGCTACATGTTGGTATGGCCGTATAGTTAATTTCAGTGGTTGATACCTTTTTTTTTTTTTTTCCCTAGAAAGACATTAATTATATTTACAACAGTGTTAAATCTTTGGAATTCCTCAGGTATCCTTCATTTTTTATTCTACAGAAAATTGATTCTCTTATCTTGGATAAGTGGGATACATAGGTCCACTCTTTTCCTCTTTTCTCTCCTCTTCATACACTTATGTTTGATTTTAGCTCTTCTCTCTTCTCTCCCTAATCAATAGAAAGGTAAGACACTGCCTACCTCTGTAGATCTCAATAGTACATTCTTCTTTAACAACTGTCTCATATTTAATCTTCCTTAAATCTCTTTTGATATAATTTGTGTTGTTATGTGTCATCTGAGTGGGGAAAAAAAAAACCCAAACAAAAAAAACCCACAAAAAAACCAAACCCAAAGCACCTCTTTTATCATCTTGCAAAATAAGATGAAAAGGTTTTTTGTGTATGTGAAACTGTACTCAAGCCCTGTTAAAATGACTAGGTCAATTGTGCAAATGTCTGATAATCTAACAAATCCCTGGTCAGTTTTCCAGTCACAGAAGTGAATGAAGTGACCCTAATTAATGTCAGGGACTCAGGAGTACCTCTATTCACTGCACTTTCCACCATGCCCCCCACAAATTAATGACTGTGTTTATGTATTTTTGTATTCATTTAAACATAATGAAAATATACAAAAATATAATGAAAGATACAAACTGCTATTGAATTGTTGTTAGATGTTTTTAAATGTTAACTCAGAATCTCATTATGGGTAAAATGAAACAGACCTTACATAATTCAAGATCCAAGAATTTGTTGTTGGCCTAATTATAATAACAATTTAAACAACATACAACAAATACTTACCACTAGTCCAGCTACAATATTTTTAATACTTATATTCAAATGACTATAGAAAACCTTGCTTAAAATCACTCTGAAATATGTCAACTAACATATTAATATTCATGTTTAGCAGGCACAGTAACATAAGCTCAATTATTTGTCTTTTCCACTGTCTCAGATTCTTGTAATGCTAAATGTCACCACATAATTAGAATAACTATAGAGATAAGACTTTCCACTGGCTACATGTTCACACGTTCTAGAAAGCTGATTCATGTCAAAGAATAAATTCCCTTGATCCAAACTCAATACAGTATGTTCGTGAAGTTTCATTATCAGTGGTTTTGTATGCTTAATCAATTCTGAAATATTTCAAATGACAAAGAAATTGTTAAGAAACCGAATTTATGCGGATAAAAAACCCACAAAGGGTCTTTTATCCATATTTATCATTATAAACAGCTGTCTGATCATTGCTCTGAAGATTGTTCACTCTATGAAGTATAAATAGGATCTATGTGATGATGAAATATGACTCTTAAGCTGAGAAACTTCCATCATTCATAAGTTTCCTTCATGGTTTGTGTTTTTACACTTCACTGTATAAAGAACTTTAAATCTATTTTTATGCCAACTAGGAATAAAATCCTCCAAAATCTACTAAAGATTATCTCTAAGTTTCTTAGAATCTCTTATCTTTCTAAGACTGATTTTTCCCAATTCAAGAATTGGAGATGTCACCAACCATCATTTCCCACAAAATATGCCAGAACAGAGAATGATGAGATGAAGGGGGTGGTTGAATAAGCACATTCAGTCACTGAACATGTGTTGTTGAATTAATACTGTTCTGGTTAATTTTGTCCATACTAACATAATGATCCTTTAGTGGTTATTAAATAACATTTTAGTATTTCTGAGAGACCTTGAGATAAAGAAGATTTCAAAAGTAACAGCCCTCTCTAAGCTGAAATCCTGTTATGCTTTTGAAAGAATGATGAATGTCACCAACTGGTATGTTTCTATGTGTTTTCATTTTAGTTTTAACATTGTTATCTTTAATTTGGGATTTGGATATATTAGTGATCTCAACCTATCTGTGTATATTTTTCAGCTGCAGACTAAACAAACAGATCTATGATTTTGTAGATGTACTGAAGAGATCTGCCATGTGTTCTTTGTGGAAGTACATCGGAGAATGCATAAACCAGAAATGTACTATCAAGCAGTTAAAGGACAATATTTCATAAAACCTCTTGTATCTATTTTACAAGGCAATTAGTAAAATCAAAGGAAATCATGTTTTAAAGAATAAGGGTTGTTGTGAGGATCTTTGACATACTGGAGGGTAAATTTATAATTTATTTGTGTAATGTACTGTTTACCCAAATAATGACATATTCCCCTCAGTTTTGTAAATCACTGCAAGGAAAATAGAAAAGCTTCTTGAAATTAAAGACTGATAGAAGGAGTGAAGGATACTTGATTCTTCCTCATACACTGTTCCAACATTCAGCATTTGCAAAGCTGTGGTGATATGTCTGTCTTCTAGTAAAGAAGACAGTTACTTCTATTACTGTTAGTTCTATTCACTTTTTCTGTGTGCATTCTCCACTCACACAAATAGGTATGTGTATACACACACATGTACACAAATACGGGGAGGCGCACTTGCTATAACTTAATTATCATAGTTCCAAAGAAGTCAGCAGAATTGATGATGATTAAAACAATTTGTTTGGATAGTGACAGATATATATAAAGATACACAAGTACTTCTACTCTAAACATGCTACAAGTTAGGGTAAATAACATGATGCTTAAAATTCTGGTATCCTCTGGACCATTGGGCAGATAAATGTATGCGTTCATGCTACTATTGCTGAAGGTGAAGCAGTAACAAAAATCCTCTTTTTTTTTCTGTCAAAAATACTAGCAGTGATTCACCTTGAATATATTCTTCTATCTGTACAGATTTTTTTAAAACCATGCTGTATTTTTGAAACCCTGTCAAAATAGATCTTCTTTGTCAGTTCACAAGAAATAATTTAATACAAATGACAGTATTCATCATTTTAAAAACAAAAACTAGACAAAATGTCAAACAGTTAAACTCAGTGAATAAATTAAACTATTTGATGAAAACAGAATTTTGGACATATTTTTAAGATCTCTGAATTAATACCTTTATTTTTAAGATCTCAGAATTAATCAACTGGAAAATAAAAATATAATTTTCTGCTCTATAGGCAAATAATTGCCAGAAAATAACTCTAGAATAGCAAGAGATTAATCATTAAAACAAAATTAATTTCATTTTTCAGTTAAAGTTTAAGAGGAAGATATTCTTCCTGTTTCAGAGGTATTTCATGTTCTTGTTTTTCAGTAAGGCAAAATTAATTTTTCACCTCATTGAAATTCTGAACCATAAGAAGTTTTATTTGAAAAAAGTAAAGAATGAGGTCATTCTGTCCTTTCCATAAAGGAGATGAAATAGCTACTGTATAAAACCATTAGAGATGAGATTGCCTTGAGATTCACTAAGGAACTTCAGACATCCCATATTAAATTTGCTCTAAACATATGCAGACAATAAACAAGCAAACAAAAAGGTCTGGTCTGCTCTTTTTCCTATGAATGTCCTGAACAAAAGAACATCAAGATATATCACTGAATCCAAACTTAATTCACTGGGACATTTCTTTTTTCAAATAGTTGATTTTGAGCAAACAATTTAAAATGCCTCATACCAGTAATGAATAGTGAGCTGCTTGTTCACAATAACTATGATGACAACAAAACATTTTTTATACTATTGAAATAATTTTGTACATAAATATATTCTTTAAATTATTCATATGTAAAATACTGTAGTGTGAAAAAGTATGTTACTGTTTTACTTTGATGCTGAAGATAAAAGAAAAAAGCTTCAGTGTATACATCATATTCTGCTGCCTGAGAATCTAACATAATGTTCATGATTAATGCCAACCACCTCTTAACTTTCATCCTCTTTGTACATGAAAAGAGCCAACTTAGTGTTTACAGGCAAGATCATAAATTCAGAGTATTATGTATGTGTTTGGTAACCATAATGAGTTACAGTTCACGTGCAGATGAACAACAATGGTTTCTTTTGGATTAAAATTATATTTGTTCCATAAATATATTATGAATAAGTACATTAGTTTCATTTTGCAAATGAGGAAAATAAAATGTGAAGATATATATGTCACCCATTCAGCTGGCTAGCTGGGCATTGCCAAAATATTTAAGGTAGGAGATAGGTTTCTCTGTTTCATTAAAGGAGAACAATGCATGCATCTAGAATTAGCAGCTTGTATGTGCCACAGCATATTCAGAAACTCAGGTCGCTGAGTCACCCTTCTTAGTCACTGAGTAAGCACCCTGCAATCACAAAGGAAAAGTACAAATCCATGTGTCCTCTTTATTTGAAGTTGGCACACAGGTGAAACCAGGAGTCCGCTGTTCTAAACATGGACATAAGCATGATTGCCTAGCTATTTGAAACTATCACTCCTCTACCAGCTTTTCTTTTTCTTTGCATTTACTTCAAGTGACAGAGGAGGAAAAGTAAGCTCTAATTTAGACATATCAGTTAGATCCCTACGCTACATGAGAACAATCCTATCAGAAGTGACTTGTAGAGGATATACACAGAATTATGTTCGCGCTGCTAGCTTCAGGAGAGATCTTGGACTCTCATACCAGATGCAGAAACTGCTTATGACTCAGCTCTGGGTCAGAGCCAAGTATTCATCCACAATGCTCTGGTTTCCAGGGAAATGAAAGATGAACTCAGAGGTTAACATTTTGAATTTATGAAGACACACCATCTAAAATAAAACTGGAGACAGCCATAGTAAATCACTGCAGAGCTATATAGTCTGACTTCTGTTTTCTTTCCATTTGTACAAGTTTTATCTATCTAAAAAACTATTCAAAATGGGTCTATTTCAATGGACAAATGCAAATAGTTCCTAAAGATAAAGAAGCCTACTAGTTCCAGATCATTTTATCAATAGAGAATATATAAATCCTCATATTTACTGTGAGTTTTTAAGTAGTTTAACATTTAAATTCCTTTCCTGCAAAAATAAATATCTTAGCCCATATTCCTGATGCATACATGCACTTTGTCTTTTATGAGGTGCTTTTTCCTTTTTTAATGTGAAATAATTTTAAATATTAATAGATAATATAGCAAACAATGTACTTTAAGGTTTATTTATATCATTATGCAGACCAAATTCCAGACTGCACTGAGGCTTTGGATGTAGGCAAAGCACAGGGATACTACCAGGCCTGGTATCACCTGCCTAGATAGAACAGCCTCAGGAAAGAATTGCAATTTCATGACTCTCAGTCCTTTATCTACTGTTTTCAGAAGTTATGGTGAAAAGTTAATCCGAAACTTCAGCACATATGCCCTAGTTTGAGAATGCATTGTTACACTGGTGAATCAGGTAATTTTACAGCTTTTGTCACACTAGGTCCTTGAGTATCACAGAATCACAGAATCGTCTACGTTGGAAAGGACCTTGAAGATCATTTAGTCCAACAGTTCACCAAGTATGTATTCAAGTGTTGCACTTTCATTTCTTTCTCAGAGGGCACACACTCTTCCTGGATCAGTTTACCTTATAAAATCAAAAGAAATCCCACGAAACAGATATTTTTAACTTTTTATCCTTCATTAGATCAGTATCTTCCCATATGCACCTTTTTCTAGGTGTGGCTTTTTGTTTGTCAATCACTATCAATAATTGTACTGCTAAAGCCTCCAAAATATCTTTTTTTTTTTTTTTTTTTTGTCAGCATGTCATTACAGAATGTAATATATATGATAATGATACAAGGTATGACTAGTAAGTTCCTAGTTTTCATGAAATTTGAGATACTACCAAGCAATCCTCCACAGTTTTATTACAGAAATATTATCCAAGTCAGTGCTAGAAGCACTGCTATTTAATGCATCTGAGTCACAGGAAAACATCCTACTGTTTCCTTTTGGTTTCTTTATGCAGTTAAACCCAAATTTGCCAAATACATTTTTCCATGCATCTTACCTTTTTTATCTTAGAGGCCAAGAATATAATATTTTACAGAATCACAGAATGACAGAATCAGCTAGGTTGGAAAGGACCTTGAAGATCATCCAGTCCAACCATTAACCTAACACTGACAGTTCCCAACTACACCATATCCCTCAGTGCTAAGTCAACCCGACTCTTAAACACCTCCAGGGATGGGGATTCCACCACCTCCCTGGGCAGCCCATTCCAACGCCTAACAACCCGTTCTGTAAAGAAATGCTTCCTAATATCCAGTTGAAACCTTCCCTGGCGCAACTTGAGGCCATTATTTCTTGTCCTATCACTTACTACTTGGTTAAAGAGGCTCATCCCCAGCTCTCTGCAGCCTCCTTTCAGGTAGCTGTAGAGGGCAATGAGGTCTCCCCTCAGCCTCCTCTTCTCCAGACTAAACACCCCCAGTTCCCTCAGCCGCTCCTCGTACGACCTGTGCTCCAGACCCTGCACCAGCTTCGTTGCCCTTCCCTGGACACGCTCGAGTCATTCAATGTCCTTTTTGTAGTGAGGGGCCCAAAACTGAACACAGGAATCGAGGGGCGGCCTCACCAGTGCCGAGGACAGGGGTCAGATCCCTTCCCTGTCCCTGCTGGCCACGCTATTGCTGACACAAGCCAGGATGCCATTGGCCTTCTTGGCCACCTGGGCACACTGCTGGCTCCTGTTCAACCGGCTGTCATTTATGTGCTTGGAAGTCTAATCTCAGAGGAAAATAATACATCTTAGGGCCCTAAGTTATTCAGCCTTTTGAAAATCTAACTTCTTACATTCTCTGCGTAGACAGAGTAAGTACTTCAGCCTTATTCCTATGTAACTAGATAAAGGAACAATGAATATGTATCTTCTTATAGAAGAAGAGATGTTTTCATGCCTGTTCCTAAGTAGAACTGTGAAACAAGACATCAAGGAAAGAATGGAACCATATTTTTGCCCCTAAAACATGTCAGCCAAGGGACTCAGTCATCATCACAGGAGAAAGAAACTTAACATACTCTTTCTTATTGGTAGAACTACACAGAGCATTAACTACAAGGGCCAAAGGAGGAAAAGGAGTTCAGCTTTTGACTGAGGTGATGATGGTTATGCATACACATTATGCAAACTTTATAAATACTATGTTTGAGCATGAATTACCTGAGCAATAAGACTACATACAGACTGTGAATATAGATTCTTTTGAAGAAGCTAGTACTGCTGAAATAATAGTTGAAAGAAAAGAAATATTATCTAGAGGAAAAAGGTCACATAAAATTATGACTTGGCTTTAGGTTATATTTTGATGTTGTGTAAAGGAAAAAAAAAAAAAAGGAAATTAAGAAGAGTTCATTTCCATCATATTAATACATAGAAACAAAATCCTTTGTTGAGAAAACTTCCTGGTAAAACCTTAATATTGACAAGTGCTTTTGGATTTTATTTCCCTTTACAGTTGGATTTTTTATGAAAAAAAAATTTTAACGAACTGATGAGAAGGCAAAAACTTTCAATTTATCACACGCTCAAACCAATACCCTAGTACTTCTGGTTTTCTTTTTAGAAAGGGAAGAAAAGAGAGAAAGAATGCAGAATTGTAAATAGGGGTAATTAGGGAATTTAGGAAGACAGAAATTAAGTTCAGAAGATGAAATTTATTTAGAATAATAAAGATATAATTTGATGTTTTCAAAAAAAAGCCCAAACAAGCTTTAACCTCCCAAAAGGTATTTTTCACAAGCAGTTACGGATCTTCCCTAAAGTGGATGATTCATGTACTTTTTTGACTCATCAACCCAGATAGATGCTTTCTGTCATTTTTTTCAAACATTTCAATGCTATTTTCAAATATAGACATAGTCCCAGTATCTGACTCAACTAGATCTGATCAGATAATCCTCCTGCAAAGTAATAATCATTTCACCTGACTGCGTAATAGCTATTTCAGATGATTGTTTCCTATCTGCCAAGAGGGTTTACCTGTACCAAAGCTTGCCCTTGTAGTCCTGTAGCCTGGTAAATACAATATTGGCATGGCTAGCAACAGGTCAAAAGCTTTAAACTGGCTCTTCAAGGCATCAGGATTGGAGCTGTAAGGCTTAATTTGTATAGACTAGTCTAACATAGATTTGCTTTAGTTATAATTGATACAGGAGTTATGAAATGACAATGCAAAGAGATCTGGACAGGCTGGAGCGATGGGCTGAGGCCAACTGGAGGAGTTTCCATAAGGCCAAATGCCGGGGGCTGCCCTTGGGCCACAACAACCCCCAGCAGCGCTACAGGCTTGGGGAGGAGTGGCTGGAGAGCTGCCAGTCAGAGAGGGACCTGGGGGTGTTGATTGACAGCAGGCTGAACAGGAGCCAGCAGTGTGCCCAGGTGGCCAAGAAGGCCAATGGCATCCTGGCTTGTGTCAGCAATAGCGTGGCCAGCAGGGACAGGGAAGGGATCTGACCCCTGTCCTCGGCACTGGTGAGGCCACCCCTCGATTCCTGTGTTCAGTTTTGGGCCCCTCACTACAGAAAGGACATTGAATGACTCGAGCGTGTCCAGAGAAGGTCAACAAAGCTGGTGAAGGGTCTAACTTGCAGAAGAATCACTCTATAACTGTGGAGTTATAAAGTAGGTATGTTTATTCAGCGCTGGGCACATGGGGGATCCCTCCACCACAAGCATGCGCGCCGTTTGTAGCTCCCGTCCGGCTTATATGTTACAAAGTAGTGCATATTCATAGAACGCCTATACATATACATAGCCTATCCCCGCCTCCCCTCGCTTCTCATGGTAATCAGTTCTCCTCCCCTTGCGCCTGCGCGATGAACTCTTCAAGTTCTGGGCAGGGGTCGTATAGATGAAGTACCTCTTCTTCCTCTCTGATGAACTTTTCACCCTGTCGCTCTGTGCAGCCTCGGTTGTTCTCTGGCTTCTGACCAGACTGCCAGGCCAGTTTGTGCTGGAATTTGGGATAATCTGTTGCTGATACCTACAGCTTCAAGGACCAGAGGAGGCTTCTCTTTGAGCTAGGAGATAGTAGCCTAGCAACGTTATCAGCACCTGGTATGTCTTTGTGAACAGCCCAATACGCCTCCTTTTGTCTTTGTGCAAGTTCCCCAGTCTTGCACCATCAATCTAAGATTGTTTACCCTCCCCATCTCAGGTCTGGAGCACAGGTCGTACGAGGAGCGGCTGAGGGAACTGGGGGTGTTTAGTCTGGAGAAGAGGAGACTGAGGGGAGACCTCATCGTCCTCTACAGCTCCCTGAAAGGAGGTTTCAGAGAGCTGGGGATGAGCCTCTTTAACCAAGTAATAAGTGATAGGACAAGAGGTAATGGCATCAAGTTGTGCCAGGGAAGGTTTAGACTAGATATTAGGAAGCATTTCTTTACAAAAGGGGTTGTTAGGCGTTGGAATGGGCTGCCCAGGGAGGTGGTGGAGTCCCCATCCCTGGAGGTGTTTAAGAGTCGGGTTGACATAGCGCTGAGGGATATGGTGTAGTTGGGAACTCTCAGTGTTAGGTTAATGGTTGGACTAGATGATCTTTCAGGTCTTTTCCAACCTAGATGATTCTGTGATTCTGTGAATGTGGATACTACTATCTAATTCATTCTAGCTTTATTTAACATGGTGTAGTTGGATATGGTTGACATTTTAAAGACTTTTTTTGTAGTCCCTATTTTTAAGAATTCTGATAATAAAAATTTTGGTTATAAACCCAGGCAATTGTGCTATGCAGAATGATCATCTTTGACCATAGAAAAATGATGCAGCATACAGCAGTATAGGTTGGAGGTGACAGCAAAGTCCTTGAAAAAGAGGGCACAGAATTATACAGAAGGCCCTAACTCAGCAACTCAGCAGTGATCAGTCACTGACATTAAGGCACACTGAGCAAAACAGGCAAAGATGATTTTAGGTGTAACAAAAGGAACAAAGAAAGGAAATACTACATATGTAAAATACATCATATAAAGTCAGATGCAAAGTAGAATTGCAGGCCCATGGAAAAAGAACATTGTGCAAAGCACATTAGAAAATATATAAGGACATCAGCAAGACTTTAGAAAAAGAAAAAGAAATGTCTTTCATTAACATCACACTACCTCATACAAAGATCTCAGTACACTGACGAGTCATGGCATCCCCCTTGCCTTCCGCTTAATGAATTCTGGTGTCATTGAGTGGCAATGAAAGGATGAATGTAACGTGAGAAAAACACACATAGACACTATAAGGGCCTTCCTTGTCCCATCATTTTCAACTGTGATACTGTTAATGAGATTTCTTTTTTATTAAATAGATAATTTTGATTGTGAGTATTCATATTATTGTAACTGAATTAGTAATAATAATACCTGTATTTTGGATACGATGCTAATGTATTTTATTAGGCAAACAATAGTCTTGGTTTCACTTAAAGGTTGTGCTCTGCTTTTTGCTGACAACAATATTCTGAGCATGACACCCCTCTTGTCATTCCAGTTTAGCATAGCTTTGAAAATTAGGAAGAAGCTAACTGCATTAGTCCAATGCCAACAAAACCAAATGTTAACAAAACCAAGATGACTTTTCCTTAAAGCTATGATAAATATGGATCCAACATGGAAAAAAGAATGGAGTACCACCTCACTAGAGGAACTAAATGTATTCACTCTTTGCTATCACCTGGGAACTGAAATGCCATTTCCAAAGGTAAATCTTTTCATTTTGAAGAAGGAATGCCCCGAGAACCAGCAGCTTCCACTATATTTTACAGGTTGAATCTTTTTATGGTTTCAGATGAGCTACCATCATAATTGAAACATGCCATTTCCCTTTTCCTGTTTTTGACACTTTGAGATTCAGAGTAGCTGTTATCTACCTGCAATTCAAAAAGGTCCTGTATTTCCTAATCTTTATAAAATCTTTCTTGTGAGCTTAATACTGCTCAGAACAAAAGAGGAAGATGACAAACTGAACATTAAAAGTGTTTGCAGTGGTGCTCTAAGATAAAACTTGTGAACTTTTCAGTAGAATAAATGCATCTGTTTCTTTTTCTTGGCTCCTAAACAATTTTCATTTTTCCCTCACTTTAAATGTGTTGCAGCTCTGACAGTTACAAACCAGCATTCACACCATACTCTTTACCTCTGACCTTGATATTACAATTCCCAGCACTGTAGATATGTCCTATTCAGGGATTTCCACCTGCTCTAGTGAAGTGTCTTGACCACATTCAACTCTGAATGAAGACGTTTACCAATTCTTGGTGACATGCTGACACTTTGACTTAATACAACTTTGTAGCAAGGAATGGAAATAACAAGTCAAAAATACTCTTGTGATTCAGTTGAAGGGTGTTATTAGGTATTGATCAGCCATCGGATGAGCAATAATCAGCACAGTAGGAGAACAAGGCTAAGCCTATTTAATTCATAATTGTCCAAAGAATTCTATTCTAAAATGGTCTGGATAGAAGCACTTCGTGCTTCTTAATCTGGAAACATTATTCCATTTTAGTGGATACTCAGATGTGCATTTTTAATTATCCCTGATGCTTGCTGTTATATCAAATTTGGCCAATATGCCCTGCTACATATATATAAGGATATTATTGTTACAGACACAAAGTACTAATTACAAGGCATATAATTATATATAATTACTTTTCACTTTTATCATTTAATTTCATGCTGATACAATAATACTTTTAAGAAATACATTTTGTTTAGGTAGGAGACAATGAAAACCCTTCACCATATGGTTCTGAATGAGTTGTGTTTGATACCATTTAAATAGCAGTTTTCTTTATGCTTTGTAATTTTCAAAAGGAGGTTTCTTTATACTGAAACTTTAATGATTTGGGCTTATACAAGCACCCCCTTCCTCCTTCTCTGGTTTCACAGGTCCTAAGTTAAAAGAAGTCATTATTTATGTATCAGCAGTATTGGAAACATAAGAAAACTAACTTTGTAAAGAGTTATGATTTAAGAAAAAAATCTGGATGTTATAGATCCAAATGTTTTCCCTTAGCAACATCCTGTGATGGAAAGCAAACAAAGCAAATATACAGAAATATATCACAGATATTCATGGATCTGAAGAGATATTTGACTTGATTAAAGTTCAGATAGATTGAAAATATCCATTATGTAATGTACAGTGTGTATATCCTAACTCTATCAACATAAAGAGTTTACAAATTAATATTAATGGCAATTCAAAACCACCTTTCTTCAGGGGGAAAAAAAAAATCCAGAATTTTCAGTGGTTTATCATAGTCCATCTTCTATTACCTATACAAAAAATTTGTATTTTTAGAAATTATGTTAAGCAAGGTTATGTTGAGCACTGCTTAAAGTCTATCTACTTGTTTGGTCCTTTATATCTCTATGGAAACTTGAACAAAACTTTTTATATGTAAACCATAGATAAGTATGAGTTGATGAAATCAGGAATGTTATGATGTATGAAGTTTTCTATTATGAACTCAGCTTTTTCAGCAAAGGTGTCCTAAGAGTTATTCTAAAGAACATGTTCATGGGTTTATAGATGCAAAGTCTTGAGACTATCACCGCCTATTAAGACAAACCTTTTAAGTAAAGTTAGTGCAGACTTCTTAAAGCTCTGACTTCAGTCCAACTGTTGACAACCATTATGTCAGTGGAAATATACAAAGCTGACAAAGTAAGTCAGAATTCACAGATGAAAAATCTATGATCATACTTATAAATTAGTTAGTTCCTGAAATAAAGTTGATGTCTCATGTTCATATGGTGATTACAGCTTTACAAAGGAAGGGCTGCTTGTTTGAATAAGCCAGTACAACAGATTCTTAGATCTTCCTAAGGACAGAAGTATAATGAAGTTTATATAAGAGTTCTCAAGCATTACATAATTCTGGAATTAGACACAAAATTAGTTTACAGCTATCTGGTTTTATCTAAAAAATAAGAATGGTTACTGTAAGATATTATTAAAGGTGTTATTAGCAAACAGTAATATTTCCATGGTTTAATTTCTTTTTTAGCAGGTGCGTGTTAGGTTACAAGGAATTCTCTGACTCACAGATAAATCTGACTGCTCAGTATAATGCTCTCTGAATGAACTCATTCTGAACAAGCACAAAGAAAGAACAACACATATTTTAACTTCTATTAACATTTGACTTTAAGAAAGAAATGAACTCCAGCACACTCCCTGGATTTCATTCTCATCACTTTGCTCTCATTTTGCCCTCAGTATTCAGAATCAAAAAGAGGGTAAGTTTCCAATATACTTCTGAGTGCTCCTTATTGAGGATCTGCCAAAAATCCTAAGCCCTAGCCTTACTGTCACTTAGATAAATAATTTTGTCCTGGGTTTATGTATATTGATTTTAAAGTCATTCTGGAAGCCTCTAAGAAACACATATTCAAGGAAAGAGCTAAGCTAAGATCTGTTGGTGTTACCTAAACAAAACATTGACTGAAATTCACAGTTTCTTCTTAAAAAATTGTCTTGCAGCACCCTCAAAGACATAGGTGTTAAAAGTCTGTTCCAAAAATTGTACGTTTTGGAGAAAAATGTCCTGTTAGGAATCAGACTGCTTTTTCATTTGGGGTGAGGAAGATAAAAGGGAGATACAGGCTGAGACACTCTGTGTCTGAAAAATAATCATGTTAGAAAGATGCAGGTTGGAAAATAAGAATGTGCAGATTTAAAAATGGATAGTCAGTGGCTAGAGATTTTTTGTTTCAGATCATCAAGTTTGCAACCCTTGTCTCTTGCTATTCTAAAAAATATTAAAAATCAGTGTTACTCAACATGTTTTAGAAGGTTGATCACTTCATATAATTCAGTGGGCATTTAAGTGTTTCTAAGTGACAGATGCTTATTGAATGGAGTGGAAGTTTCTAAAATGTTGAACTCCAATATGACTGATGATTTTTTATTTGGTTTTAGGGATTATAATTATTTATTCTATTATTTTTTCAATTTTTTTATTCACCTCAAATTTGTTGATTTTAATGTCTTTAAATTAGTCTTTGAGGCACCAATATTTACCTGCAACAATAAACACAATGAGAAATTATCACTATCTTTCTCATGACTATCAAGCTGAGTCCTTTGTTCTGTATATTGTCTGTATCTATCTCAGTTATACTTTGTATTAGAGTCTTCAGAATTGGCAGGCCAAGGCAAAGCTGCTTCAGCTCCACTCCCCCAGGTGCAACCAGCAAGGAGGCGGAGGATGCCTTCCCAACAGGCACATGACAAAGAGCACATGTATACACCACATGTATACACTTACACACAGCTGGGCACAGAGATCACTGACAGACACACTCAGCACTCACATGAGCACAAATAACATCAGCAAGCCTCATCCTGCTCCCTTCTCTAGTTGAGCCAGAGAGAGATCTGCCAGTGAGAATATATACACAGATAAAAGCACAAGGTGGATCACCCCAGGAGCTGGCCTCAGACACTTAGTCTGACCACTAGCTGGCCCTGGATACCAGCGTCCCCATTTGCTGGGACATGGACATATGAGACCCTGTGTCTGCATCTGCTGCCAGTACAGACTGTCTCACGTATGCATGTGCACACACACACGCAAATACACAGATAGACACACAGAGACTCCCACACCTGGAGATGGCCAGGACACCGCTGGGCCACCTGATAGCCAAGTGCTCCATGGTTTTACCCATAGAGACACACACACAACCCTGACTCCCAGGACACTTCATCTACTCTCTGGGTAGTCTGGCTTGATCTTCGCTAGAGATCACACATTCACTTATAACCTGCACTTGGTCCAGTTCCTGACAGCATGGACACATGGGCCCTTATGACCTGAGGTCTCATTCTAGTTGTTGGCACATAAGTCCGTTCACTCTGATCTCTCCAGTTCCCGGTACGCTGAGTCCAGAGCCCACTGACCTGTGGTCTGACTCCAGTGGCTGACTTTCAGACTCTGACCCTCCCTCTGCCCCAACACTGAACCGAGATTCCATCCACCAAGGAAGGAGTTAGAAATGGCATTTCATAAGGTAGGACAGGCTGCACAGACCAGATGCAGAGCATTGCTAAACAAGCATACTGACCAGCCACGTATTTACATGCATCCCCACTTTTTCTTCCTCCCCTACTCATCCCACACTAAGACTTGTGAAATCCCAAAATACTCTTCCTCTGAATGTCATAATATGTCTAATATTTCTAGGCAGTGACCCCCTCGGTCCAAAAGGTGCTCTGGAGAGCTGCTCTGCTTAACTCTTCCTGATGGGTTTCACACCTGGCCCAGGGGCTGGGGGCCTCCTGTGACAGACCTGGGAAGGGCCCAGACAGAGTGACTCTTTATTCACGTTTCCACCTCTCTTTGTGCCCCTGTGCTCCTTTGTGGATGTGTAGATAAGCTTTTATCACATAACCTTACACCCTGAGGTGTGCATTTATTTGTACTGTCACATAAATTTCTCAGCTTCAGGCAGTGTCTTTGAGCTAATAGATGTTATAGACAGATTTCATACCCCATTATCCTTGCTTTCTTTAGGTATGAACATTTAGAAGCAAATATTTGGAAGGCTGAACAAGCTTATCCTGATGCAGAACAATTGTCCCTGCTACTTGGTGATTTTAACTAAAGACATACAGTGCTGCATAAAGCAGTTAGAAATCAATTTTCGTCTGAAAATTGACAATGAATATTAATTTCTGCACCTGAGCAGATGAAGGCTGAGGGTCAGTGTCTTCCCTGTGAGTGCTCAGAACATCCATACTCCCAGTGTGATCAGCCACAATCTGACTTTTGGTTAATATAATGCATTCTTTATATTGTGTTTGAATGTATGGTTTTGACTACAGGATTTCTTAGTGTGTGCCCTACAGATCCTGTGGATAAAGAGCAATGGGAATCAGGATTTCTGAGACTCATTACATAAACTGCTCTCTCAGATCCATATTATACGACATTTGAAAATCGTTCCAAATGTTCAAATATTCATTTTCATAGCACTTCATTTTTTTCCACAGACAACCTGCACCATGATGGTCTGTACAATAGTGTGTCACACTGGTATAATCAGGAGAATAATACAAGATATGTGACACAAAGGCTTTTTGTTCCCTGCAATAGTTCTCCCGGTAACATCCCTGCAGTAATTATGAAGAATCTGCAGTGACGTGCAGAGATACTCTTGCCTCTGACACCCTAGGGAATTCTACAGGGACACGTCCTTGGACATAACTAGATTGATGTCCTACAGGTCTTTTTTTAGTATGGTGTATGTGGATATTTTTTTATTCTAATGTCTCTGGAGCTCTTCAGTGATGCCCTTGAACCCCTGCCAAAGTGATTCCCTGAAGGCCTTGTATTAGTCAAGCATTGTTCATGACAAACCTTTCAGAAAAGTGAGTTTATTACTGCTGGAGATTTTTAAGAGGGTGATGACTCCTGCAGTGTATATTTGTGTAGAATTTTAGACTGACGAAGCCCCTGAGAATATTTAATGTCGGTGTTTTGCCACTTCTATTAGTTGTATTCATAGGTTTTTTTCCCTTGTCATTTTCAAGCACTGTCACTAACCATTCCTCTTATAAAAGCTCCAGTGTATTTTACATGTTTGATGTTACAGTCTTACCAAAGACTGCCTTTTCTTAATTGAGTATAAGCAACATAGCAGTGATGCTGCAAATGTATCCAAAGATTTGTAGTTGTGGAAATACACCAAAGCTGGTGTCATTGAAGTCACCAAGAACAACCTCCAGACTAAACACCAGGAATCCAATAAAATCAGGGGAGATGTGTGACTTGGGACTGTCCTGATCCAATGTCGGAGGAGGTTTGAATATGATCCCAAAGTGAGATTAAGGCACAAATGAGGTCAAATGCCATACACCCAAAAAGTTTTTATTATTAAAAATGGAGCCGTGATATGACAGAATGGAAGGAACAGACAGATATCAAGCAAGCACCCACAATATTTGCAAGAATAGTCACCACCATGGATTCAGCAGTGTCCTGTTTGTTCTCAGTTTTCAGTTTTCTGGTGGTGGGTGCACACACAGCAAAGTTTTCTGTTGCCTTTTAAGTTCATCGTATCAGCTGATTAGCATATCTGCCCATCTTTAGTTTTTCCTCTGGTCTGACAGGTTTTTGCTGACTTGATGCTTCTTGAGCAATCATCTGGCTTCTGAGGCAGAAATGCTCACCTCTTATCAGTTCATTATCAATGCATGCATGGTGTCTGTCATACACAGTAGAGACACAAGTGTCTACAGGATGAAGCCAGTGATAAATATTAGGTTTAGCTCAGTCCGTGTCTCCACCTTTGAGACTTATCTAAGGAGTGTGACAGTGCAACTGCAAGGGAGTGGGGGGTGTACCCTTCCATACACTCCTGGTTCCTTGGGTGACATTCCTTAGCCTAATCCAAATGTCACAGCTCCTCCTTGAGGTTTGCAGACACAAGCAAGCTTTGAGACAGTCATTTGATTTTTCAGTCTCTCAAGAGAGACAGACAAGCTCACCACTTTACAGCTGGATGCAGATCCATACTGAAAGAAGTGGGAGTACATATTATTCCTTCCATGCTATACAAAAATAAATTAAAACATAATTAAAATGGTGGGGAGATAAAATAATCAGTGATGATGTCTGTCTTTCTTTTCAAGATACTTCCTAGGGTAACAGTCAGGGGAAATTCTGAAGCCACTCTCTCAAAGAGTTGGAGGTAAAAAGATGAACAGTGAACCCTAGTACTGATGAAGATAATCTTGGTTTACTTTATAACCCACTGATGGATCAGGGAACATAATACCTTTCAGCTTTGGACAGGAAAAAAAAAACACAGTGATTTAGCTGTTAAAAAACTTGCCTACATAGGTGTTTACAAATGTTTCCTATCACTGCAGAATTTCCCGCAGGTATTTATAAAAAAGACACCAACTGAGGGCAGATCTAACCTAATATTCTAAACTTGGTTCTAGGAAAAAGCAATGTTGATCATAAGTTCATTCCCTGGATTACTATTCTCTGATTTCTAGTTTTTGCAATCTTATTAAAATATATTCTTGTATATATTGCACACAGATATACATACACTTTTTTGTTACTTTCTCCTTTTCCTTAAAAAAAAAAAATATCTTGACTTCTCTGTTGCCACAAGAATCACTAGTACATTCAGAAAATCCATATCAGACTTTAACACATAACTTTCCATACCCTTTCTCTCTTACAGATCATTGAATACAACTTTATTAAAATCAGTATATAAGGACTTTTGTCCTTATCTTCCTGCATGATTCTCACTGAAGATAGTAGTAATTAGGCTGTCCAATGCAAAAGAAATGATACAGAGTTATGATCTTGTGCCTATCTAGGGGATATGTATTCCAGCCTTTACTCCAGGCATTCTACCCATTTTTTACTGCTCAATCCATTCATGTGTCTGTTGTGTAAGCCCAAAGCTCATGACTTGTAAGTAAGATTAGTGAAGACTTGTGACATAGAAGAAATTATCTAACATATTCACAGGCTCACATGGAAATACAATCACATAGAAAATTTATTCCTGATCCAGAAAGAAATGACCTAGTTTAAAAATCGTATGCAACGAATGTATCAGATCAGAGCATTGAAAGTATCTGAGACAAAACATTGAGAAAGTATGCATGTTTTAACTTTGCATTTTAGGGTTTAGCAAGGTTGGAATATTTTAATGGAAACAGTCTTTCAGTACTGTCAGAACAGCAATGTAGTAAAATATTAATAATAGTCTTCATGCTTTGTAAAGTTTTCAAAAATTTCGTTAAAGGCATTTGCTCCTTTAACTACAAAAATGACACAGTAATTTTTTGGTAAATATAAACACACACAGAGCTAAAGTGTTTTAACAATAGTTTGTTTAGCACATTCAAACTGGCTTTTGAAAATATTATTTTCTTTTTTGCTTCCAGCTTTATGGTTATTTCTGCAACTGTGGTATCTCTTTAGAGCTTCTGAAATTGAAAAGCAGCACCGTAAGGTTGTGAATAGGTCCCTGTTGCCCTGGTGATTTGCCACTGCATGTAATTTCAACCTGGTTTTTATATAGCTCCATACTAATACTTGTGTATAAGCTACAGGGAAAAAGAATCGATTGTTTGCAATGTTGTTCAAAGAACCAGTGTATAACAAAGTACCATATGGAGTGCTGAAGGTGTAATAGTTGATGTTCATTCACAGAACCTATGAATGTTAAAGCTCATAATATTATTTGAAACACAAAGGGGATGTAGAGGTGAATTGAACAATCTGCCTTCCTTCTGCCAAAATAAAAAGGGGTGTGTGTGTGGGGAAATCCTGTTTAGCTTTCCTTTATCCTGATATTTTTCATAAATTATGATTCACAATTAGACCTAATAGCTATGCAAGAGTATTATTAATTCACAGTGACTTAAAGTGCTGTTATTTGTTTCCAAAATACAATACAACCAGTAAACCCACACTAAGATTTAAAGACATGGATTTTTAAAGGTAATTAGGTAACTAAGTCAAGTCTCACACAGTGGACATGAAACTCACATACCACTTCTGGGAAACTTTCTCAGTGTGGTGCCATTACCACTCCCCCTGCATGTGCTGTAGAAGCTGTTCTATATGCAGGAAAGTCTTTGAGATTCCTTGTGCCAGAGGAGAGGGATTCTGTACAACACTTGAGAGTTTCTTTCCTTGTTGTTGTGTCAGTTTGTGTACTTTTCATGAAGTGATTAGAAGTTAAAATTTACATGAAAAGCCATGAGACCTGGAACCAGAGTCCATCTGTATGTTCTAGGAAAAGTATCTGCTGCTGCTTCAGAGCATGTTCTCTTCCAAGTTCCTATTTCAAAGGAATAGAGAAAATCCAGAATTTTTTAGTAGCCGTATGTGTAGTTATATCAGGGTCTCAAGCTGAGCTGAACTTTGTCCCTACAGCTTTGAATTGAAGCCTCTGAGATTCGCTTAAGTATTTCTTACTGGGTACCTCGTATCAACTCCATTCTGCCTCTTTCATATTTCAGTCTCAGGTAAATTGTTCTATTTAGCCATTGTAACCAGGTATAAATTGTTCTTATATTTCTAACTCTCTCTATATACTGAATAGGAAACAAATGTATCTTTACTATGAATCTTTTTTTTCTAAAGATAGGTATATATATGAACTAGTATAGAATAAAAATCTTTTTTTTTTTTTCCTAGAAGATCTTGAAAATATATGTGTTTAAAGGTCAAGCCAAGATATTGCTGAATTTAAAGATATTTGTTGTTACACATTTTAGAGAAGAAAATCCAAGGAAGGGATAGAAATAAAGTTCCTGGTAAAATTACTAAAATATTTATATAAACCTGCAACACCCCCTTCTATTTTGTATTTTTTCCATTATTACAACTTTTTGGTGACTTAAGAATTCATTTCATTGTATCTATGATTCTTAGAAATTTTAATTACATGCTGAAAATCCCAAAGTTTCTTAAAGAAAAAATATTTCCTTTTTTTTTTTTTTTTAATTTTATTTTAGCCTTTGGTATTTATTTAGTTAAGTTACTGATGTTCAGTATTTGTGAACTTGAAAAAGAAAATTGATTTCCATAAAGTGGTCTAACCTTAAAATTTAAAGCATAGAAACATGACCAAAAAAGTCAACACTGAAACCATAAAAGCAGTGCAGATTTGCTGTTTTGACAAAGTAACTTTCATGATCACACCTTGTGTATTGTGAATAACAGTAATTGCTCACTGGTGACAAATAATTTTAGAATAATTTAATTAATTGTTGGAGAAGCTTAATCATGTATTTTAAAAAATTTGATATAGGAGCTGTGAGAGTTAAGAAATCAACACTCTACAAACATCATTAGTGAAATATTGCATGTGATCTAAAATGATATTCAAACAATGTGGAAAGAACATAATTGCTTTTTACTGTAGGTATACATATTCAGGTAACAATTCAGTTTGTGAGATTGAAGATTACAAAAATGTAGAAAAACATTATAAGGCTGAGAGTATTGCTGTCTCTTTTTTTTCCTTTTTTTTCCCCCCCTCCTGTTAAGAGAAATCCTTGCAATATACCCCTACTATATTGGCAAAGTATCTTGGCTAAGGTTTACTAGTGCTTCCATAAAGGTTTATTTCAGCATGAAGTACAGGAGAGACCTTCTGTCTTACCCAATGTATACCCTAATATGATGTCTTTTCGTCTGAGAAAAGAGTAATGACACTCTTTTTCCAAATTTTTAGTAAGTAATATACATAATGATATAAATATTAAAGTCCAAATCCCTCCACCTCCTCCACAAAGAAAGCATATAAACCAGGTGTCAGTTGCCAGAAATCTCAGCTTTGAAGGATTTATTCTGTTTAGTAAATAATTCATTACTTTTTTTCGTGTACAAGAATTTACATAATCTTTAAAATTATAGGAGACCATGACCTGTGATAGTGGAACTAGTGTACAAAAAAATGTGAAGAGAGGAACTTATATATGATCCAGGATAATATCATTAATTCTTTTTTACATCTATATACTAGGTTCCAGTTACAAATTACATGAAATTCACATTTCAGTATGAGCCACTCTAAATTTAAAGAAACCCTGCCAAAATCATGCAATGAAAGACTCTAAAAGTTTAAATGCTGTGTAGTCACTGCAGGATTATTTTACCTAATAGTAACCATCTAAAATTAGGCACTTAATCTAAAGCAATTGTCTTGACTCTAAAAATAGGTTCTTCTAGAAGAGCAGAATCATTCATTTCAACTATAAGTAGAAAAATACATTTTATTAGTTGTCTCTATAGATGCATTTGACTACAACTGCATTATAAGCAGGGATGCTCAATGGCATCTTCAACAATCATACTCTCCAGCTGTTATTGCAAACCTGAATGAATCACACAGAAGCTCCCTTCCAGCCTCCATGCAAAACTTCCATTCCATAGAAATGTGAAACAGTAGACAGAGATTCCTGAGCTTTGTTGTGACAGAGAAGGGGCAGCAGAGAAGCAGTTGTCTGTTTTACCTTTCTCTGATCACTATGGATTGATTGAACCTAAACAGCCAGTTTGGCTAGAAACCATACTTTTAGCCAACACGTGCTTGATGAGTTTTTTTAGTGTAAAATATTTCATTTAAATTTTAGACACTATGCTGTAGAAGTCTGAATTGAAGCTGTTCATTCTATACTGTGTTTATAGTCAATTAAGAGAAAATGAAATTGTAGCTTGTTCATTTGAGCCTCGTTGGTCCTAGCTTTGGATGCAGTAAATCACACCCCTGATGTGCCTGGTTTTCCTTTACTGACAGAGTGTATAAAGAGTGACTGAAGCATACACAGATTTCTGTACAGATAACCTGTATGTAGACAGGTTAATACAGCATTCTGCAATACATCCTATCCCCAAATACTAATAGATGCAATAGAAAACATGGGAAAAGGAAAAATCTTGTTTTGTTTCAGAGAGATTAAACCTATGGTATGAGAATAGTTTTCTTTTCTAGATCCTTGTTTACACAACAACAGTATAAAAAGTGTAATATGTAGGGGTTTTTTTTCTTCATTTTAATAGTGCTTAGAGGATCTAGAAGACTAGTATGTACAGCTTTATATAAATATAAACTACAAAAGCTTGATCAAAATCTATCAGAATTTACCTATCAATAACATGGAAATCTGTCATTAAATGAAGTTGCTTATGATGCAAGATTTAGTAATCTAAGATCACACAGCAGCACTTCTGTATTTGGTTTAAGATAAATGTTAAACAAGAAAAAACAACATTACCTGATATTTTGAGTATTTTCTTCTTGCTTAATGCCTGTATATGAATCTCCTCAGAACAGCTGGGTTATAGTACTCTTTCTTCCACAAGTGCTTGATGGTTTTAATAAAAACAAGGATTAAAGGTATTGCTTCAACTCTGCATCAAAACCATTTTATTTCTATCACCATGTCTTTCCCTCAGACTTGGGTCAGCTGAGATCTGCATCTACCTTAGAAAGAAAGATCAGTCTATGCTACTTAGCATTTTTGTAACAAAAGCGAAAGATAGAAAGGTGGAATGAAAAGCAAATTATTCTGGATAAGAAACGTATGTATGTGTTCTCATCACTAGTTGTGGTAGCTGCACCCACTTCAATAAACGATCAAAACATCTTGACCACTAAAAGAGTTAAGACTAGAAGCCGTGGTTTGGGGGTCCAGCTGCCCTGCCTTGTGGCAGCTGTGGTCAGGCACACACCTTGGTGGAGGGATAGGAAAGGCAAAGCCCTTTAGTTGACTGAGAAGGCCCTCAGTCAATGAAACACCTCAGCTGAGAGAATTTTCCAGACCGCTGACCACAGATATATGGCCAAAGATCAGATTTGACTAGGGCATAAACAGAGCTCTGCTGGAGGGCAAACTGAGCCAGTCCTCCTCCGAGCAGTGGGTCTGCAGTCAGGTACTCTCCCCTTAGATCCCAAGGCGACTCCTCAAGGTTGAGAACCCTTGCCTTGTTGGCTGAGTGATATGTGCATTTTGGGTCATCAGTCCTAAACCTAACTCTTAAGTCAGCTGTGTAGTATTAGTTCCATTTTACAGATATCTGAACCTGCAGTTTACTGATGTTTGTTGGAGGGCTAAATAATTCCGATTAGAATAAATTTCATTTCCAGTACCTTCCTCATCAGTTTTGAGAGACTCCATGACACTAGTTCACAAAATTCAATAGTATGGGCACTAAAAATTTCAAGATGTATAGAAGAAAGGCCAAACCTGGTTGAAATACTTGGCTGATAATTCTCTCTGATGTTGACTACTCTGTGTTAGTGAAGTCATAAAGGCAAAGGTATCAGTTAAATTATTGTGTAAGTGAACATAATACCTTCAAGGTGCATTTTACTGCAGCTCATGAAGTTGCTATGGCATACAGAAACTCTAAAAGAAGCATTTATAGTCAATCAAACAAAAGCATAGAGGTGCTGAATAAAAATCCTGCTGAGCCCGAACAAGAAGAGTCCAAAATAGATATTTTGTTTTATGCTACTGTGAGAGTGAAATTCTGCTAGAAATCTTATAAAAGCCTTCATAAAATGTTTTATTTCTTTTAAAAAGATCAGTGTTTGTCGTGCCACACAGCTATAGTAATGAAAATCTTCTTTAGTCTGACATTCTCGGGGGAAAAAAAAAAAAACAAAACAACAAACCAAACCAAAAAACAACACACCAAGGATACATATCCAGCATGAGTAAATGTTCCTTTGTTTTCTGGTTGGTTCTGCATGGATCATTGTAAAACAGAAAATTTGTATTTATGAACTTTACTAGAGTTGCTTACTTTAAAGCAAAATAGCACAAACAGGTTTCTGAAGAAAACAATCATAGAGTTGTATGATTGGGGTATCAGTGTTTAGAGACTGAAAGCAAGAATACAAGGAGAAGTAACATTTATTTGGACTTGTGAGAAACTCACTGGCAGAAGTGATCAGATACTCTAAGACAAGCTAGAAACAGCAGATCTACTCAGGATGAGGTTATAGAGAAGATTATGCTATTTCTTGAGATACCATAAAATCAGGAGAGAGAGCACTCCCTGCTCTCCCAAGCACACAATATGGTTGTGCCTTTAAAATAACTTGGCAGCTACAAGCTCTTTGTGTTAAATCCAATGTTGCTGACACTAGAAGTATTTCCAAAGCAGTTAACAACTCATACAAAATGAAGACAGTCTGGAAAGGTGGAAGGTGGAAACAAGAAATGCTGTCATGTGCAGTACAGAACAGTGCAACAGTTATATTGTAAGGAGGAACTCTGAGGTCACAGGAAAATACCGTTCCTTTTACTATGTAATTGATAAGACCTGGAGTACAGTACTTTGAAATGGGTTGTGCGGTTATACTAATGCAACTAGAACATACGGTCCTGAAAAAGGTGAGATTACAGTCATGAGGATTGTTAAAGGTCTATGATTTCAAGTTTAACAACTGATTTTAGCTTCCACCCCCTCCACACCAATTATTTTGCTTTTATTTTGACCTGGGCTTCTTATTTCTAAAGGAGGAGGTCATTCACTCGTCTAAGCTCCATAGACAAGGCAAGAAAAGCAGAAACCATTCAGACCATAGAAGATCTCTGTTGTACTGATCAATCTCTCCTGCATCTCCTTCTGTCATCAAAAAGACCTTTTGTCAGGACTGCACTTTTGACTTGGTTCAGGAAAGCTGATGAAAAAGTCAGACTGTGCCACTATGCTTGAAACAACAAAGAAAACAGCAGAAAATATTGAAAATCATTTTGAATGCTCACTTCATAAATAAAGCTACAAGTGTTCCTCTCTGATCGATGACTTCAGGGGCTTCTAGCACAAAGGAGAACAACAAATTCAGATCACTTATTATGCTTGTAAAAATGTGCCAGAATGCCAGTATAGGTTGGTAGAAGAGGGAGACTGATTGACCTTTAGACCAGCAAGACACAGGGAAAAACAGACTTTCTGTACTTGTTGTCCTTGACATATTTATTCTATATCCCTAATGTTCTTGTTAAGTGAACTCTTGCTAAGAAGAGAATGCATCAATATATGACAATTCTTGCTGTTGCCCAAATAGTTCATGTCTCAGTAAGTGGCAGAAAAACAGGCTATTATGTTTTGTGAAAAAAGCTGAAAGCAAGATATATAGCTTTAAAGACATTTTCCTTGTCTGCATATATATACATACATATATAAATTATCTGATAATTACTTATGTCACTGTGCACCTTTACTTGTTTATTACTGACAGAAACCATTACTTCAATATGCAAGGTGATTAAAAAAAAAAAAAAAAAAAAGGGAAGAAAATAAACCTCTTTACAAACTTTCCTTGAAGAAATGGTAGTAAGACAGTGTTTGAACAAAGAAGAAAAAAAATGCTGCAACAGCTCTTAGTCAGAGACTCCTCATTTTTGAGGTAAAGAAGATAAAGAATTCCTCTGTGGTACACCAGGAAAATTTTCTTCTAGTATTTTCTTCTTGAGAAGCAAGGTCAGTCTTTCCATATCTCTTTTAAAATGAAAGAGACCTTTCGCTCATCCACCCAACACTATAGAGCTCCTGAGACCACTGCATTATTGATGAAGAGGTTGCAGACCTGCACCACAGCTTTACCCTGGTCACAGAATGATTTCAAGGCAATCTGTCCTTTGAGTCTAACTATTCTATCAGTTCTACCAGTTCTTTCCATAAATCCTCAGATATCTCAGGATTGCTTCCTATTATCTGGAAAAAAAAGGAAACTGAATCTTTGTTCTTACATATTGAGAGAAAAAATGATGTCTCCACCAGACAGACATCTCAGCAATATGATCATGCTCTCAGTGAGAAAATATCAATTCCTACATAAAGCTGGCTTTTGGAAAATATACATGGTATTAATACAAGCTGCCTCTTAAAATGAGAATATCCATAAGGCTTTCTGAAAAAAACATTGCATAAGCATTGTTATTTCTTTATCATCAAGCTTATGTAGACACTTTTTTTTTTATATGTGACCATGATCACCAGTAATTACTGAAGTACCACCCACAAGAAAAAGGATTAAGTTTATTCAGAAACTTTCTCAGAGAATTACCCATGGATGGCAAATTGACTTCCAAAGCAATGATGACTCATCGTTGCCACTTTCAAAGAATGTTTTAATATTTTGAAGGTTTCCATTCATTTTTATCATCAAATCAACACTCATTGCAAGCTACCTGGCAGAAAGACACAGAGCAGCCATTCTTTTGAATTAAACAAAGTGTCGATGTGCCACAGCGATAAAAACCTCATAAATATCTATAGTAGATAGATGAATGGAAAAAAAAAAATTAATATGTTTTCCTGTAAGTGACTCTTTATTTCAGAAGCAAGAGCAAGCCCATTTCCAAGGGGAATTTGTACCTATTTCCACTGAATAACAGTAGAGTCCGTACTTTATGGCAAGCATAAGTGTCTGCCTTCAGGTTGATGTTTTAAGGGTGACAACCAGAGAAAATATATTACTTCACTGTGTAATTAGGAGTGACCTAGTATTTTGTATTCCACAAGTACGATCTTCCTGTTCTGACTACATGGATTATTTTTTTTTTATTTCATTATTTGAAATCACAGAAGCAACTCGCCAGTAAAGTATCCAAGTCACATATTTTTCATAAAATAACTGAAAGATTAAGGAAATTATGACAGTATTTATTATGTGTCTAGCATAATGAAAAGCATGTACAAACAAAAAAAACCTCCAACCACTATCATAGTGGAGACTCAGATCATATAGATGACAGTTTGCATGTTAAAATAAACTGTTTCAAAATAAAAATGATATAATCTATCTACTCATCTGAAATTACAAATTTGCATATACCTATTCAGGAAACCACCAATAAAGGTGTGTTACCATTTAAGAGAGTCACTGAAATGAGAGATAGGAAACCAGGAAACTGATACTTAATGCATTTTCTAACTAGTCCCACTCACCTTTTATATGTGGAGATTGTTTGAATCCTTAACTGGGCACTGCTGCCTGTCTGTGCTCTCTTGAGAACATTGTCAGGGTGCAACTTATTAACAGTTATGATAAATGTTGTAGGAAGATTGACAGAAAATGTATGAACACTGTCATTGTAAAAAAGTATTTTGATACATCACCTAAAAAGTCCTATTCTCTGCCTCCATCTACTGGAAGATTCTTAACAACTAGGCTGGAAGTTTTTTCTAATTCATCCTAATTCATCTGTTATTTTCAAGGAAAGCTAAACCTCACTTCAGGAAAAAGTCTTAAGACTATCTCTCTTGAAAATAACATTTTAAGCATAATCTCATTAGCTGAATCATCTCCGTTTACGTATAAGTATTCTTATAACCATCTGAAGTTGTACAAAATAGAATATAGTGACCTAAATCTGTATGTAATCATTAAAAAACCCCAAACAAACACACACACAAAAAACCCCAAAACCCCAACACCTCTCACTGGCTTAGACAACAGAGATTCCCTACCTTTGTCTGAATTTGTCTGAAGTTCTCTACACGCCAAAACTTCTGTAACTCTAAGGCTTCTATCTATATTAGCAGTAAATGTAACTCAGAGCATGGCAAAGCAACTAGTGCTGAGAACCTGGCATCCATATTACAAGTATTTTACAATGTTTTATCCTGACCTAGCTGTAGGCTCATTCTGTGTACTGAAAACCCATCAGCAGTTGAAATGCCTTAGCTGTTAGTGTCACTTCTTCTAGTAAAGTATAATCTGAAAGATGTCCATTGTGTATATCCTGAGAACAGTCCATGGAGTGAACCTTAGCACAGTGAGGACAATTGAGCAATTTACTTAGAAACTGAACAAACAAAAAACTAGCTTCTGATGTGAACCATAATGCACAACGCAGACATCCTAAGAGGTACCACGACGTGGACAAAGTTTAGCATCTTGCAGCCTATCTTTTGCCTCATATCACTTGATTTTCAGGGTTTGTTTCTAAAGAGGACCAATCAAGCCACCATGCTTGCAACTAACTCTCTTAACACAAACTGACAGCATCCCTTTCAGCCTAAAATACAGCAGTCACAGACCCTTTTATTTAATATCACTGTTGGAATAATTGAAGTGGTACATTCATAAGTATTTTGGACGAAGTGGGACACCTGCATTCCATGTCTTCCTAAATTTCAGAAAATAAACCCACACCCTCTGTTTTCCAAGCAGGGCATACTAACTGACTGAGATCCAAGTACTTTGGATGAAGGAAGGGTCATATATTGATTATCCCAGAATCTACTGCTGAAATCTAGTCCTTTTTGAAGAAAGGAAACCTAGATTCAGAAAATTAGAAAGAATCAGTGAATTAAAAATAGGGAAAAAAAGTTGAGGTTCTGGTGTCTGAGCAAAATACATAAGATTTTTCTTTACAGAGTCCTGGAATAAGCTACTTCCATAGTATGAGGAATATAGACTGAAAATCAACTTTTTGCTGTTACTAGAACTTCCTTCATTAGTTTACAGAGTTTAATCCTGTAATCATTCAGTTTACATGGTATACTTCTAAAATTACAAAATATTATAAAAAATCTCAATCTTTGCTTGTAAATCCTGCTAGAGCTGCCGTTCTCAAAAACGATAGAAGTGATTTTGAACCACCAAAGGCTAAATAATTTAATCCAGAACTTAAAGACACGTCTAATCACGACCCTATTATGTAAACAGGGAAATGATGCCTTTTCTTTGTCCTAGTTTCTCTGTGTCACATTATCCATCAGTGTACATTAAATGTTCTAAATGCATGTCTTATAGATTAGGCTGCATAGTAGAATCAGATACAGGGAAACACAGCCTGTGAATACTTAGCTGGCTTAGACACTGAGATGGTTTAAATATGATAGCATAAAACCTTTTCATGAATTGAATAACAACACATTCAATAACAGAACAATTTAAAGGTTTTTTTGGCTGATAAAGAGCCTTGCAGTAGATACTCTGAATAATAAAGGTCAGCATAATCCAGGAATATTTCTGTCTGATAGTTTATGGTCAAAATATATATACCTATGTACAGCTGTCTGGGAAAAATGCCGTATTTCAGGTCCCTTATTTATGCTGATGTGATAGAAGTACCATGTGTGTTTTCTATCAAATCAGTAACACACTAGACTCTATTGGCTGTATAGAATGTAAATGAATGTTGGAACTTTAATGTAGTAGAGTAGAAAAACAATGTTTAATGTATTTTCAAGATTTCAAGAGACTGTCAGGCTTAAGGTTCAAGAACTACATGCCTGTGTTCATAATAAGCAAGAAGCCCCAAATGGAGATATATAATTCTGCTTTCAGCTTCAAACAACTCCACTTTTAAAACTTGGGACTCCATAAATAGATTTTCTTTTTTTTATTACTCAGTCTGTCTCGTGTTAGACTGAGAAGGAATCATGATGAAACCAGTGAATTTACGGAACATCTTCAGCAAAATAGCATGAGGAGAGGTTTACAAAGGATAGGGAGTGAGGGTGTTGCTTGAATAATGGAGGTGAGATGTGCCTTTTACAGTGTAGAGACAGTCAGGGCAGAGTCTGTGTTTTACACAACAGGTTCTGTGTTTCTGTTGTGTCAACTTTTAGGAAAGAATTCCTTTCACCGAATAGATGCAAGAATCTTTCACTAGTCAGAGTTGAGTAAAGTTTTCCAAATTGCAGTCTTGGAGTTAGTCACTTACATTTAACCTATGGCTAATTTAAGACACCTAAATTCTTTCAGTGTTTTCATGCAACACTTGATATCACAAACTAGTATTTTATGACTTAGAAGAATAATTTGTCTCTTGTTGAAAATCACAGAATAACAGAATCACAGAATCATCTAGGTTGAAAAGACCTTTAAGATCACTTAGTCAACCATTAACTGAACATTGACATTTCTCAAATACACCATATCCCTCAGCGCTATGTTGACCCGACTCAAAACACCTCGAGGGATGGGGAATTCACCACTGTCCCAGGCAGCCCATTCCACCCATTCCAACACCTAACAACCCATTCTGTAAAGAAATACTTCCTAATATCCAGTCTAAACCTTCCCTGGCACAACTTGAGGCCATTCCCTCTTGTTCTATTGCCTGTTACTTGATTCAAGAGACACATCCCCAGCTCTCTGCAGCATCCAGTCAGGTAGCTGTAGAGGGTGATGAGGTCTCCCCTCAGCCTCCTCTTCTCCAGACTAAACCCCCTCAGTTCCCTCAGCCACTCTTCATAAGACATATGCTCCAGACCCTGCACCAGCTTCGTTGCCCTTCTTTGGACATGCTTGAGTAATTCCAGCCTGTCCAGGTCTCTCTGCAGAGCCTCCCTACCCTCGAGCAGATCAACACTCCCATCCAACTTTGTGTCATCTGAAAACTTACTAAGGGTGCACTTGATCCCCTCATCTAGATTATCAATAAAGATGTTAAACAGGAGTGGCCCCAAAGATGAGCCCTGGGGGACACCACTCATGACCAGCCGCCAACCGGACTTAACTCCATTCACCACAACTCTTTGGGCCCGGCCATCCAGACAGTTTTTTACACAGCAAAGCATGTGCCCATCCAAACCATGAGTAGTCAGTTTCATCAGGAGAATGCTCTGGGAAATGGTGTCAAAGGCCTTCTTAACGTCAAGGTAGACAACATCCACAGCATTTCCTTCATTCAATAAGCAAGTTGCCCTGTTGTAGAAGGAGATCAGGTTTGTCAAGCAGAACCCACCTTTCATAAACCCATGCTGACCCATCCAATCTGTTGGCACCTCCCCGGTTAGCCAGGACTGCTGGTAAATGATGGAAAGCAGTTGGCGAGCACCCCAGCCAGCTCCTTCAGCACCCTCGGGTGTATCCCATCTGGTCCCATAGACTTGTGTATATCCATGTGATGCAGTAGGTCACTGACTCTCTCCTGGATTTGGGGGGGTCGTTCTCCCAGTCTCTCCCTTCTAGCTGAGGAGGCTGGATTCCCTCTGTTCAGCTACTCTTGTTATTAAAGACTGAGGCAAAGAAGGCATTAAGCACCTCAGACTTTACCTTTACAGGTTGCATTTGCCTGCTGTAACTTACTCCACCACATATACTAGAGGTCTGATCCTCCAAATTTCCAGACCAAGTACTTAATCTTAGCACTGAGAACTCCTGACTGACTTAATTTCTGAAATCCTGTTCTGTAAAGAAAGATGAGACACCTGGTATGCTCTGAAGTTTCTCTCAGATACTGATTTAAGATATTGCTAGAATATCCATGTGGGGCTTAATAGTCATCCAATCTCTGGAAGTGGAGCTATAACTTATCACTGCTTCCATTACAAAAATTGGTTTTAGTCACTATTGTTATGGTTACACTCATTATAGAAGCACTTAAGCAAGTGAAGTATGCTAGTCCTAGTATTTATCACACACTTTTTTTTCTGTTCTTTGTAGAAAAACGAGCTTTCACAAAACCCATTTGAGTATACGAACATCATTCTGCCAAAAGGAGTAAGTCAGCAATTTCAAATGCACCTGCACCAGGCACTAAGTAACAATCACAATTCACTCCTATCTTCTTGTCTGCAGATGCTCTTTTCTTATATTAGCAAGTACTGCAATTTCTGCACAAATCACTGTGGTCATTTATTGACTTATATTCTCCTAAACCTTCAGACACCGTCATCAGGTGTGCAAAGGCAGAGGGACGAAAACACCATTAAAACAATAAAGAAGCGAGAACAACTTAGTGCGTCCTGTTCTCCTCCCCTTCCAAACCCACACCTTTGACTTGAAGCTAAAAGCTCTGTTGAAGAAAATTTTCATCTTTTCCCCCTTGACAGGCTGGAAAATATTTTGTATGATTCGTGACTTTTTGAGTGACAAGACACTTCTCAACTTTTTCTGAAGAGCTGATTAATTTGATTGGATATTACACTCTTGGTATAAGTGGCTGAGGAATTTTAAGTTAAATTTATATTGCTGCTTGAAGTCACTGTGTGTGAGTTTACTTCCCTTCTCTTTCTTCTTTATTGGTCTACTTAAATGGAAATGCTGAGAAAACAAGGCCATAATTCAACAACTCACATGTCACAGAATACAAATATACTGTGTTCTGTCTTACCAACTATACTGAAGACCGAGTTCAATAGGAGGGATCCCATATCATCAACCTTATCAAGTATGTCTGAAATATCTGGTTCTTACACCAGATTTCATTGTGTATTAATTCTCTCAGATGAAAAACAAACAAAAAACCCCCAAACAACCAAAAAAAAAATCCCCCACCAAAACAAAAAAAAACCCACAACAGTAAAAGTTTAATACATCTGCAGAAGATAAGAAAAGACATCATAATTATGCCTTTTAAGGACTGACATGGTTTATTTGTGCTAAATATTTCTGTATGGGTATTTAGGAATATAATTCAACTGAAAAAATTCTTGAACATGTCCTTCACAAAAACTATTAAAAAAAAAAATATTAGGAATATTCATACTGCCTCAGACTAATGGTCCACCTAGCTCAGTACTGTCTCCAACTGTGACTGCAAAAAGACACCACAGAGTAAACACAAGGCAAGTATATAGGGTGCCTGCACTACTACTTTCTCAGTTTCTGACTACTTTCAGCATAGATTTTCTGAACACACCATAGTTTGTCTGTTAGCCAGAAATTGATCTTTATTCCAAGTTTCATAGAAACATAGAATTGGCAGCATATGAAGGGGTTTGAACTGCTTTGAAAGTGATTAGTACTGAAGCATAACACCTCCTGGTACTTCAGTTGCCAGTGCTGGACTGGATGTTCAAAGAGAGGGTCCCATCTACACACCATGCAACCGATGCCACGTGGGTTGTGTGAGTACATGGGTTGCACTGATCACAGCCCCAGCCACCCAGTAATATTGGACATGACAGATGGAACCCAAAATTATAGGCTAAATGAACTCACTATACATTTTGGAGAGATGGCACATAAACTACAGAAATTATATCTGTGTATATACATCCAAGATCTGGGACAGGAATGGTTTGGGTTGAAGGGACCTTGAAGATCATCTAGTTCCAACCCCCCTGCCATGGACAGGGACACCTTCCACTAGATCAGGTTGCTCAAAGCCCCATCCAACCTGGCCTCAAATACATACAGGGAAGGGGCATCAACCTGTTCCAGTGTCTCCCCACCCTCACAAGAAACAATTTCTTCCTTACACCTAACAAAAAATCTACCTTTTTTCAATTTAAAAAATTACCCCTTGTCCTACCACTAGATGTGTTTGTAAAATGTCCCTCTCCAGCTTTCTTAAAGGCCCCTTTTGGGTACTGGAAGGCTGCTATAAAATCTCCCTGTAGCCTTCTCTTCTCCAGGCTTAACAACCCCAGCTCTTTCAGCCTGTTCCCACAGGACAGGTGTTCCTGGCTCCTGATCATCTTTGTGGCCCTCCTCTGGACTTACTCCAACAGGTACATTGGGGGCCCCAGAGCTGGACACAGTGCTCCAGGTGGGGTCTCACCAGAGCAGACTAGAGGGGGAGAATCACCTCCCTCGACCTGGTGGCCACATTTCTCATGATGCAGCCCGGGATACTGTTGGCTTTCTGGGCTGCAAGTGTGCATTGCTGGGTAACGTTGAGCTTGTTGACTAATTTCCTGCTTTTCAAATTTCTTTGCAAACTTATGTAATTTTCTTGCATTTACAATACTCTTTTCACAGACCTACTGCCTTGTATGACAATAATGATAATGATTATGATGAAGTACTTTTATTTCTTTGTTTTGAATGAGTCTCCCACTGAAATCTCATATTCCAGATTGATATTCAGGATAGAAGGTATTACCTTTCTCCTACTACCATAATTCTAGGTGCCTGTATCTCAGTAGTCACAATTAGATAGGATGAATTCCTGCATTAACTTCTATAACTGCAAACAATCCTTCTAATGATAATAGTAATGATACATTGAACGGTTTGTGTATTACTGGCATGGACAGAGGCTATTTAATAGATTCTTTACCCTGTTTGCAGTCTTATGCCACTTTCTAAAGTTTGTATTAATAAGATTAGGCTTCATACTGATTACCGCAAATTACTTATATGCCATGTTACTGTAAAAATTTCAAGAAAAGCCATCTAATTTGCATGGTGCTGATCTTGTGCTGTTGAACAGAACCTAGTGCATTTTTCATTATATCCTATGTATTAAAAAGTTCTAAGGCCCACCTTTTACAATAACAATAATCACTAAACCAGTCTCTTTGCTAACCTTTCTTTAAAGTAGTTGAACTGTTGTCATACTACAAAATTGACTCATAACCTATAATACATAGTAATTCTGTGCACATACACTCATATGCTAAACAGTGACTTTCCCTTATTAAAAAAAAAAAACAAACCACGTATTAACTATGTCTGAGAAAATTAATGTTTTTGAATCCTGAAATATGTACCTACTATGGATAAAATTATAATTTGCATTTTGATTATCCTCTTATATTTAAAAAAATGATCAACCTTCTAATATCTAGGTTTGTGTTATTTAAGCAGCATATCTCTTCTTATAACTGTGCTCACTAATACAAACACAACTTCAGAAAATATTTTCACACAAGTCATTGATCTGAAGAAATACATTTTTTCTTCTTGTCAAAGGAAATAAAATTTATGTAAGACACATGTTACTTGCTTCTGAGAGGTGAAGTTGAGACACTAAGCATGTGTGGATTTTTGCATCGTAAAACAAACACAAGATTCAATTTCTCTATAAGTTCATATTTCTTTAAACATCCCCTTTCTCAAAAACTGCTCAGTAAGTAGCTTAGCTTATTTCTATATCTTAAACTCACCTGTTGTTTTTACTGTTTTAAAGATAAATTAATACTAAAGGCATAGTCAATTATTTAAAAAACAAAAAACAAAAAACAAAAACCAAAACACTTCTCTTAAAAAAGACCCCTGCACTTGTTTGCCATACTCTTATCTTCTATCATTTCTTTCTTCATTTATCTTATATTTGTCTTTTTAAATCTTTATCATCAGTTCTTTGGAATGTCTACATCCACCAGTGTTTTCTTTATTTGCCGCAGGAATTATTTCCAAACACCTAATTGGGCTTTCTTTTGTGTTCACCCTAACTTTCAGATTTGACAGTCCCAAGCAAACATCTCTTGACACAATTTAACTGTTTTACTATCAAGGTAAAATAAATGCCCACAAAATGTAAAAGCAGGTTTTTAATTATCAAAACATTTCTGCTTTAATAAATGATACAACACAAAATTTTGGAAATATATCAAATAGTTGTAGTTCTTCAGACCTCAAAAGTAGATGGGATTGCAAAAGAAGATAAAAGTCTGTGTTTTGGTTTGAAAAAAACCCCAAACAACCAGAGAGTAATAATAATTAAATGTTTTTTCTCTGTATAGATAATAAAATCTTTGAAATGAGCCACAGGAACTTGAATAAAAGCTCATTACATTTTTGTGCTGTTTTGACTGTGATAGCTACTATGAGGCTATGTTTTGAATTTCTGCCGAGAACAGTGTTGATAATACAGAGATGTTTTAGTTATTGATGAGCAGTGCTTCCACAACATCAAGGCCTTTTCTGCTTCTCACCTCACCCCACCAGCGAGTAGGCTTGGTGTGCACCAGAAGTTGGGAGGAGACACAGCTGGGCCAGCTGACTCCAACTGACCAAAGAGATGCCCCATAACATGTGCATGCCCCATAACATCATGCTCAGCAGTAAAAGCTGGGGGAAGAAGGAGGAAGGGGAGGACATTTAGAGTGATGGCATTTGGCTTCCCAGGTAACTGTTATGCATAAGGGAGCCCTGGTTTCCTGGAGGTGGTTGAACACGTGCTTGCTGATGGGAAGTAGTGACTGAATTCCTTGGTTTGCTTTTCTTGTATCCATGGCTTTTGATTTATCTGTTAAACTGTGTTTATCTCAACCTATGAGTTTTCTTACATTTACCTTTTTGATTCACTCCCCCATACAGCTCTTGGGGAGTGAGCAAGTGGCTGTGTGGTGCTTAGTTGTCAGAGAGGGTTAAACGACAACAAATTTGTAATTGTGCTCACTGTGCTTTGTCTTGGCTCATAGGCAAGTCTTTCAAACTGAAAAGGCCAATTACAGTTCAAGTTTAAGACTATAACTTGTGCAGTGTTACTGATTATGTGTGTTTAAGTAAAGTTAAAATGCTGGAGCATATGCACAGAAGTGAAACGGAAATAGTATCTTTGCTTATCACAATAACCTTATTCCTGGATTACTCATCAGGACTATTTGGGGATTTTTCTTTTAAAATCTCTGATATTCAGAAGAAAATGAAAAGGCATGTAATCATTATGAAAAGTCCTGAAAAGAAACAGTTTTACTTAAACTGAATAATATGGTGTTTTTATTAATCTGTACAAGCTGAAGCTGGGAATGTGTCATCATTTTAGTTCAGAGACATGTGATTTTGAGTAAAGTCCCCTATTCATCCTCTCTTACTGTGCATTGCTGCAAATCACATGAATTAGTGCATGAAACCCAAGTTCCTTTCAGATGAAATGCAGTGTGAACTCATTTCCAGCCTGAATCAGGACATCGTGGTGGATCCAGTGACTTGTCCTTTGGACAACTTGGAACCAAATACACAAGCCAGAGAGCAGAGAAAAACTAACCCAAAGTGAAAACCCTAACCATGCACTCTGTAGATGCAGGAATCTTATATCTAATTTCTGTGATATGCTTCTGTTTTACAAAGTTAATTCTTAATTTAGACACAAACTGAGAATATGTTTTCTGGTCAATGAGTATATAGTCCTCCTCTATTCATGTCCCCATTTCATTCACCTGCTCTTATCTACCATGTGTCTATCTTTTTATTACAGCTGACAAACTCTCAGAGATTTACACTACTTCCTCAATTTCAATTATTCCTTACCGGTCCTCTGAGGTGACATTGAGCTCTGTCATAATAAATAAATAAGGATTTAACAGGACAAAATGAGTTGACAGGAAAAAATAGATTAGATCACATTACTAATTAAGTGTTTGGGCAATTGCTAATCCTGCATGTTTAAACCAAAAGTTCTACACTTAACTGATAGAAAAAAAGTTATGTTTGTGTGACTGAAAAAAAATCTGCCAACTTTGTTCAAATTTACAGGAAAGCACATACAGTAGACTAAAGTTACAACTAGATAATTGAGAACAAGTTGCTTTTCTTAACTAAAGTTATGAAGAAGATATGGTTTATTGTATTATTTTCATGGGTAAGAACAGGATTCACAATACATATCAGAGTTGTACTTCAAGATATTTTGTAAACTATTCTATTAAAATAAAACCTTATCATGTAAGACATTTGTAGCATCTGCATATTTCAAATGAAACCAAGCATTTTTAAAAACAGATTTAATTCTAAATTACTGAAATCTACCTAAGTTTGTACACTGCATAACACAAAATTACTTCATATCAGGTTTTCTGCACACAATTATAAAAGTTTTCATCAACTAGCCTGAAACTGACACATTTAAATAGATTTTTAATATAAGTAATTTTTTTTTTTTTTTTTTTTTGCTTGTTTCACAGTGCAAGCTAGGCATCAGAGACTGGAAAAGAGCATTTCTTCTAGTACACAAGGACTGAGAATCTGTAATTTAAATTTCACTTAAACAAAAAAGTTCTTCCAGGAGTCTAACTTCTATACTATGGTAAGGTTATTTATTGATTGGCTTTACTAATTCAGAGGAATAATAATGAACCTTGCCTTTCTCACTCTCCTTCATTCCCTAATTGTCACCATAATTTAACAAGATGTTATGTTGTCAGAATTTAATTAAGCCTCACAACAATGCCATCTGGTGGGGTTAAAACCAAATCATTTAGAGCTTGTATCTTACTCCTGACAACAACAGAGAATTATTCTTGGCAACGTCCTTCAAGGAAAAGACAAAACAAATAAATAAATTTCAGCTTCATTTGTTTAGCAGTACTAATTACCAAAGTAAGATATACTAAAATTTGGATTTCTTAGAGTATCTAAACAGGAGCTTGATTATATGCATAACTAGTGCACCAGACTGCCTCTTACTTTTACCATTACCTTCTTACAGAATGACATCCATTACATCCTCCACTACAGCAGAGACTTTTGTATGTCCATTCTTCATATTAATATATGGGGTTTTATAGTGATTATGTGACTATTGTACTGGATTATTTTAAAGGCTGTGTTGGTACAGCAATATAACTAATTAACAACTTCACAGCTCTTTCTGGGGTTATGGGCTCCTGAACATCCCCACAACATCTATTTTTGTTCCTCAGTGAGTCCTCTTTGCAGCAAATTACATAGTACTCCGCAAACATCATTTCAGGAACTGCTGCGTCAGGCGCACCCTCCCAGTGAGAGCAGAGCTCCTTGGGTGCTGAGGTGCCGCAGGTCGGGGCTGCCTTTGCTCTCAGGGCCTCGCGGTAGTTGGGGCCTTTGGGCAGTGGGAGCCGCTATTGACTGCAGGTCAGATCGGGCCTGGGGATCAATGGAGTCCCCTGGGGAGACATTGGGAGCTCGTCCCCTGGAGCAGCAGCTGCGGTCGAGGACTCTCCCCTTGGGTCAGGACGCTGCCCAAGGAAACTCCTCGAGGGGCCTTGGGTCGGGACGCTGCCCTGAGCAGGCCCTCGAGGGTGAGAGCCCTCACTTGTCATGTGAGTGATAGAGCATTTGGGGTTGCCATTAAATCCTACAGAGTTCTTTGTTCTGCATTTTGAGTTGCTGTTAAACCCTAGGGAGTTGTTCTGTTCTCCTCTCACAGACATTCGAACCTGTAATTCATGGAGAGCTAGTTAATTGTGTTAATAATAAGTTTTTCTGTTTTGGTGGCTGGTTGTTTGTTTGGGAGCCTTCGTAACAATTGGTGTAGTTGTCAGGATGTCAATAGAGGAGATATTACAGAAATATAGTTGTGCCCCTTCTCCCCCACATGTACAATGGGCAAAGGAGAGGTCATTTGATCCGGTGGAAGTTGTGAGAAAGTTGGAACAAATCCTGGGGAGTTGGTGGATAAGCAGAAGTGAAGGAACAATGTGCGCCATATTAGGTGCCTGCTTGATTCAGGCGCAGGATTATTTTGTAGTAGTGGAGAAAGATGCCTTAGAGGAGTGATTGGAAATTGATCATTTAAAGACAGAATTAGTATGAGAAAGAGAGAGAAGTTGGTTATTAGGAAAAAAAAAATTGAAATTATGCTGGCATGAGCAAAAAAGCCCCCTAGTGTTGCTCAGATTCAAAAGTTAATTACCAGTGTAGATCTTTAGGAGTGGGATGGAGATATATGGGGACAGTCTGATGAAAGTGGCTCAGAGGAAATAAAGGAACTGGAGGAAAGACATGTGCGTCCTCTCATTAAAAAAGAAAGGCACACATTTCCATGAGGTGGGAACCCCCAAACCACTGTCCATACAACCCCCTGGATGGGATCTGAGCTTAGTGAACTTCAGGTTAAATATTTGCATAAACTGGGTGAAACTGAAACTGAACATTTTTTGAAGGTTTCTTTAACGGGGGGGAGGGGGAATTGAATTTTGTTGAGTGATGATGAGGCGGGAGGTTTCTGGGGTCCCAGAGTGTTTTTAAGTGATGGACCACTGGGTAACCAGTTGATAACATCTTGAGTGGCTTACTGAGCTGGGAGTGTGGACCCTAAGGAGAGGGGAGAACCTGTTACCATTAAAGTAAAGGGACTGTTGGAGCTGGTGGAGGGAGTACAATAGGCTGTTTGCATTCAGGAGATGTATGAGAGGGGGCAGTGTGGAATCTCGCTTGCGGTGCCGCTGGATCCCAGCCACCTTAGAGCTCTTATTAGAGGGCTCCCGGATGCCTTAAAGATACATGTGCTGTCCCTCAGAGAAAGGGTGCAAAGAGCTATTTGAATGCAACCAGCAAAAACCCCCAACCCTCATGTACACATCTTCACGTGGACAGAAGTGTTACATGATCTGGTTGCTTATGGGTGAGAGGTGGGCTGGAGTGACCCAGGTGGGGGTGAAGATAGAAGCCCAAAGGGTTCAGCAAGTCAGTCAGAAACTTCCCCACGGGCAGCCTCCTCGTAGGGAGTTTAAGCCGCCCCGGGATAAGCCAGATCGATTTTATGATTCAGGAAGGAATCATCTTTGGCAGAAGTCATTGGCACTGGGGGTATCCCAAGCAATATTACATGGGCAATCTACTGGTAACATCTCAAAGCTGGTACAATTGCTGGAGGGCAGAACTAGAGAACAAAGGAAAAATATTAGGGTTTGATGTTTTGGCAGGTAAACAGTGGTGTTTACCAGATGGCAGTGTGGAGTTTTTGGAGTTAGGGGGACAGAAGTTACCCATGTGTCTTAATATCCATTGCCAACTTCTGTCAAACAGGGTATTTTTGAGGTGATTAATGATATTGAAAAAATTTATAAATTGTACACATTCCTCTTACAGTTAGTTCTCTGGTGTGGCCAGCCCGCACACCTAAAAAAAGTGGCAGTTAACAGCCAGTGATGGGCGGCTGAATGCCCATCCGGCCTTTTGTCAGCGGCAGGGCCCGGCTGGGCTAGGCGCAGCCAGGTCTGTGCCGGGCTGTTAGTGGTGCCTTTGTCAGAAGCAGAGGTGGCTTTGCTCCCCGGTGGGACAGAGGGCAATTTACATTTGTATGTCTCTCGCCAACAATTGCTTGCTATGCACTGGCTCAAAAGCTCGCTAAAACCATGCCCCGAGAAGGGGTTGAGATCTCTGGAAACCGCCCCCCCCTTCCTGTGGTAGTCAAGGAAGCTCTATGTCTAGTTAGATCATTATTGCCACACGAGGCAGACAGAGAAAGCAACACCCAAATCAATTTAATCAGGTAACAGGAGCCACTTTACTGCCGGGGTGGACCAGGAGTGGGCACACAAAGCATCAAGTGGGTGTTTCATACACCATATTACCTTCAAGCTAATGCAGTGGTTGAGCAAATTAATGGGTTGATCAAGAGTCATGCCAGTGTTTCAGGACCTAACTAGGATATAAGGTTGGCACAAGCGATTTTTATTGTTGATAACCACTGGGCACATTATGTTAACCCCAAAATACGAGCAGTTTGTCCTATGGGATTATCAGGTGATGATGCTTCTATATTTGACAATCATAAGGGCCGGTTCCCCCTGAAAATATATGCGGGCCAACCTGCCATGGTGAAGTTGCCCTCAGTTGGGATTGTGCCTATGACCCTGGTAAAATCTAGGGGGTTTACATGCCTGGGAGGCCTTAGATAAAGGTGGAAAAACTCACCAAATCAGTGCCTGGTGGAAAATCCCTGATTTCTAACTTGAAGCCTGGGTTCTGATCCAAGGCCTAGTTCTGGGGTTTTTTGTTAGGATCTTGGAGGAACAGATGACTTTGGCATCCTGCTTGGCCATGAGGATCCATATGGACAATCAAGACTCAGATGACAACGTGGTGGCAAATGGATCTTGTGAAACTGGCAGCATTCAGAAGAAGGTGATTGAACTCGGTGCTTAATGTCACTTTAGGCCAAAAAATGAAGAAAGTGGCAAGAGACTTGAGGCAATTGTTGCTATATTAAGCATTAATTGGATATGTTTGAATCTTCCATGTTAGAATGGTTAATCAGTTTCCTTCAATTTTGACTGTAATACATTGTATGGTTGGAGGGTTTGTTTTTTTAAGGTTTGATTGTATGATTGTATGGTTGATGACAATCCACAACAAGTATGGAGGCTCACCAGGACTGCACTCCCTTTTAACCTTGGAAGCAAGAGGTGACTGCACCATCGCTTCAAGGAAACCGAATCATGACTGTAGTCATGGGGTGGATTGTGGCAGGTGCATCCGCCCAGTAAATAAATTTAAATTTTTTTTTTTTTTTTGGTGGCTGGTTGTTTATTTGAGAGCCTCCGTACCAACCGCTTCCTAAACTTTAATCCAGAAAAGTCATCACAGTTGATTACCTTGACACTATATAGATCTCCAGCTCTGTTTTGAAGACCTTGTACTTCAAATAATCCTAGTTACCTTCAAATCACACACTAACATACACACTTAAACTCACATTAATTAAGTACTGTTTCTCAGGGCTGGGACACTGCTTTCTTTATTTACAGTTTTTGCAATACCACTCTTCCCAAAACCAAGTGTTATAATACATTATTATAAATTCTACATATGAAATATGGGCCCTAGAGAAGACCTATGACAAATGCTATGTAGAGTGGACATAGGCAGTCCAGAGAGAGCAATCTAGCAGTGCGGAAGCAAACCAGTCTGGAATACTTGGCAAAACTAAGAGTGGTCCTATAGAGAGGAAAATCCCCTATCATTGCCAATGTCATTTGTAATGTCCTGTTTCACAGCTACTGAGGAACATGAGGGTACCAGCTTCAAATATAGTATATTTTTATATTTTATATCTGAACTGGTCTTAGAAATAGAAAAACATATAATTTTATAAAGCCTCTTAAGTCAGATGCAAAGAAGCCTTTAAGGACAGTTCAAATTTTGACTCTTGCAAAAGAGCAAGAGTGAAGGACTTTGATTCATTCAGTCAGCTGAAGAACAGTGAGGAAGAGAGGAAGTGATAAGATCTGGAGTGCATACAAAACCCAACACTTCACTGCGTTCACTGTACTGGTAATAAAAATGTGAAGAAGAAAAAAATAATTAAACTTTACATTATATAAATCAACAGTAAGTAACTGCTGATATGGTTCCGCTCGTGGTGCAGTAGTTTTCTGCTACACCACTGTCTGACCACCTGTTCTCTGTATTAGTGACAGAGCAAGTCATGGTGGGAATAGAACTGCCTTTCTGTTGCCGGTTGGAAGGAGAAAACATGGTATTAACAAGTGTGTGTAAGCCAGACATGAAAAGCTGTGCTAAACTTCAAACCTAGGAACCGTGTGCCAGGAATGGAGATCAGGCAGCCATGAGAAAAACTGTCTGAAAGTTGTCTGACATTATCTAAAAAAACCCATTATGCTCTTAGGTCACAGAAATGAAAGTGCTGAAAAGCAGTGCAGGGTATAAAAATTTCTTACTGTCAAAATATTGAGCAGATGCTAAAGCTTACAGATAAAATGAATAATGACACCACATGGGAATGTCTGGATCCCCTCAGGGAAAGTCTCCTAAAATGTAGACAAGTGACGGAAACTGGTTGAGAAGTATAGATTAAACTTTTCACTGAACAAAGTTTAATTAGGATATAATAAACAGCTGCAGTGATAGTGAGTAGCCTGTCTTCACCAATGAGGAGATTTTTGCTGGCATTAGTTGAGAAAGAGCTAACCTGCATACAAGTACAGAATTCACTTTATAAGACCATATTTGAAACACAGTGCTCATTACTCCTGCTATTGAAACAGTTTCAGGATGCTAAGAGAGTTATGATATGAACCTAACTTGACCAGACTTTTAAAAGTTATCTGTCAAAAATTTGTTCTTATTGTTTTGGTAAGCACCCTCAAAAGATAAAAAATGCTTTAAAAGGGTTGTATTTTAACAGATCGTAGAACAAATAACTTTAAAAAGTAGAGGAAACTCAGATGAGACAAGAATAAACCAAAACGTGTCTGCCTCGTGTCCTTGGAGACTGGTCCTTTGCTCCTAGCTTGATTTCAGTCTCAATTTATTTTTCCTGTGTTAGGTTTTAGGCAGTCCCCTGTGGTTCCTAGGAATTCTTTCTCACACTTTGACCTTTATTTGCAACTGTATTAAAATCTTCGTTGTGCTGCTCATCTGGGAGATTACTTTTCTGTTGTCAATATAACAATATAACATACAAAGTGTCAAACAAATAAACCACCATGCATTGCAAAAATTAAAGTGACTGTTGCACAACAGAGTGTTTTCTTCCCCTCTGCTTCACTTCCCCTATTACATTATATTGAAAAGGCCAAACAGGGCTGGCAAACAGGAACAAATGACACAACAACCATTTGTTGTTCAGAAAGATAGGCTTCCGTATCTGTTTGCTCTTTCCTGATTAATTATGACCTTCAAGCTCTTTTTGCATAGGGAGCTCCTGTGCAACCATGGAGTGTTTATTTAACTTTTGCTAGGAATGACAGCAACCATGGATAGTAAAAAGGAATTTGGCTGTCAACTTGTCAGGGCAGGGGTCCTGAATGTACTTCCTGAGATGTAATGGGATTGCCAAGGTTGGTACAACCATAGGAGTAATGCACTGCAGGACACAGTCCTGGGTGGCATTGACCAGTGACCTGAAAGGGCAGATCAGAAGGCTTTACCCTACCGAGTCCTGTGAGAGGACATGGTTTCCCAGTGCTAGGTTGCAGGCAATGCTAGACTCTTTCCTCGGACTGGTCTGGGATGGTTGTGACTCTCACCTTCAAGCAGGTTAACTCCAACTAGGCTCTGGGTCATGAAGTGAAGGGACTGAAGGAAGTGCTGAACAGTCTGCAAAACATCAGAGGGGGGCTGAACAGAAAGAAGATTGATGAGTTCTTCCCAGAGACCCTGAAACTTCCACAGCCTAAGCCCTACTTTGCTAGGAATGAGAGCTAAGGCTGTGCTTGAATCAGTAAAGCTTGGAGGCTACAAAGGTTGGGGCAGGCTGAAAGCCTGGTTCTTCTGGCAGTGAGATGAAAGTTTTTCTCCTCTTATAGATGTGCTCTTGTGCTCTTACAGAAGAGGAACTGACTCCTGGTAACAGATGAGAGTGAACAACTCAGGCAGCCAGGTATGACCCATGAACTGACACAAAGACAGAGCAGTTTGTGCTACTGTCTGGAAACTTCCTTATGGCAGAGTGAGAGTGGGATGATGGGGAAGGCACCATCTGCTCATCAACTGGGATGTTTAATAGGTCTAGCTGTTTCTCAGGGTCTTGTATCCAGGATGTGTGGAGAAACTTCTGAGGCCTTGGATGAGTACCTCTTGCTGTTCATCCATGTGAGCACCAGTGATACCACCAGAATAAATATTAAGCATACCAAGGATGAGTACAGGGCTCTGGATGTACAAAGGATGGCATAGTAGCTCATGTGGCGGTATCCTTGCTTCTGCCAGACAATGGAAAAAAATCAAGTAGGTGCAGCTGCAGTCTGCCAGTCAACATCTGATTGGACAGTTGGTGTCCTGTGCCAGACATTTTGGCCCCAGGACCCTCTGTGAGGAATAGGACTAGCTAGGGAAATGCAGGATTTATCTTTGAAAGTGGATATCTTTACCCAGATATTATGGAGGGCTTCAAACTAGGCTTGTTGAGGTAAGTTATACAAAGCCTAGAGAGCAGTGAGGATGTATGCTAGGGAAGGCTCTCTTGTTTCCCTTGAGAAAGAGATGTGGCTTGGCTGAGAATCCACCTTGACTGACTTTATACAAAAATGTGCACCATGGGAACCAGACAGGAGGAATTTAAGAACTCACTGAGTTTACAGAGATGAGGTAACATAGGTTGCATGACTGCAGAGCTGTGATGGGTCCAGGTCCTTCAAAATGGACAGGCCAGGAAAGAGAGGTCAGACGTTGCATTCTGAACTCAGGAGAGGCTCAAATACACACAACTCTGCTTGGGAATGACAGGTTACTAAAAGTTAAGAGGTTTTTAGGTGAGAGTAAAAAGTGAAACAAAAGGGGTGTCATGGTTTAACCCCAGCCAGAAACTAAGCACCACACAGCCGCTCACTCACTCTTCCCTCCCTCCCACTGAGATGGGGAGGAAAATTTAAAAAAAGGTAAAACTCATAGATTGAGATAAGAACAGTTTAATAACTAAAATAAAATAAAATATAAAAATAATATTAATAATTTAAAATATAATAATATTAATTGTAATGAAAAGGAATATAACAAAAAGAGAGGGAAGTAAAACATAAGAAAAGTGATGTACAATGCAATTGCTCACCACTTGCTGATTGATGCCTGAGCAGTGATCCGCCCCTCCCAGTTTATATACTGAGCATGATATCCTACAGTTTGGGATACCCCTTTGTCTAGTTTGGGTCAGCTGTACTGGCCGTGTTCCATCCCAGCTTCTTGAACTCCTGCTTGCTGGCAGAGCATGGGAAACTGAAAAATTCTTGGCTTATGATAAGCCCTACTTAGCAACAACTAAAACATGAGTATGTTATCACACTAAATCCAAAACACAGCACCATGCCAGCTACTAGAAAGAAAATTAACTATCCCAGCTGAAATCAGGACAGGGGTTATGTCATAGTTAGGTGTCTGTTACATAATGCCTGATCAAGAAGGGATGAAGCCAGCATAGAAAACCATCAAGATTACAAGACCAGGTTTGGATGGAGGACTTTAACCACACCAGTATTTTCTGAAGGGCCGTGTGGCTGGGTACGAAGAAGACTTAATGGAAAAACACCTTTGCAGAAGCCAGGTGTCCTGGTTAGCTAGGATAGGGTTAAGTTTCCCCAGCAGGGAGGGGGGAAGGGTTCTCCAGCCGAGTTATTCATACCATGCTGACATCAGGTCCGGTGCGGCAGTGTGGGAAGCTTTCCTTTGTGTCTTTGGTCGCGGGAAGCATGCGTGGTGGGCTGGGTGTGTTCACTGCGGCATTTCTCTGTTTATCTTTTGTCTTGTTTACTGTTATTACTGTTTATTGTTGTTATTATTGCTATTGTTGTTGTTCAGATTGTTTATTACACTGTTGTATTAAATTTCTCCTCATTTCAACCCCGGGGTTTGTGCCCTACTCAATCCGAGGGTGGGGAAGGGACAATGGCAACATGGTCTCTGGTCCCGGCAGGGCCTAAACTATCACATCAGGGTTTATGTGAGTCTACTAGCAAAAAGAGTCTTTGCAATGAGGATGATCAAACACTGGAACAGGTTTTCTGGAGAGACTGTAAAGTCTTCATCCCCAGAGATGTTAAAAGGGTGACAGGACAAGTCCCTAAACAACAGCATCCATATTTGAAATAGACCTATGTTTAGTGGGGTTTGGACTGCTGGTCTCTACAGCAAGTGATAGTCTGGTGAGCCTTGTTAAATGGGGGAGGCTGCCCCTTTCTATTGGGAGCAACTGAACTTGAAGAGAAGGTTTAAGAAGAGTCAAAAATCTGGAGCAGACAGAATTAACAGACATGCAGCAGATGAAGCTGCCACCTGCATCCCAAACAGAGATGCTGAGATGATTAATGAACTGTCAGACAAGCCTCAGTGGTGTGGGCAAGGAAAACTTCCTAGGGCCAAAAGAGGCTTTTCAGAGCTGGCTGACAGCCAGGAAGAATCTCCTTTGACATCAGAAAGGACAGTGAAGGTAAGGAAGAGTCTCACTAATGTTAACCCAGTAGCTTGGAAGTTATTTCTTTTAGGAAACAAATTATCCAGGCTGAACTTATAAAACACTTATTATATTTGTACAATAAAATAATATAGTACAATGTTTTGGGTTTGTGTTGTTTGGTTGGGTTTGTTTGTTTGTTTGTTTGTTTTCTTTTATTATTTTCCCTAAAGTTTTTTAACTAAAAAATAGGAATTTCAAACAAACTGCTCTGAATTATCTCCCATGATATAGTGTTTTCAAAACTGAAAATCCCTTAAAATGATTCAGTGAAACTTCAGTACAACATAATTGAAATTTACTGTATATCATACTGGACATGGAAAATAACATTAATTTGGTGTTTACAAAGTATTTTTTTGATTTTGAAAGCATGAGTCTAAAGACATGTTGCACAAAAACAGTTCCTACAGAAAGTTGACTGAATTTTGTAAGCTGAAATGAAATAAGCTAAAATCAATAAGGATTTTACTTTTCAAGTTGTCCTTGTAGATTTTTTCAATTAAGATGTGAATGAGAAAAGAAATGACCACTAGAGGGCAGAGGTAGATAGCTTTTAAATACATAAAAATAATTCCTTTTAGAAGTTGTGTTGTTTTTGGTTTTTTTTTCAACAAGTTAGTAATTTTGGATTGTGAATGAATTCCTGAGCTAGCTACAAAATACAGAGGAATGAAAGACAGTTTCAAGTCCAAACTTTCATGTGAATACCATTAATTAAGGTATCTGAGTCAAAATATTTTAAAATAATTGATAAGAGCATAATTTAAAATAATAGCAACATTACTGATGAGACATGCAATCAGTAATGGAACAAGATGACTGGAATAAAAAATATGAGCATGATAAAGTAATTGTGAAAGGAAAAAGTAATACTAATTGGTAAAATGAAAGTAATATTTCCTAATGTTCTGGGGAAAAAAAAGAAAAAATCACTTCAGATTGTTGAACTTACTGAAATAAAATACAGTGGTTTAAATGGAATATTTTGTATATTACTTATTTCATAGCTTATTAACAGAACTTACCCATACTAATTGAAGTAATACAGTATATCCTTCCAAATTTCTTAAGATGATTTTACTGTGTATGAACACAGTTAATCTTACAAATGTTGAATATAGACAAACTGATATTCAGTTCATTTAAAATTTTCCAAGGTGATACAGTGAGTATTGGTATTTTTAAGAGCCTAGCATACAGGGATTTCATCTCCTACTCCTATTAACTCCCAAATGCCTAAGGGCTTGCCGTTATATCTTATTGGTTTTGCTAAATTTTCTCAGGTGCTAGATTGGAAAGAATGTAATCTTTTAATTACATTTAAAAATGCACTTAGTTATCTTCTATTAGCTCACTGATGTCTTTTATAAAGTGTCTGGAAAAATATATGAGACTGCTAAAATGTATTTTGTATTGGTAAATGGGTGAATGTTTTTCTGCACTGCCATAATACTAAACTGTACATAGCTAAACAATCATTTGTTGGCTGAAATTCAGCTCAGGGATTAAAACATTAAAATACAGTTGTCTAGCCCCCATTTTGATAATCAGTGGGGAGTTGGGATTCAATTCAGTTACCTAAATGCAGACTCTTAATGTTGTATGAGACAACTTAGACTACCTGAGAAATCCAGAAGAGTTTGACAGGAATGATGGTCAAACTAGAGGACATCTGTACCTTTTGGAAGGCACCTGGAGCCCACAAAGGATATGCTGGGTCACCATGTGCATCTAAGCAAGCAACAGGACCAGCTCCAATGTTACACTCAAAATCTTGTTTATGGGTAAAGAGGAAGCACACCTTTAGATATGTACAATCAAGAATGTATTGTTAATATAAACAAAATCTGCAGAGTCTAATCAGTATTAGTCCACATCTAATTGTTGTGGAAGAATAAAGAGTAATAGTGGAATTAAAACTGTTATAAATACACTTCTTTTATACCCCTCTTCCTGGTGCTATGGTCACCTTTCCCCTGCTCCTTTGAGACCTAAGGGTGGTGGCTTCATTCAGGTGGTATGTGGGAGGGCATTTCAGTTTTCAGCCTCTGGAGTCCTTTGTCAGGGAGAATATGGTATTTGTGTAGATGGTTCCTTATTCTTTTCTGTAGGATCCAGCTAGGATCATTCTTACATGCTTACTAACACACTTTTACATCTTTGCTCTTTTTTTATTAGTCTGCAGTTCTATGTTGCTTCCAAATATAGTACGTACAGTAACTATTTTCCTATTTTAGATATTGCTTTGTTCTCTTTTTTACTCCTCAAACTTATTTTTTTCCAACTCCTGGTCTGTATTTCTTTAACTGACCGTGGGTGAGTTGTTAATAGCTGTGGGGTGTCCAATGCCAAGCTTGTGCCCCATCATGTGCCTGAGCTCCTCTACACTGCATCATATGTCTCTAGTTCTGAAGGTCTCTGCCATCACACCAGACACAACTTTCTCTGCACTGAGTATTTAATTTCCAATTCTACATAGAAAAATTGCTTCTTACTGCTATCTGTACAAAACTATAGTTCTACCACAAAGAGATACACAAAAGTGGAACAAATTAGCCCTAGGCATCTGGTCAGTTAGAGAAATTGCTGTCACAGCTAAATTAAGTAAAATAAAGCTGCAAGCAGGTCCATGAAGTTCATAAAGAGCATGCCCAACAAACCTGAGGCCTTGCAAACTCAGTACAAAGCTTATGACATGTTGCTAGCAACAACTATACCATATTGCTGTTCTACATGGTTTCATCAGTGAATAGATCTAGAAAGCTATGCAGCTTTATTATGACATATATCACTAGATATACATTTATGTCCCAGTCTATTTATATCCTAGGCCTTCCTTCTTAAGCCTCCACTGAGCATTGTTCTAAGCTCTTAACTTTCATTAGCTATCTGAAGACATTGTTTTACTTTGCTGTGTGTGCTTCAGTTTCTCTGCAGAAACAAATTTTCACAAAAAGTGTGATCATTATTAATTCCTTATGGTTTACAGTCTTCATCATTAAAAATTCAACTTTTACCAGGAATACAACACACTAAATTTAAACTCCTGACTTTCCCATGTCATCTAGAGATGTATGACTGCAAACAGTGATGTTCTGATCACCAAAAAGAAATTGATATTTTATTTAGTGATGTTAACAACTGTTCCCTTTTTTCAGGCTGCAGTTTCATTTATGCACCTCTGTAATATTTCTGAGGTTGGTGGATCAAACCTGATAGCAAAATTGTTTTCACTAACCAAATGCTAATCTACATCATCCATTTAATACACAGATGTACTGACTTAAAATGGTAATCAAATGAGTTTGTTGTGATGGATGAATGAATTCAAATTACCAGCCCCTTTGTAAGGAGATATCTTGATATAGAATGACACATTGTTTTACTCCACATCACTCAGAAAATTTGAATCAATATGTGCCTCATTTTGCACAAGCACAAAAGTTAAAAGAGAGCAGCTAGCTTTTCAAAACAGAGCCTGTCAGAGGAATTTTCTCTTTAGTGTTGAAAGTAACAGACATTATGTGAAATTCACATTATGGATTTTTAAATGGTCATTGTAGTTACAAATCTATACATGGTGATGTCTAAAATTGTCACCAATACTTTACAAAAATCATAAAATTGTCTCTGGTCACTGCATGCCTCTTGTGGCTATGTGAGTAGAACCGAAGAGACACACAAATAAAATGTGTCCCATGCATGTATCCAAGACCTTGAATATTCCAGTTTATTTCAGTTTCAGTTTGACTATATTCAGCATGCATGTATTCCATCCTATAATCCCACTTTAATAGGAATACCCTATGACTCTATTACTTAAAGAAGGAATATTTTTTTTCATACTCAGCTTTCCTGGTTTGAGTGAATGATGGGGTTTTTTTTGGTAGCAGAAGAGGGGGCAACAGTGGTGGTCCCCTGTGAGAACCTTCTCTAAGATCCTCTGGCTCCAAGTTGCACCTGCCTTTGCACCAAGGCCAGGCAAATTAGTTGTGCCTCTGCAATAACATATTTAAGAGGGGAAACCTAGGAGGAATTGTGGGAGTTGTGAGGAGGAGTTGCAAGGAAAACATCTGTGCAAACACCAAGGTCAGTGGAAGAAAAGAGAAGAAGGGGGCAAGGTGCGCTGGAGCAGTGACTCCCTTGCAGTGTGTGATGAGCAGGCAGGGCCACCCCACCACCACCCATGGGGGTCTATGGTGGAGCAGATAACAATTTATGGCCTGTGTGGGGCCCCACGATGGAGCAGGTGACTGTGCCTGAAAAAGGCCAGGACCCCATGGGAAGAAGGCCCTGCTGTTGTAGTTCAGTGCTGGGAGGACTGCAACATGTGGGGGTGACCAACACACCCATGGGAGTGATACTTGTTGGAGTTGGTTTGTGGAGGACTGTCTCCTGTGAGAGGGGGACAGTGCTGGAACAGGGAAGGAATGCCAGAAGTGCCCCCCTCTCTGAGGTGAAAGAAGCAACAGGACTGACCACACATCCCCTTCCCTGCCCACTGCACTGCTGGGAGAAAGGAGGTAAAGATATCAGGAGCAAAGCTGAGCCCAGGAAAATGGAGGGATAGGGGAAGGTGTTTTCAAGATGTGGTAATGCTTCTCATCATCCTACTTCGTCTGTCGCCTGTTGTTGTTAGTGTCTGCATTAAATTTTATGTTCTTTTACTCTTCCTTTAATGAGTCTGTCTTTTGCCTGTGCCATAATGGATGATGACACCCATCTCTGTCCTTATCTCAGTTTCCTGGCCCTTTTGTTTTATTCCCTCCATCCCAGCACTGAGGGGGAAGGGGGTAGTGAGTGGCGCCCTTACTTTATTTTCTTCTTCGCAGCACTGGCAGAGAAGGGGGTAGTGAGCGGTTGCGTGGTGCCCAAACACCTTCTGAGTTCAAACCACAACAATGTACAAAATTATCATCAGATAATTTTGGATGAGAACAATGTGTACCTCATTTCATTTCTGAGGAAAACACTGTGGAATAGTTAAAAGATTTCCTGGTGTAATTAATGAAATGTGTACACGTTCTTTTCATTATAATTAGATCGATTTACTAGAACAAAATAGGTGAGCTATAATTTTTTTTACTATTTTCTCCTTGCACTAAAAATATCACTCTAGTTGCAGGAACTCTTCCTTTATTTATCAAATGGGTACTGGTTTGATAGCAGGAGTCTTTTTCTACCTAAGCTGTTATAACAGCAAATGGACAGGAACAGAAATATTAATTTTATTTTCCTTTGTGCAAGTATGTTAGTGAACAATGTTAAGCTTCTCGTAACAGCTGTCTAATAGTAGGGTGACTCATGTGATCCAGTGACTATTGCAACCTATTTTTACTTAGGCTCTGCATATACTATATACGGGTCTGACAAACCTAGTAGTGTAACATGGAATATCCTTATGTTAGGTGAGACAGGGAAGCTCAGTTTTTCACACTTCCAGAGGAAATGAGAAGGAAACAGAAGGAAATTAACTAATAAACAGCCCCAAGCAACAATGAGATTCGAGTGCAACAAAGTAGCTCCTGTCTTATTGCCCCCCACTGCTGGCTGCCCCCTCTATCACAAGGACTGGGTTGGCCAACAGAATCACAGAATTATAGAATGGTTTGGGTTGGAAGGGACCTCAAAGATCGTCTAGTTCCAACCCCCCTGCTACGACAGGGACACCTCCCACTAGATCAGGTTGCTCAAGGCTCCATCCAACCTGGCTCAGAACGCTTCCAGGGATGGAGCATCCACAACCTCCTTGGGCAACCTGTTCCAGTGCCTCACCACCCTCACCACCCCCACAATAAAAAACTTCTTCCTTATATTTAATTTAAACCTTCCCTTCCTCAGCTTCCACCCATTACCCCTTGTTCTATCATTACAGTCCCTTGTAAAAAGTCCCTCCCCAGCCTTCTTGTAGGTGCCCTTCAGGTACTGGAAGGCCACTATGAGGTCTCCCCAGAGATTTCTCTTTTCCAGGCTGAACAAGCTCAACTCTCTCAGCCTGTCCTCACAGGAGAGGTGTTCTAGCCCTCTGATCACCTTAGTAACCCTCCTCTGGACTCGATCTAACAGTTCAATATCCTTCTTGTGTTGGGGGCTCCAGAGCTGGACACAGTATTCCAGGTGGGGTCTCACGAGGACAGAGTAGAGGGGCAGAATCACCTCCCTCAACCTACTGACCATACTTCTGTTTTCAATCCACTCATTACCCAGCCTTTATCTGTGCTTGGGATTGTGCCAGCCCAGGTGCAGAACCTTACACTTGGCCTTGTTAATCTTCATGAGGTTGGCCTGGTCCCACCTCTCCAGTCTGTCCACATGCCTCTGGATGGCACATCCCTTCCCTCCAGTCTGTCAACCACACCACACAGCTTGGTGTCACTGGCAAACTTGCTGAGGGTGCACTCCATCCAACTATCCATATCACCAACAATGATATTAAACTGTACCGATTCCAATACCAGTCCTTGAGGGACACCACTTGTCACCGGTCTCCACTTGGACATTGAACCATTGACTGCAACCATTTGAGTGCGGCCTTCCAACCAATTCCTTATCCACCGAGTGGTCCATCCATCGAATCCATGTCAATTCCAACTGACCAGGATGTCATCCAGGACAGTGTCAAAGGTCTATGTTTCAAAACAGAACCGCATTTCCCCTACTGTTGACTTCCCCGCTTTTATCCAAATTGTTCGGGTGTACATCAGTTTAAGTTGTGAAAAAATATGAAAAAAAGCAACAAGCTCTTAAATTTATCCTAAATGGCTCCACCACTTGGTTGGTTCTTTCCCCCATTAAATGGACCCACATTTTCCCTGGTAAACTTTTCCATTAGACAACTGTAAAGATAATCTAAAAAATTTTAAACCAAGGCAATCCTGATACTGTACACTGTCAGTTAACTATAAAGTCTATGGACTTCTAGCTGTAGCAAAACTTCTACTTCCTGAGCTGGAACTTAGATTAGAACTTAGAACTTAGGCTGTATTCAAATCCACGAGACTGGATGAGATTCATCCATGGATACCGAAAGGGCAAACTGACGTGATTGCAAAACCAATAGGAAATATGGAATACTGTGGAGATTGAGGAAAGATTCCTGAATGGAAAAAAAGAGTAAATGTCATCTTCATCTTTAACAAGTGTAAGGCGTACCTGTGGAACTGCAACTCAGTTGTTGAACTTCAGTATATGTGAACATCATGTACAACAACCTCTTGGAATTCATTTCCAAAGATGTGAGGTAAATATGATTTTGCCATTTCTACTAAAAGGCTGTATTTACTTGACACTGCAGGGTCTCAGAATTTCTCTAATCTTGTATTAGTCTGAGCTAGTTTTAATTTGTTTTAGCTGTGATAGCAGTTGTGTGGCAGATAGTGGACTACCGACTGATGAATTGATGAATATAACATTATACAGTATAGGTCAGATAAACCTCTATGGTCATTGAATAACAAATATAAGCCTTTTATGCTAATTGTGCCTGGGGAAACTATTGTGTAACTTTCACAGAATCACAGAATTGTCTAGGTTGGAAAAGATCTTGAAGAACATCCAGTCCAACCATTAACCTAACACTGACAGTTCCCAACTACACCATATCCCTCAGCTCTATGTCAACCCGACTCTTAAACACCTCCAGGGATGGGGACTCCACCACCTCCCTGGGCAGCCCATTCCAACACCTAACAACCCGTTCTGTAAAGAAATGCTTCCTAATATCTAGTCTAAACCTTCCCTGGTGCAATCTGAGGCCATTCCCTCTTGTCCTATCCCTTACTACTTGGTTAAAGAGACTCATCCTCAGCTCTCTGAAACCTCCTTTCAGGTAGCTGTAGAGGGCGATGAGGTCTCCCCTCAGCCTCCTCTTCTCCAGACTAAACACCCCCAGTTCCCTCAGCTGCTCCTCGTACAACCTGTGCTCCAGACCCTGCACCAGCTTCGTTGCCCTTCTCTGGACACACTCGAGTCATTCAATGTCCTTTTTGTAGTGAGGGGCCCAAAACTGAACACAGGAATCGAGGGGCGGCCTCACCAGTGCCGAGGACAGGGGTCAGATCCCTTCCCTGTCCCTGCTGGCCACGCTATTGCTGACACAAGCCAGGATGCCATTGGCCTTCTTGGCCCCCTGGGCACACTGCTGGCTCCTGTTCAGCCAGCTGTCAATCACCCCCCCAGGTGCCTCTCTGACTGGCAGCTCTCCAGCCACTCCTCCCCAAGCCTGTAGCGCTGCTGGGGATTGTTGTGGCCCAAGGGCAGCCCCCAGCATTTGGCCTTATTGAAACTCCTCCAGTTGGCCTCAGCCCATGGCTCCAGCCTGTCCAGGTCTCTCTGCAGAGCCTCCCTACCCTCGAGCAGATCAACACTCCCACCCACCTGGGTGTCATCTGCAAACTGACTGAGGGTGAACTTGACTTTAACTAATAGCTAGCAGTTGAAGATGTTCAATCTTCACACAGAAACCACTGTTTAAAGAACAAAGAAGCAGGGCAAATATTCTGTGTTAAAACATGGAAATAACCCCAAGCAGAAACAAGTCAAAGGAGGAAGGGACTCTTGACATTAGCCTCAACTCTTCCCAGTGAAGAATTCAGGACATTAATGATTCATCTTAACCTTTCTTGAGCTAGAATGAAGCTAATGACCTTAGGGTAAAAGAGAATTATTGGAAGGATGAACTCAACAGCAGGAAAAAAAGAAAAGACACTAGTTAGTTTTTCAATAACTAATTTGAACTATAATAGTAATTAAACTAATTCTGTAATAATTAGATAATTTGGTGTATGAGTGCTAGCCCAGTTACAGTAAAACTTATACTGTTTGCATTCACCACTGTGTTATAATCTATATAGCTGTCATTTCATCATAGAAGGCAATGAGGTTGGTCAGATAAATATTATTAATCAGTTTTATTACAACCGGACTAACAATGCTAATTGTTTGACCTACCCCATTGACTTCTATGATGAAATGACTGGCTATATGAATGATAGGACAGTGATGGATATACTTCACTTTGGTAAGGCCTGTGACACCATCTTCTTCAACATTCTTATTTGTAAACTGAGGAATTGTGGACTGGATAAATGAGTCTAAAACTAGCTTTATATTCAGGGCAAAGGACAGTGATCAGAGGTTTGAGGTCCAGTTACTGGCTGGTTACAAACAGAATGTCCCAGAAATTTCTGCTGGGTTCCATATTGTTCAATAATATCAGCAACCTGAATAGTGAGACAGAATGTGCCTTCAGCATATTTGCAGGCAGTAATAAAGGTAGGACTACGGAATGGTTAAACATGTTGAAAAGTAGAGCTTAAATCCAGAAGGACTTGATCAAGAGAAACCTCCCAAAGTTTAAAAAGAAGTCCGAAGTTCTGCACCTGGGAAAGGAGTAATCAGGTGTTCATCACACTGTTGGCAGAGGTTGAGAAACAACTAGCCAAGCAGCAACCCCAGTGAAAGCAATGTGAGATTCAGCAGAAGACAGAATAAGTCAACAGGGTTGTCTAATTTCCAGTAATTCAAACGTACCAAGCTACATTTGGAGGACCATGGCAAACAGAAAAAGGAAATTATTATTGTGATATACTCAGGGTCTATCATGGGACCTGTCATGTGTAATATCTTTTTCAGTTACTTGGAAGACAGTATGAAATGCGTTCTTGTCAAGTTTTTGGGCAACAAACTGAGAAGGACCAGACAATACAGTTGCAGACAGAGCTGCCATTCTCAGTGTCCTAGACAGGCTGGGGGAATGGGCAGACAGCAACATCATGAAATTCAGCAAAGAAAAATGCATGGCCCTGCATCTGGATTTGACTAATCCCTTGCAACAGTACAGGCTGGCAACTGACTGGCTAGTTGGAGAACAACTGTTGAAAAAAGATCTAGAGAAGAGGAGGCTAACTAGAGTCAGGACGTAGTGATGATGGCTAGCTGATTACTGGACTGTATCAACAGAAGCATAGCCAATAGATCAGGAGAAATGAATGTTCCCCTTCACTTGAAGATGATTAGACCACATATACGATACTATGTCCAATTTTGGGCTCACATTACAAAAAAAGGCTTTGATCATCTGGAATAAATCTAGTTGAGAACCATCATAATGGTTGGAGTTGGAGCACTTGCTCTGTGAGGAGACACTGAGGCACTGGGATTTGTTCAACCTGGAGAAGAGATGGCTATGGTGGGACCTAAAACTTCACCCCTTTCCCAGTCATACCTATGGAGAGGTCAGCTAGCAGACAGAGCCAGGCTTTTACTAGAAGGCAGTGGTAAGAGGCTGAGAGCCAACAAGAGTAAATTTAAACAAGTGAGATTTTAGCTGGATATAAAGAAAATCCATTGCTATGATGGTATTTAAACACGGGAATAGGTTTCCCAGAGAGGATGCACAATCTCCAAATTGAAAGTGTTGAAGACCTGAGTGGATAAAGCCATAATCTGACATCCTCATTTGACATCAGAGTTGACTCTGTTTTGGATCAGAACAGGAGACAGTACTTCCTTCCACCATCAGTGGTTCAATGACTGTATGGCATACTGGCAACATCTGTCAGTGAGCAGAAGCAATGGGCCTGCTCCCAAGGAGGATAAGCATAGAGACAAGGCAACCCTGCCCTTACTGATGGGGAGCAGTCCCACAGCAACAGAACAGGGTGACCAGTGCAGGGCTGGTGTCAGCAACCAGTCTCATCAACAATCCAAAGATCCTTAGACAAACACAAAGTGAAAATTCACAGCTAAAGTCAACCCAAGAAATCCATCAGTAAGACAGGAACATCAGGGGACAGAGTTGATCAAAGGCACACCTACAACATAGTCCATGTCAACACTGTGTGCCCACGCCTGAGCTGAAATGGAGCTCCTGGGTCCATAGGCAGGTGGTTTCAGGTGAGGCTGGTCAAAGCCAATAAGGCTAAATGGTGTACTTAGGGCCCTGACAGTATACTTGTGTCTGTAAGTCAATATGTCAATATACATTATGATATCTACAAGAGTCCTAGGGGGAAAATACCTCTTAAATAAATATGTATGTACTTCCACAATTTTTAAAAACAGACATAAGATAAAATTCAGGATGCTGGCTAATTTTGAGGAGTCTTACTTCTGCTTATTATTTCCCTGCAAAGCAATCTTTACACACACTCTAAAAAAAATAGTTATCAAGTTTACAAGTAACAACAGAGTAAGAATGAAAGAGACCATGTGGTCCTCAGGACCACCAGCTGCTAACCATATTGTAGAATGCATAAACTGAGATCAGTTGTGATTCTGAATACTTTTCCCAGAACCGGAAGTGAAGAAATAGAAGAATGCATGGTCTCAATTAAGATACTACAGCTACTACAGCACAGATCAAATCATGTTACAGTCAAGACAAAAAAGACAATGTTTTTTGTGGACTCAAAAGTTCTGAAGCCCAAAGAAAAAGAAAAGTCATAAGGAAAACAAATTTGTTAGTATAGACACCATCTGATTAAATATCTTCTCTGCAATTTAGTCTGAGAACACATAGCTGATCAAAAAACTCACTAGAACAGCAAGAATTATTTTCTGTTCATCCACATTCTAAACTGAATAAATGTGTTCATCAACTGAAATAAAATAATTCTGCTTCATATATGGTGACATCTATTTACGTAATATCTCAACTTTCAAATAATTCAGGATGCATGCAGATTATTGCAACAAACAAATATCTAATGTGTTTGATTAATTTCTAGCAAATATAAGAAAACATACACCATAGTCAGCTAAAAACAGGAAAAGGAAGGAATACTTCTGGTGAATTAGCCTGAACTCAGATTATTCAGCAACAATAACAGGATATTTAAAATAAAGCAGCAACACTTAAACTAGCACTAATTTACTGTTGTATTTATTTGTTAGTTACTATTTATTACTGGAAAGAGAATATCTGGCAGGTCATCAAAGGCCAGTAACCGAAGAAACTTTTCAGTCAGCATTTATAATAAGATAGGAACACTTTGGAAAAAGATTAAATCAGTGATAATTTTAAGGCAAGCTTGTATTTCACAACATCTTTCTTACTGGAGGGTAAACACAATTCATTTGAAAGGTTATAACTCTTGGTTTAATATTTCAACAGCCAAGTCATATTTTATCATTTATGCTGTTGTAATATCACATAATGACATTTACCAACATTTCACAACATCTCAGTGATTTAAGAGTTCATAGTTATTCAAAGGGGAGCAGCTGAGGGAACTGGGGTTGTTTAACCTGGAGAAGAGACTGAGAGGAGACTTCAACACCCTCTACAGCTACCTGAAAGAAGGTTGCAGAGAGCTGGTGATGAGCCTCTTTAACCTTCACCTTGTGAAACTTTCACCTTGTAAGTGACAAGAGGGAATGGCCTCAAGTTGCTCCAGGGAAAATTTAGACTAGATGTCAGGAAGTATTTATTTACAGAACGGGTTGTTAGGTGTTGGAATGGGCTGCCAAGGGAGGTGGTGGAGTCCCCATCCCTGGAGGTGTTTAAGAGTAGGGTCAATTTAGCACTTAAGGATATGGTGTAGTTGGGAACTGTCAGTGTTAGGTGAACGGTTGGACTAGATGATCTTCAAGGTCCTTTCCAACCTAGATGATTCTGTGATTCTGTGAAAGTTACATAATGACCATTTTGCCTGGCTTTGAGGTTTTTTCTGTAACCACCAGTGGTTTACCGTATTTGATTGATTATTCCTGTATTGGAAATCTATAAATTTGTGGGATACCTTAGTCAAGGTTTAGGACAAAGCAGTTTTTAAAAATGCAAATTCCACATTCTTCCAGTAGGTTGAACTTGTAAATCAACCAAAACCCAATTAGATTTTTTTCAGTGAAGTATGTAGACATTTCATCATAAGTTTTATGAGCTATTTATCTACAAAAATGTCATTATTAAAAGCTACAGAGTCAGAAAAGATGCCTGATTATTCTTCTCTATTTCCTATTCTGTTTTTTTCTCATGCAAATCTGGAACGCACTGTCTAATCAGTGGATTCCTTTAGATATCCTGTTCCTCAACACTGGAAACCTCCTTTATAGTGCAAGAACTTTTAGCTAACATTGGATGAAAGCCTTAGTGGAAGAAAAAATGCAAAAGATACATAGGTGTATCACTAGGAACATGAAGAAAAAAGTAATTGTATATGGTGTCATTAAATGTTAATTGTGAGTAGTTCCCTTCTTCTTTTGAAACATAATAATCTAATTCATCTAGATGGGGCACTTTTCACTGAAGCAACTACCACCTTGCGGATAATCTTACTCTCTAATAAGCCAATAAGCCTAATAGAAACAAGGAAAGAACTTCTGATTCAGGTACACAAAACCTTGCTCTCTTCCATGAAATCAAGCAATTTAGGTTTTAATGTCTCACAAGGAAAACTGTAAACTGATAGTTTAAAAAAAAAATTGGAGGGAAGGTTTCATTCTAAGGCTAGAGGGACTGCAGAAAATACATTAATGGTCTTGATGACGTTTTCCAGATTAGTTAAAAGATCTTATTTATATATAATCATCTCTCTCTTCGGGTGGTCATCTTTCACAGCTGTGAGATATGTTTGTCTGATTAGTGCCCATGTGAATGATAAAATGTAACTCTCTTAAGCGTGGAACTCTTAAATGCTTTTGTACTTTTTTATGTAGCCACAGGTTTCAGGGAAATAAGGTGTCATGTACATAGTTCTTGTTGGTTAGACCAGTTGCTGTTGTTAAAGAAAGGAGCAAAGATGGCCTCCGTCACCAAACCAGACAGCAGTGTAATAAATTATGGTAACTAATTTGCTAAGTTAAGCAAGGTGGCTGCTGTAATAAACTATTGTAACTGATTTGCTAGGCTGGGCAAGCCGGGTAGGTACACTTGAATGATCTGTAAATGTTAAACAATTAAACGTAAAGTGGGCCATTCAGATTGGAACAATGTAACCGTGTCTCAGAAACCCCACCTAGAGCTGACATGTAACTGCTGTTTGAAGAAAAGCCCGCCAAAACGATGAAATCATGAGGCTTTTAAAAAATCCAATAGGAGAAAAGCGCGCCAGGAGACCAAGGCTCCGAGACTTTCAAAAGACCCAATAGGAGGAGGACATGCACCCCAGCAACCTAAATGACCCAATGGAAAAGAGCAGGACAACTATCTGACAGGAGGAGATTGGTTAAAGACGATGGAACAAGAGTATAAAAAACACTGCTTTTTGGAACTCGGTGTGAGTGTGGCAGAGCTGCGGCTCTCCATGCACCCAGCACTGCTTTGCCTATTGCTTCCCACCCTAAATTGATTGAACCCAAATAAAATTATATATTTTTATAAAAATTGGCTTTGTCTGATTGTAACAGCAGTGTGTTTGGACTATGCTGTGATCAGTCTATGTTATGGCTGGGAAAACACCTGTGCTGAGTCATTCTCCCTGTAATAAACCATTGTAACTAATTTGCTAAGTTAAGCAAGGCGGGTACGTTACGCTTGAATGATTTGTGAATGTTAAACCGTAATATCCTGCTGTCTGAAATATTGTAAAAATAGAATATGGTACCCTGTGTGGATCTGAAATGACGTATGATCACTATAACCTATATTATAATTATGATGAATGTTTGAATATATGGATAAAATATAAAGTGTGTCATTTGTCTGGAACAATGTAACCGCTTCTCAGAAACCCCACCTAGAGATAATATGTAACTACTGCTTGAAGAAAAGCCCACCAAAAGATGGGATCTTGAGGCGTTTAAAAGATCCAATAGGAGAAAAGCATGCCAAGAGACCAAGGCTTTGAGACTTTCAAAAGACCCAATAGGAGGAGGACATGCACCCCAGCAACTCAAATGACCCAATGGAAAAAGAGCAGGACAACTATCTGACGAGAGGGGATTGGTTAAGACGGTGGTACAAAAGTATAAAAGACACTGCTTTTTAGAACTTGGTGTGTCTTGGTGGAGTAGAGACTCCCAGCACACCCAGCACCGTTTGCTTGTCTCTATTCAAACAATAAATTTGGAATTCGGTTTGAAATCTTGGTGAGTCTAAATTTATTTATAACACAACCACAGGTATAATTAACTACTGATAACATCTGAGCTCAGTTTTCCCACTCCACTATTGACACATAAGGCAGAAACATACTTCCATGACTTTGTTGATTAGTGTAAAAATAAATACAGAGAATAATCACAGATTTATTTAATTGTAAACAAATCTAATTTTCATCACTGTCATGCACATTCCTAGGTGGGTGGTTTTTAATGTTTCAGTTTTGTTATTTAATCTTCAGAAATGTAAAATAAATATATATATATATATATATATATATATATATATATATATGAACACCTGGCAACTGGGTGGAGTATTTCTAGGAAACATTGTCAGAATACTACTTCATTACATCACTGTAACTTCGGGGGGGGGAAAAAAAAAATAAAATCAATATATTGTGTAATAATTTATTGTAACTAATTTGCTAAATTAAGCAGGGTGGGTGTTGTAATAAAAAATATTGTAACTAATCTCCTGGGCTGGGCAAGGCGGGTATGGTACACTTGAACGACCTGTAAATAGTAGACAATTAAATGTAAAATGGGCCATTCAGATTGGAACAATGTAACCGAGTCTCCGAAACCCCACCTAACATTAGATGGGAACAATGTAACTATGCCTTAAAAAAAAAAAAAAAAAACCAAAAACAACTCCACCTAGAACTGATAAGTAATTTCTTTTTGAGAGAAAAAAAAAAAAAAATCCAATAGGAGAAAAGCGCGCCAAGAGACCAAGGTTTCGAAACTTTCAAAAGACCCAATAGGAGGAGGACATGCACCCCAGCAACCCAAATGATCCAATGAAAAAGAGCAGGACAATCATCTGATGAGAAAGACTGGTTAAAGATGATGACACAAGAGTATAAGAACGCGGGGTTTTTTGAAATTCGGGGTGCGTGTGGCAGAGCTGCGGCTCTCCAAGCACCCAGCGCTGCTTTGCCTATTGCTTCCCACCCTAAATTGATTGAACCCAAATAAAATTATATATTTTTATAAGAATTGGCTTTGTCTGACTGTAACAATTGTGTCATGACCTGGACTGAAAGCCCAGAGAATCACAAAGATTCTGTGATCCCTTAGATTAAATTAAGGTGAAATGACACCAAATGACGGGAAGGGAAGGGAAGGGAAGGGAAGGGAAGGGAAGGGAAGGGAAGGGAAGGGAAGGGAAGGGAAGGGAAGGGAAGGGAAGGGAAGGGAAGGGAAGGGAAGGCAAGGCAAGGCAAGGCAAGGCAAGGCAAGGCAAGGCAAGGCAAGGGAAGGCAAGGGAAGGCAAGGGAAGGCAAGGCAAGGCAAGGCAAGGCAAGGCAAGGCAAAAGGCAAGGCAAGGCAAGGCAAGGCAAGGCAAGGCAAGGCAAGGCAAGGCAAGGCAAGGCAAAAGGCAAGGCAAGGCAAGGCAAGGCAAGGCAAAAGGCAAGGCAAGGCAAGGCAAGGCAAGGCAAGGCAAGGCAAGGCAAGGCAAGGCAAAAGGCAAGGCAAGGCAAGGCAAGGCAAGGCAAGGCAAGGCAAGGCAAGGCAAGGGAAGGGGCAGGTATTCCACAAATTATTTTCTGTGAGAAACAAGGAAAAAGGTGGAACATGGTTTCTAGTTGTGTTCCTGGTCTTTGCTCAGCTTTGGTTATTTCTCTGTTCCCAGAGGTTTTATCAGTCAATCCCAGAAATGACCACCTCTTCTCAGTTCTTGTTACCACTACAATGGCGAAGGCTCCATTAGTCATTAGCAAGTCATTAGGCCAGGCAAGTATAGTGTCTGACTTGCACAATAGAGTCACAAATGGCTACACAATGGAGTCAGTGATAAACATCTGGTTTCTGCACAGTCCAGTCTGCCCCTTTGAGGCTTATCTAAGGAGTCTGACAATGCAGCTGCAAGGGAGTGGGGTGTGCACCCTTCCATACACTCCTGCTTCCTTGGGTGACATTCCTTAGACTAATCCAAACACCGAAGCTTGTCCTTGAGGTTTTCTGTGTTAATGAATGTTTGAGGCATTTGTTCCTTCAGTTCCTTACGTATTGCATGAATAAGACCACCAAAACTCAGATACAGAAGAGATGATAAACAGAAACGTGCATATCTGTATTTGCCAAATGAGACTGTTGATAAAGTGAATGGCAAATTTTCCATTTCAATAGGGCCAAACCGCGAAAACATTCTAAACTGTGCTAGATAGTTGCATACATATATGTATATACATCTCAAAAGATAAGTTATTTCATGAAATATGTTTATTATCTAAAATTGTAGAGAGATTGACAGTAATTTCTGATGTTAATATCAAGCTCAAATTTAGTCAAAGGCTTGTCATTTAGCTGCTGTGAAAAAGGTGTTGAGCCCCGAAAACAAATTTGGTCTTGCTGTTCATGCCACAGGTCATCTATTCTCACTTTACACATGCACATACTTATTATTTTTAGAATCACTAAAAATTAAGATGTTAACAGGAATTGATTTCAGACAACCTTTCTCATGTCTCAGGCTTGTTATGACTGGATAGATTTTACTGTTTTTACTGTAGCATTATATTGGTTCAGATAAATATTGAAATTTTGCCAAAGACACAGGCAGTATTGGAAACTAATTGTGATGTGAGACATATAAGTGCATAAGTTGTTCCAAAGTGTTTACAAGGTAAATAGGGAGAAGGAAAAGCTGTTATACCTCAGCAATGTATAATTTAAGTTGGTAAGATAAATATGTTACTTAATGCTCAACCCAGCATTTCCAGTGGTATTGTCTTCACTTTTTCACATTATATTTGAACTGAAAATAATTTCAGGGGTTTTTGTTTTGTTTTGTGGTTGGGTTTTTTTGGTTGTTTTTTTTTTTTTTTTTTAATGATACTTTTCCCCTGACATTTGGGTATCCTGGATTAATTAACAGAGGGAACAAATAGTGATTTTTTAAAGTGGTTAAAATATTACAGCATTAACTAAACATGGGTTGGAAACCATCTGAAGGCTGGTCAGGTTTGTACAGACCTTTAAATGAATTTAAAATTGAATAGCTTAAAATCATGGTAAATATATAGAAGGAGTTTTAACCTTGGTGGATTACAGTTGTCACAAGAAAAGCAAATATTTTAATTTTCTTCTTCTGCAGTAAGTTAAGAATAGTGTTTGAAATAGCAAAAGTGATGTTAATATTTTAAAAACAATACAAAAATACTTGTAACATTTTCAAAACCATCCACTGATAATATTTTAATTTAGGCATGTTGCCAGGAGAGGGTGATGTTGAACTATAAATCTGAAGCAATCTCATCTGCCTTCACTGTAAATTCAGTCTTCACTTGAATCTATGTACATTATTTTGCTCAAGAAAACTTTCCATTTTGACAAATACTTAGTTCAAAGACAAGGACACTGTAAGGTTTTCAAATATACTCTATGTAAATTTTCAGAATAAATAGAGAATGAAAAATATCTCTGTTGAATTCCTACCCTTCCAAGCCCAAAGTCAAACATTTGTAAATGATTAATAATAATATGATTATCAACATATATGTGTATTAAACAAGGGGACATATAATTAGTAACACAATTTTAAAAGTCAATAAAGCTCTTACGATTTTTTTTTTTTCCTATTGAATCATTTTCACATTGTAAATTCTTATTCAGTTACAAAGGAATTGAAGATTATGAGGGACAAGTGATGATATTTGCTATGGTGGTGTGTAAAATATGATGCAAAATAATTTATAACAGCTTTTTCATATGAACTAGGAAATAAGGAAGTCGTATGATTACTGTAGTTCTTATCAGCACCCCATTCATTACTCAGTAAACAAGTAGTCTATAATATGAAATCATGGTCACAGCCACGTTTTCAGTTTGTGCCACCACCTGACTTTTAAGTCAACCATATTATATTTTAGATCCATCAACTTCATGCTGAGGATCTGCCAGCAACCTTCTACAGACTGATCTGTGTTCTTTTTGCTAATGAACAACCAGACTTTTTCAGAATTTGCATTTGTATCTCACTGATCTGTACTTAAAAACTATTCTTCCATGTTATCTTTATGATGCAGGGTAAGGAGTAGACATGCATTGCACTGATGAAGAAAAGTTTTACATACTCTGAATATCTTTTAATTTAATTCAGAACATTGGGTATCAGTGTTTTATGATTCTTTTTTCTTCCTTGGTAGAATAAGTTTTACAGAATTGAAGATGACAATGAAATTAAAATTACAAGTTAGTACAGGGAAAGATGAGTACATGTTTCATCGTAGCATATTAGCTAACACTAATTGGTTAGTTACTTGTTTATATAATTCTAATTATTCAAAAAATGCTGATAAATACATGTATTTCAATTAGCTCTGCAGGGTCAGGAAAAGCTTTCATAGAAAGTGTTTGTCATGTTTATTTCAGTGTTAGCCTTACTGAGCTTTCAGCAAGTGAATCATAATCAACATCGTCATCCAAACCCTGGATGAAATCCAGTGCACACTATCCGTGTGGCAAAGGTTTGCATGAAATGTATTGATATCATACATCCACACCCTGATGACAATGAGTTCGACAGACACAGAAGCACCAACTCTAGACAAACTGACCAGATAACTCAGAAGACAAAAATAATCTCATTTCCTCCATGTGGGTCTGTGTCTCATCTGTGGACAGACTGACGCAAAAACTGTTCGAGTAACCTGAAAACAGTCGGTCTTGCTCATGCACTTCAACCAACAGCTATTAAGAGTCAGCCTTTTTCTGTTTAAGGGAAAAGGTATGGGTGGTGCATGCCACATGCAACTCTGTGGTTCTTCCTGTGGGACCAGGGGAGGACATGAAGATGTGGGATGATCAACCTACCTAGAGACTAGAAGCTCGAGTACAGGAACTGCAAGGAAAAACAACAGTCAAAAAGAGTCTATTCAGGAAAACAACTGCTCCAGTGTCTGTTGGGCAGAGTAGAAGGGATGGTCATACTTTTGACCCTGATGAAGGGTCTTCTGTTTTGCAGCTACAAAAATCAGGCAATGAAGACTCTGACCAGGAAGAGAGGGGCCCTGCCTTCAGCCAGGCAGAGGAAATGGACAACTGGGTTTACTAGGCTGTGTTGATTCTATGGCTTGGTACATCAGCCCCACAGGAATATAAAGGTCTAGTGGACATCAGTGCACAGTGTACTCTAATACCATCAGATTACAAAGGGGTAAAATCCATCTGTATTTCTGAAGTGATGGTACTATTCCAAGAACTGTCTGTGTTGGAGGATGAGGAAAGACTAACTGGAAATGAGTCGCAAAAGCTTCCTACTGAGACAGGTCTGGAGACTCCATATATCCTTGGCAGAGACTACCTCAGGCAGGGTATTGCAGAGAACCACCAAGTACCAGTTTTAGTATACCTGCCTTGAGGTTTTAGTATACCTGCCTTGAGTATTCAGAAGATTAAACAGCTGTCTATCTTGCCTGGTTTCTCAGAGGATCGTTTCGTGGTGTTGCTGCAGGTTAAAAATCAGCAGGTTGGGCCAGTCTGGACAGGACAAGATGTGAAAAACATACTTTACACCTCAGCCAGGAATAATGGCCCAACCTGGAGCTTCTGTCAGAAATAGCCTGGAAGGACATTGACCTCTAGAGTTTTGGAGTGGGGGATACAGGGGATCTGAAGCCCATTACCCTCCAACTGAAAAAGAAATATTAACAGCATATGAAGGAATCCAAGCCACTTCAGAATATCTGGTACTGAAGCACAGCTACTTTTGTCACCTTGATTGCCTGGGCTCATCTGGATGTTCAAAGGGAGGGTCTCCTCTATGCATCATGAAACTAATGCTACATGGAGCAAGTGGGTTGCACTGATAAAGCAATGGCTTTGAATGAGAAATCCTGACTGTGTGGAAATTCTGGAAGTGATCATGGACTGTTCAGAGGGCCAAAATTTCAGTGTCACCAGAGGATGTGACCCATGATGAAGAGGCCCCTCTGTTTTATTAATGACTAGAAAATGAAAAGCAATATGACCTGTTTACAGATGGATCCTCTCATGATGTGGAAAAACTTCACAGGTTAAAAGCTGCTGTGTGGAGTCCTACATGATAAGTAACAGAAACTGCTTAAGGGCAAGGTGAATTAAGTCAGTTTGCAGAGGTGAAATCCATCCAGCTGGCTTTAGATTTTGCTGAATGAGAATAATGGCCAGTACTTTATACTGACTCATGGATGGTGGCAAATTCTCTGTGAGGGTGGCTACAGCAATGGAAGCAGACCAACTGGCAGCAGCAAACCCATCTGGTCTGCTGGATTATGACAAGATATTGTTTCTCAGGTAAAAAAGCTGGTTGTAAAGTATGCCATGTAGATGCTCACATGCCCAAGAGTCATGCTACTGAAGAACATTGAAACAATGAGCAGGTAGACCAGGTTGCCAGAATTGAAGTGCTTTAGGTGAGTCTGGGTTGGGAACATAAATGAGAGCTATTTATAGTTCGATGGGCCCATGACACATCAGAACATTTAGGAAGGGATGCAACATACAATGGGCTCAAGATTGCGAAAGAATTAATGAAAGAATTGAATCAGACAACAGGACTAATTTCCAAAACAACCTCATAAACTCCTGGGCCAAGGAGCAAGGCATTGACTGGGTGTATCATATCCCCTATCATGCACCAGCCTCCAGGAAAACTGAACAATGGACTACTAAAAATTACGCAAAGCAATGGGTGCTGGGACATTCAAGCATTGGGATGCACATTTAGCAGAAGCCACTTGTCTAGTTAACACTAGAGGATCTTCCAGTCAGCCTGGCCCTGAGCAATCAAAACTCCTGTGCACCAAGATAAGATATGATCCCTGTAGTACATATAAGGAAATTGGGAAAAACAGTCTGGGTTATTCCTTCCTCAGGAAAGGGCAAACCTATCTGGTTTTGCTCAAGGACCTGGGTGCACGTGGTAGGTAATGCAGAAGGATTTAATCCTGTGTGAAAATAATCTGAGTAATAACTTGATTTGCATGTTATGGGTATTACTATAGCAGGAACCCCTTGATGCTAGCCAGGCTAGGAGCAAGGGGAAGAGATCTTTGCAATTTTAAAACCTATAACCAGGCCCAAAGGGGTGGACATTGTAATGGATATACCTTGAAACTCTTTTAACCCATGTTTTGAGTTGTATGTTATAGAAATTACTATAGCAGGAACCACCTGAAACAGTGGAGGACAAGCCTTACAAAAGGCAGTTGAAGTGCAGCAGTGCGTTGGGCTGAGCTGGCTTTGGTGCCAAATAACTCCACACAACACACAACCTCTCCTGTCCTAAGTGACCGTCAAAACTGATGGAGCCCAAAGTCATGAACTACATGAAGTAAATGGACATTTTGTGGACATTTCTGGACATTCATGGACATTTTACAGACATTTTATAGGGGTGGTCAATAGACCAAGGGAATGCTAACTGTGTATTTTATCAAAGGGTGGGAAGTGGAGAGGTGGTTAATGAGGATGTATTGGATAGTGTGGGACCTGAGTATGATGTAAATGGTATGGAATAAGGGGTGGAGAATGTGCTGATTTTGGCTGGGATAGAGTTAATTTTCTTCATAGTATCTAGTGTGGGGCTATGTTTTGGATTTGTGCTGGAAACAGTGTTGATAATATAGAGATGTTTTAGTTATTGCTGAGCAGTGCTTACACAGAGTCAAGGCCTTTTCTTCTCCTCATATCATCCCACCAAGTGAGTAGGATGGGGATGCAAAATGAGTTGGGAGGAGACACTGCTGGGACATCTGACCTCAGCTGACCAAAGTGATATTCCACATCGTATGACATCAAGCTCACTAATAAAACTAGGGGGGGATGTTATCCGGGGGGGACTGGCTGGGTATCAGTATGTTAGTGAGCAATTGTTTTCATTTGTATCACTTGTCTTTCTTCGGTTTTATTTCTCTTTCTTTGTTGTTTTCCTTTTCATTACTTTATTATTATTATTATTATTATTATTATTATTATTATTATTATTATTATTTTATTTAAATTTCAGTTATTAAACTGTTCTTATCTCAATCCATGAGTTTCCTCACTTTTACGCTTCCAATTCTCTTTCCCTCATCCTGCTGGGGGAGGGGCAAGTGAGAGAGAGTGGTGTTTATTTGCTGGGTGAGGTTAAACAATGACAGTCCTTTTAGGTGCCCAGTGAGGGGCTTAAAGGATTTGAGATAATAACAGATTGACCAGAGCATATTAGAAGGGATTTATACCTGTTAACAGTTCCAGGCTGAAATATTGATTCATCTGTTCTCAATATTAGCTTAGCTGATCTGAACCATGCAGTATCAAATAAAGTAGAAATATCAAGTAAAGGAGCAATATTAAGTAGCATTCAGGACATAATTTTTTTCTTAAAATTATATCTTTCAAAACTGGATTAGGTCATTATTTTCAGTTGTGAGGAGATCACTGGCTGTGTTACCCCAGAACATCCACAAATATTAAGAAAGAATCAAAAAAGAGTGTAGGGGCCTTTAAGATTGAAAACTCTATACTTTTTAAATGAACATTTATTTGTCATAGTTAGCATTAAATGAACTTCTCAATCTATTGGGATTTCTGTAAGTTAACATCACATGGCTTGTTTACTATGAACTATATTACTTTAACATTTTAGAGTTAGATGTTACGTTTTCAGATAATTAAAGTATTACGTCCATTTCTCTCCATGGTAGAGAAACCATATGACAGTACATGACTTTGTATAAGAGTAATTACTTGTTAATTATTATGAGATATAATAATACAGTTCTGAGGATTATTTTAAGTGATGTGCCTTAAAATCCAAATCCACCAGATTTTGGATTCCCAAAACATTTCACAGAACCACACAGAATCACAGAAGTGTTGAAGTTAGAAGGGATCTGCTTAGATCATCTAGTCCACCCTCCCTGGCTCAGGCAGGTTCAGCTACAGCAGTGTGCCCAGGAACATATCCAACTGTGTTTTATATATCTCTAAAGATGGAGAACCTACGACCTCTCTTACTCCATGGTTTGAAGATCCTCACTTCAGTCCACAAAAAGTATTTCGTGAACTGATCTTTCTTTCTTTTCTTTCTTTCTTTCTTTCTTTCTTTCTTTCTTTCTTTCTTTCTTTCTTTCTTCCTTCCTTCCTTCCTTCCTTCCTTCCTTCCTTCCTTCCTTCCTTCCTTCCTTCCTTCCTTTGTCTGTCTGTCTGTCTGTCTGTCTTAGTTGACTTTAATAGTTTTTGGTGTTAAAATAAACTTTCCCATGTTTATATGGCTGGCAATATGAAAAAGATTGTATTTTTTGAGAAAGAATACTTTTAATACTATAACATTCATTAACCACAAACCAGAGAAATTTTGGAAGAAACAGACTAAGGAGTTTTCTGCAATATTACTACCTGAATGCAATGGCAAATTAAGAGGTATACTTTGTAGGTATTAATTCAAACAACAAGCAAATTCAAGTGAAAAAAAGTAGTAGGTTTAGATAGTGATAATGATCAACTTGATCATATGTCAGAGTTGAACAAGGCAATGTTGTAGTTTTTATCCTGAACTGAGATTATTTCCTATAAAATTTGTTATATTGACAATATTGATTATGAGTAGAAGGAGGTTATTGTGGCTTTTGAAATTCATGTACCTCTGACAGAGAACTTTTCTGCAAAACCAACTAGTTTTAGACTGTAGTTGCAAATGCCTATCTCTGACTTTTTTCTGTATAGTTCATATCTTTGCCCTGATCTTAACAGAAACTATTTCTCATGGAACACCTGAAAGGAGATTAATCTAGGGAAGCCATAATTTGCATACTATCCTTTAATTTTCTCTGATGGAGATAATCAGTATCTATTTTTGCTCTGTTATAGAAAACTAATTAGGTGATACCTAAAAGCCTTAATTCAGATGACAAGAATACTTTTACCCTTCAAAATAGCTATAATTTCAACATAAAAGATATATACTGCATCTGTGTTTGCTTTGACAGCAGCTGAAGAAAGGGAACTACACATTATTAATTATATACAGGTACATGTTTGAAATATATTTCACATGTTTTCTTGTTTGCTACTTTTTGCAGTAGAAAGTCCTCTAGACTTATAAAGTCTAGAGGAGATCGCATCGCAGACTGTAATTTTGAAATCTTATTATTGATATAAGGAATTTATAAAAATCTTAATAGATTCCATTTTTTGTTTTCCATGTAACTTTAAAATGTTCTACAGGTATGTAGAACTCCTGAAGTATGGAGAAGAAATTCATGCTGTGGAGAACTGAAAAGCATCCGAGTGTTTGCTGCTACTTATTTCTTACACGTAGCAAGCGCGTATCAGTTATGCACATGGTAGACTTTTGAAAGGTTTAAAATATCAGTGAAAAAAATAAATTCAGTTTTGGTGAACGTGGTCATCATTTACACAAAAAAGCCTCCAAAAAGTAAAATTATTTTCAGCACTAAAGCTAGATATTCAATTTTCTAATTAAGATACATAATATACAATAATGGCACTCTAAACTGAAAAATATGTTCCTTCCTGAGAGTCTTTATATTATTGTTTAAAAAACCCCACAACTACAACCTGAAAACAGTCAGGTTACACTCTTTGTTATTAATTGGATTGAGATAGTGACTACCCTCCTGTAGGTGATTTTGATTAAAAATATCCATCCTTGATGTCATGTAGAATACCAGTCCCTACTACTGACTCAGTAGCTGTCCTACAGTGAAGCTCACACCTGCTCATGGTCTGTGACTCTGTGAAATCCATATGGCTTTTCACAGTTGCCAGTAGATGGTCAGCTGTACTTAGATCTTTAAGTCAGATAAAGATTTAGGAAAAACAAAGTCAGACAATGAATTCAGAAGTTGCCCTATAGGTTCTAAACAAAGAAGCTTTATGCATAAAATCCAATGTGAAAATGAGCTAATTTAATTGCAAAGCTTAGTTGTTCATAAAAGACTTTATACATAGACAAGGTACATAGCAACTAGCGTGTAGGGCAATAAATCTTTGGAAGCAGCAATAATATATATATACCTGCCTAATGTATCTGTCAGTGTCACTTAGGAAAGGTAAGGGTATGCGATAATGTGACCACAGATGATGAGATGGACTCTCAATAAAGTCACTGCGTTACCTTATTCTCATCTTCTTCAACAGCAGAAAGAACAGAAAGTTCACTCTTCCTGACCTACTTTCCTCTTTTTTCTTGCTGGAAATACTCCCACTCCTGTCCTTACCCTTCACCCCTGAGGACATTAAATTGAATTTTTCTTTGTTCATTCTAAAAAGAAGTCTCTTCGCTTTTACAGAGGGAAAATGCCTGATTTTGCTGTACTCATGTTATTCCTAGTCCATGTAAGAAATCCCGATTCACAATATGTGAACCACAAACGACATTTCAAGATAAGGTGCAGTCTATTATATTCGAATAAAAGTTCTTACTCTTAACTCAAAGATGAAATCAAAGGTTCTTTGGTCTGCACTATCTGACTGCATAAAACCGAAGCAGGACTACACATCTAACTAAATAAAAAATAAAAAATAATAGTAAAGAAAGTTATATAAGTTCATTCCTATTCTGGAAATAAAATAGAACTTAATCTGATGAGTCTGGTGTTAGAGCCAAAGTTGTGCCATCAAAATTGCAAGCTAAGCTATTGACATAGCATGCTGAACTGATCAAAGAAACACCTTTCAGTGCTTTTCAACACCTTTTATACTCCTGAGGTATATATTTTTTAAGCAGAGATCTGACATTTCATCTGCAAAAATGGGTTTAAATATAGCTATGTACTTTCTTCAGTAGGGAGAAATCCCCTGGAAACTTTTAAAATATTTTTTGAATTAAGGAAATTGTATACTTTTTACTTCACCCATTGCATTTTTCTTCTACCTAATGTGTTTATTGCTATAGTGACTAACATGATGCTCACATGTTTAAAAGCTGCCTTCTAAAAATAAATGGCTATTTGAGAATAGTAGCCAAAAATGAAATCATTGGCAGATGTAGGTTTTTGTGTTCTTCCCACTTTGACAGAAAGGCTGAAGTGGGTCCTAAATCTGGTAGATTTAATTTCTTTAATGGACTCCATTTGCTCTGTGATAATAGTGTGAATAGAAACAAGGAGTATGGCTATGTGGCAGAATCCAAGGCTAAGAAAATACACTCAAAGAGGTAGCTGATCATAAGAGTGTCTGAGAATTCGGATGCAAGGAGAAGCTGAATAATGCTAGCCTATTTGATACACTATTTTCCTTTTTGTGCAATGTTAACCCAATAAAAGTATTCTAAGGTGGACAACAAAGCACAGATCTGACACACCTTTCCTGAGTTATATATGTAGTCAGGTATATTCAGATTTTTATAGCTTGTGTGCTTCCCATTAGAGCCCAATTCTTTTTCAGTCTTTTCCATACACCAACTGCAATAGAGAAAGGTGATTTTACCTATATAGACTTTTGGGAAATAAAAGCAAAATAAGGAGAAATTTTTTCAAGTTCTAACACTTCTTGAAAAGCTTGACTACTCTGATGTTGTGCAAAAGAGAATCATGGCCCCTGCGAATTTAGAGACAGGGAGCTTTATTGTTCTAAGGGACTGTGCTGGACTCTGTCTCAACGTTGCTGTTGCACCACCACCACTTCCTGGCCTCACTGTCCCGTGGGCAGGGAGAAGTACGCTCTGGAGAAGAGGAACTGTCCCGGACAAAACCACGACATCCGCCTGAAGTTAAATCAGGGTGAAGAGGACCACGAGACAATGAGCCCCATGGAAATGGGCGGACTTTTTTAAGAAATCAGGAGGACTGGGACAATAAAAGGACTGCGTACTCCTCTCTCCAGATGCTTGTTATCTCTCTCTCTCCCTCTCAGCCTTGTCATCACTTTTGGAGCTTGGAGCAACATCACCTACACCAGGACTGAGCCAACAGTACATCGCTAGATTCATGGTGGTGGTAACTAGCCTTGCTGCATCTCTACCATCTTCTTGCTTAGGGATTCTGACTCGTCCTTCCTTTTTCTCTCTGTCCTATCGCTATTACCAGTTGTATGCAAAATAAAGTTCACAAGGTTGTATGGTATCTGACCTTGTTTGTGTCTTAATCTCACTCTTGGGATTGTTTAAGAATCCTCCCCGATATCGAATGGAGACAATTGTACCTCTGTGTTGTGGGTTAACCCTGTAGGCTGCTTGCTCACACCCCACCCCCAGTGGGATGGGGGAAGAGAAAAGAAAAAGCAAAAGCAGAAAAACCTAACAGGTTAAGACACAGATAGATCAATAAATGAAGGAAAGAGGGGGAAAAAAAAAAAAAAGAAAAAGCAAAGGCCATCACTCACCACTTCACAGGAATAGACCAATGTCTGTCCTGTCTCTCAGCAACAGCTGCTTTCCCAAAAATGTCTCTTCCCTCAGTTTTTATTGCTAAGCATCACACTATATGACATGGAATAACCTTTCCACGAGTCTGGGTGAGCTCTCTTGGTTATGTCCCTTCCCAACTTCTTGTCCACCCCTAACCTACCCACAGCAGGGCAGGATTGGAACAGGAAGCTTTTACACTTCTCAGCAATAGTCAAAACACTGGTGTTTTATCAATATTGTTTTAGCCACAAATCCAAAACGGTACCATAGAGATTGCTGTGAAGAAAATCAACTCCATCCCAGCCAGATTCCATTTACACTGTTAGCTGTCAACCTCAGAAAACTATTTAGGATAGGATTTATCTCAGCAATTGCAGATGCCTAAAAATTACTTGTTCAAGTCTAAGCAAAGCTCTAGACATCTCAATGACTTACAGGGACTTCCAGAGTAATGCATTCCAAAGACTGGCACCTTAAGGTAGACAAGACAAATTATCCCTGATTTGTCCATGCATTTAAAAAAGGACAATAGGTCAATGAACTTGGACTTAACTAATGAACTTTTAGACTGAAAATTATCTTACAACAGTCCTGTACTAGGAAGTCAGAATGTTGAGGGGTCATGCTTTCAGATGCCAAGATCTATTACTCTCTTGAACACCACCTATGACTTTACAGAATCCTGTATTACGTATTCAAAGCTGAAGCTCAAAACATAGGTCAGTGCCTCTGCAAAGGATATCCATTATCAGAGAGAAAACAAAATCCTCTTCAAAGCAGAGTTGAAACGTTAATTCTTTAGTGCATTAGACTTGTGCTTGGTCTGTGAATTTTACCGAGTGTATATATAGTATCCTCAAAAGAAACTAATTTCTTGCTCTGGCTATTTGCAATCTAGTGATACTCCAAATTTGATTGACTACTGCAGAGTTTACTCTTCAGGTGTTTTTCCAAGTTTCCTGATATAATCTATGTTATCTATATTTCTGTGGAACAACAATAAAATGTAATGTACAATTAGGTTAAGCACGGGCATGAGTTATCATAAATAGGCATAGTCAGCATGCAGAAACTCATTCATGGTTAACAGGAAACTAATGTTAAATATCAGTGCATTATTCATAGCCAAAAGGAAATCAAATTGTTTTACATAGCAGTTTCAATATTTCATGCTTTCCTATTCAGACTCATTGAAAAAGACTAAGAATAGTAATTATTTAACACTGAAAAAATAAATGTAAATTTATGTAAATTATGTCATATCCTTTGTTTTGGTAATAGATTACTGCAGACCCAGTGATTATTTTTTCCTTCTTTTCCTTTTCCTTTATAGAGTTTATAATATATTAGCATATTTGCACTTTTGTATGCTAGCAGTAATCTTGTTAAACTATTGACAGATGAATCTAAAGTTAGAAGTTCATCTGGAACTGCAAAGATCTTATGTTATAGTTTGAAAAAGAACATTATAAATACATTGCAAACTCATACAGCATATGTATGTGTGTGTTCCTCTACTGTCTGTCTTTAGAACAGAAGACCAAGAAATTTTCTTTTAGAAGAATGAGACACAGAAGATAAAATATATGCCATTACTTATTTCACAAGTTTTACACAATTCTTCTACCTTTGGGTTGCACTGATTATTGGTATTGAAGTGATGGTTTTTTCAGTGGTCTTATGAGAGATAGGCATTCAGCTACTGTCAGACATGCATGTTAGAAAATCTGACTATACTTCAATTGGAATATTTGTAGCTACAATGTGAGCCTGATACTTAGAAGTGCAGCTGGTAACTAACTGACTGACTATCATATTGTGAAAAAAAAAAAAAAAAAGTAAGTAGAACTTAACTAGCATGCATAAACATACAAAGATTTTTTTTTTAATTTAAATTTTATTCAAATATGCCTTAAAGGATATTGACTGGAAGTCCAGAGTAATCAGAAAAGAAGTCAAAGGAAATTCTGTTGATTTCACACTGGGTTTTATCTTTTTTATGGACAAAAGGCACTTTACCTCATTTGACTTTTAAAAAGTTTCAGATGGCTATGCGGTAGTGGAGAGGATCACTTCACTCTAAACCTACAGTAAATCAAGGTCAATAGACAATAATATTTCTGGGGTTGCAAATTTTCCTAAGAAAAGGGAGTACAGGTAGATCAGTAGAGAGGTTTTCAGGCTGCTAGCATGCTGTACAATGCCAACCATGACTCAGGGTTTTTTGCGTTCTTGGGTCATTGGCAAGCAGAATACATTTTAAAAAATATACATCTGATTCATCATAACTGAAGACTACAAGTACTCAGGTGATTTTTGTTCTCTACAGACCAGTCACCTCTAAGCATTTTTTTGAATTGACATTCAAATATTGCCAAGCTCAGGAGGTGAGGACAACTTACCTATTCCAAGAGGTTGAACCAGATCAAGGAACATCTTTCAGTCCTACACCAAAATTCACGAACAAGATGGATTATCTCAGAATAGGTTCGGAGATTTTAACTTTGATATTAAAGTCTTCCTATATTATGCCGAACTGGGAGTTCTCTGTCAGTGAGTAAACAAAACAGAGAAGATTCAAGATCTATTGAACAGATACAAAAGAGGAAATAGTGCAAATTAAAGAAATATTTACACATTTACAATGAACTGAATAATACAGTAAAGCAGGATTACTAAAGAACTGTGCAAGAGAAATCAGATTGGTTTCATCTGTTTCCAAAATGAATATTATTTACAGCCACTTTCTCATATTTTATTGAATGACTAAGAAGCCACTATTTTATAAGGAGTCATGGTGCTCAGGATAGTAGGATAAAATGCATTGTTCACTCCAACAGGAAATTTAATGACTTTTTATCTTGAAAAATGAAATATAAAGAGTATTAGCTTCAATATACCTTTCTTCAAAATACTTCAGGGAATGTGATTTTTTCATTATGATTATTATCAATGCATACAATGTTATATATGTATGTGTACCTGTATATTAGGTATGCATATACAGGCCTAAATTCATCTAGTTACTAAGAAGCTGCATTAGGATAATTTTCCTCTTTTTTATTTTTTTTTTCTTAAATAATATTTCTTATAAATTATTCTTCAGCATATTTTTCAGACAATTGCTTCTCAATAAGGGTCTTATAAAATTTAAACCATATATTTAATTACAGTCACTAGGCTTGCATATCACTTCTAGAGTGGAATCCTAACCTTTGTTTACATAATTGCAGTGTGTTCAGAACTGCAAAAAGCCACACAGTGTGTAAGACCTATCTCAATGTATAAAAAAGATGCAAGAGTGCTGTGAGGGTAATAGGTGTTCTGTAGCTGAATTAAATGGATGTGTACAAAACAAATCCCTTTCTTTCCTAATGCCAGTCTTAAATATTTCTTTCCTGTTCACTTGACTGTTGTGAAACATAGTTCAACAAAGCCTCTCCTAATTTCCTTTGTCATTGGAGAGAAAGGCTCTGCATTGGCTTGATAGTAGGTACAGGTATATTCCATAATTGTAGCTACATTGTGTTATGGGGTATTTTTGTTTGTTTTGTGTGTGTGTATGTGCACATGCTGCATTCTCCGATCCTATGTATTTAAGACTTAGCCTTTGTGACTGTCTCTCCGTATGGAATTTTCATGTAAACTATCTATACACGTTTCAACGGAGTCCCTCAGCCTGCTCTCTCTGGTATGAGTATTCAGATGCTGCTTAGTTGTTCCAGAAAAATACCTCCTTTCAGCATAGTATCTTAAGCTCTCAGACCAGTATTTATACAGAGTTCAGAGTTGGTTTTGCAAGAAATATAGGTGAAGAGTTGCTGATACAGACTAGCAGCTTCTTGCAGGCAGGCAGGCAGGATACATTATTTGGCTCATACATCTTGTGTGGAATCAATGGCTCCTTATGTGCATTCTGAGAAGTGGCAATGCGCTGTGAATCGGGGGGAGGGGAACTTTACCTTCCACTGAAAAGGCAAATGAAGATCCTTATTTCTCCTGCTACTTTTAAACACTGAATTTACAAATAAGTAAGTAGGGTACCATGAAAATTCACATTTTAAAGACTAATCTGTAAATAGTAAGCCTAATTTCCACAGTATAAATTAATTTCTATATATGGAAAAAGTTCTTCAAAGTAATCTAGAAGTGGTGCTGGTAAACTCTGACTGAAAGAGTCTGAGAAAGCTTTCCACTACTTCTTAAAGACAACCCTGTATTGTTCAGAATTATCCTGAATGGGGGGAATGTATTGCTAAGAAGAAATCAATGGATTCCAGAAGAGCCTTCCTGGGCATTTTTTGGTCATACCAAAATTTACAAATTATATAATTCAGTCTCAGGAGTTTCTTCTGTAATGTATACAGCTAAAGAAACCTACAGAGTTTATCGTATAACAGAATTTAATGAAACATGCTACACAATATTAGAACATACTCTTTTAGGATTTGATACAAGGTCTACATGCTTAATACTGTGGGAAACATAGGCATGATTCGTGTCAAAATACAATATGGTGTGATAAGTGTAATTGTTGTACCCTGTGTGGATCTGAAATAATTTGTAATCACTATAACCTATATTATAATTGTGATGAATGTTTGAATAAAATTGAGAATTTGTAAGAATAAAAAATAGACAAGTGTGCTTCTCGCTTGGAACAATGTAACCGCTTCTTAGAAACCCTGCCTAGAGCTGATATAACCGCTGCTTAAAAAAGTCCACTGAAAAATGAGACCATGAGACTTCCAAAAGATCCAGTAGGAGAAAAGTGCACCAAGAAGCAAAGACCTTGAGACTTTCAAAAGACCCAGTAGGAGGAGGACACGCACCCCAGCAACTCAAATGACCTAACGGAAGAGAAACAGGACAACTATCTGGCGAAAGGGGATTGGTCAAGACGCTGGTGCAAGAGTATAAAGGACGATGCTTTTAGAACTCTGTGTGAGTTGTGGCAGAGCTAAGGGAGGCTCTCCATGCACCAAGCACTGCTTTGCATATTGCTTCTCAGCCTAAATTGATTGAACACAAATAAAATTGTATGCACTTTTTCTTTTTTAATATAAAATTGGATTTCAGTTGTTTATAACAATACCATTAAAACATCTATCTCTACATGTATATATTGATAAGAAAGAAAACCCACTAGCTGGAGGAGAATTCTGTACATTATATGTGTAGATAGAGGGGTATGGTCTCATTTCTGATCTATGGAGATTGCTGTATTTTGTGAAGAGATAAAAAGGAATGTTATAAAAGGTTAAGGTCTTTTGGAAATAAGTAAGCCTGACAGTTTTAGATTTTATTTATACAGCTTCACAAATTTTAATATTGTCAGAACAATTGATAGAGGTGAATATTTAAAGTGGGGATACAAACTGCATGTCAGTTCAACACCATCCATGCAGATGCACTTGAAGAATCATATTCTTTATGATAACATGTTTAATGAGTTATATAACTGTGGTAGAAAAAAAAAAAATCAACCATATTTTTATAAATCTGGTAAATATACAGTTTGTGGAATGACAAACATTATTGATAACCATTCTCATTGTTTTTTATTTCTGTATGGTTAGGAAATGCTCTCCTATTTTTAGTAGTTGATTTCTGGAAATATTTTTGTGATTATGTTTTTCTCTTGTGGGTGTTAACAGAAAAGCAAAAGACAATGTTTCTTTAATTTCTGATATGAGTATTTATATATACAGATATTTTTCATCTCATACAATCAACCACAAGTGAAGTGTGAGCACCTGTAAAATGTTCAGTAAAAATTAGAAAGTATCTGACTTACAATTCAGAAATTCAGAATGAATAAGGAATATAATGATTTATTTGGCCACACATGGGTAGCTGAGAGTCTTCAAGCCTTAAGAGTAAAATGTCTACAAGTCAAGATAGAGTGGCAAAGTTCATTAAAAGTTGAAAAATGCAATCAAATAAGTGATGTGTTGAAAGGAATGGACATCAAATTGTTGCAGTTTCTTTGGAATATTTTATCTTTTTCTATTCTTTCCTAAATTATGTATTTTATCTGTAGGAAATTAAGTACTAAAGAACTCATCCTACTAAGACAAGGCATATATACATATGCTTATATATATAAATATATGTTAATATGTGTGCATGTGTAGGACAAGATCTTGGTAGCCTTCATCACATGGAACAGTGCATCACAATACCCCTTCAAAGACCAGTGAGGCCACCCAGAGTGTTATCAGCACAGAAGCTGTTATTGGAATCTGATTGGTATTGAGGCTGGAGGAAACAGTTTGTAAACTAATCCAAGACACAATAAGAACAAAACTGAAATAGTACACTACAGGGTAAATACACCAAAGCACCAGATCTATTGTTGCTCACCGAAAGGTTTTGTGGCTTCATGGCAGTGGGGTGAACAAGGAAATAGCATTTGCAGCATTTAAAACCATCCCATACAGTGCAGGAGGGATGAGGAAAATCTTCTTTTCATGGAATAAACATTTTCCTGTAGCCCTACTGTATCTGCTAATTACTGTTTATGAGCACAAAAAAAAAAAAAAAATTACCTTAAATATGATACGTGCCTTTAAGAAAATAGTCCTCCACCCCCAGACTGCTTTTTACAAAAGCAATGTTTCATTCAAATACAATACAATCTCGCACAGATAGATACCAACACACTATGCTAACATTTGTGAAACAGACAATTACAATCAACTCATTTTTTTCCTACAGAACAAAATGGGCAGTTTAAAAAAAGGACTGATGGCAACCATTATGCAAGCATAAGCACTAATATGCCACTTTTTTTTTTTTCCCCCCCCAAAAAAATATAGTAGGTAGAACTGTACATACTGATCCCTACCCCAGTCACACTGAGTGGACTGAACTGAGAGCTGTACTGCCTCATTTATGTATTTGAATAATCCTGCACTTATTGTGATGCACATATTTTCCAGAGGACAAGGTTTCCCTTGTGGTTTATTTTGTGGAGAGTATTTGAGCTGGAATGCTTTCAGATTCTAAAGCAAGCGTTTGCAGATATAAACTAAATGTAAGATCTTCCCAAGAGAACAAACTGCAAGAGCTGCAGTGAACGTTTACCGTTTTGCAAAATCAGCCAGTAACAGACCTTAAGCAATCTAGAAGATATTTAGCTGAATTTTACTTTTCGAGGTTCACTTAGGGGAAAAAGGAGGTGAGAGAAATTGCAGGAGGAGGAGGAGCTGATCTGTCTCAAGGTGGAGCTGTATCTTGTATTAAATGACATTGGCAGATTAAAGCTCTCTAGTGGGGAAGGGCTTAAAGGCTGAGTCAAAAGCCAAGAAGTCTCTTTATTTACGCCTACCTCCCAGCCCCTGGCAATCTGACTAATAACAAACTGAGCTAACAAGAAAGACTAGAAAGAGCAGAGACAACACAGAAGCAGCTTGGATCTAAAAATCTGACAAACCAAGTGATCAAGTCAAGCTCTGCTAAGCATCTTGTTTGTTTACTGCATCCAAATGCTTGCAAACAGTTAACTATATGCAGAAAAGTCAGCATAGCTGTGAAGTATGCTGTGAATTTTAATTGAGGAAAAAAGACAACTGTGTACAGGATGGTCTAATGTGCATAGTGACTGGAAGATTTTTTCAGTTGAACGCTTTGTATTTTGTCTTCTGAACAAGGAATTTAACTTTATGGAACTGTAGTATTACCAGAGCTTGCAGTAAAGTGAAACTCAAAACAAAGTGTGCATTTTCACAGAGAAAAATTACATCGCATTGAAGCAGCTGCTCCAACTGTGCATTGCTGAACATTTCACGGAGTGTTACTGCTGTGCAGGTAAGAAATATTCCAGTTAGTCAATTAACTCAGCAAATCAGAAATACATTTCTCGGTACCAGTTGAATTTTTTTTTTTTTTTTAATGACTTTGTATAACTTTTATGTTAAATGATGGTAGCTTGTACTGTATTTCAAACAGTCTGCCAGGTGCATTTATTCAAACTGCCAACTTAGAATGTGTATATTAAGGAAATGCTGATTTCAGATCCCTTGAGGGGGGAGGAATGGGTATTTGTTTTTATTTCCTGAAGTGCAAAAATTATTTTAAATGCATCATCTGACTGTGATTCCCTTCAGAATTTAATAAACAATCCCAAAGGCTTTTAGAAATTACCAGTTCTTAGCTTGAGGATTTGAAATTCAAGGTGCATTTTTAAAAAAGCTCAATTAAAGCAACCAAGCAGAACCCCAAGTAAAATGAAATAAGGTATTTCAATGTTTTAAAAATACGTTGATTATTGTTTGTCAAGCATGTGATACCTTTGCTATAAGGTGACTACTTCTAAAAGTATTCAACTGCCTTGTAGAAATGACTGTGAGATATTCTAGTATTTTAGAATTCCTACTGTAAAAAGCTTAATTACAGTATGTAGTTAGCAGTGACTTACATGAAAGCAGATAAAAGGAACAAACTTAAGTTACCATGCAGAATTTGCTGAAAAAAACTCACCACATGAAACAGAAAAAAGTCAGCTTTGTCAAGTCTATTAAATTAAATTTCATTTTATTCTTAATTCTTTCAGTTAAGTGTTGATCATCTGTGACTTGAAAGCAGTTTTTATTTTGCAATAGTAGACCACTGAGAGCTTCATTACATATTCCTGAGTGTTCAGACCTAAAAAAAAATTGGAAAAAGGAAAAAAGAATACAACTTTCCTTTTAATCTTATTTGTGTGTATATGTGTGTGTGAGAGTTCTGGCAGTGCTGCCCACAGAAGTATGACGATGATTAAAATGGGAATGTTTTCCAATTGGTTACAAATGTTACTTTCATCTCTGAGAGGAGGGCTTTCATTTTTATAACCTAATTTCTCAGTATGCACTAGAATGCAACATGCTTTTCAGATTATTTTTTTTTCATTTAATTTTGCTCAGGGACTTTATAAGTGCAGTTTGAATATGATGCAGACTGAAGCTGGAATTCCTACAGAGAAATAGTGTACAGAAATAAAGTCTAATTAGTCATGTAGTAGGTCTGAAGCAGGCATCTGTGTCAAGAGCCTGCATTTTTTACCTTGGGTCACTGAAAAGCATATTGATACAAATAAAGCAAGAATTAATCTCTAGTGTAATACTAACCTAGAATTATTCTGCATACTTCAAAGTAACATCTTAACATGTTGTGTCTTATTCAATACTTCTTGGGAAAACAAACTTAAAGACATACATTAAAAATAGACAGCTGGAGTTGAAAGAGTGTTATATGAGACAACAAAATTATCTGTTCTACCAAAACAAAGATAAAAGGTCATATTTTTAGGGACACTTTTTATCACACTGTGAATTCCACTCACTACTTATAAACTCAAAACATCTACTCCCACTTATCAGGAAATACTAATGGGGAAAAACATAATTCACTGTACACACATTTGCTGCTGTTGCTTTTGTGTGTGTGTAATGCTCATACCATTTAAGTGCCTGCGTGTATAAATCTTTGCAATCCATTTTAAGGGAAGCCTTGAGAAATGGTGTTGCTATTAACAAAGGTACATGATCATTAAAATATGTATTGATGAGATGCCAAATCATATGACCACACTATAAGAATGTTTGTTCATGTAGTTGAATAGATTCTTCTAAAAGGTTCTAATCTTTCAGAAAGTAACACTTCAGCAGGTTAATTCTGTAGTGACATTCTGTACTCCATGTTTCAATAGCTTACTTTGAAAGATCAAATGACCTTTATTAGATGGATTGCTTAAGAAACCTGTTTAGTTCAGTCCTAGAATAAATAGCACACCCCAAAAAAGTTCTTGTGTTTTAAATTATCCATTCCACTGGAAGATTTTTTTTTTCTTCTAGGATATGTGGAAATATTTAATTAAAGATTATAAAAAGTTATTTTACTCCATTTCATATATCGGGAATTACCATTGTTTTTGCTAATTAGACAGCCTTGACAGAAACAGAGAATCTTCAGATGGAGTGTAGCATGAATGTATTCAAAACAATGATAACAAATACTTGATTTCAACATGTAAATTTTGCTTGTGACTCCACTGTTGTCTTGTAATGATACATTTATCAGTTATTGCAAAGTTCAAGATCAGCTTTACAGATGATGATTTAAGTTACATAATATACAGAATGTACTAGTGATCATTTTTAAATTGTAAACCACAGTTCCATGTACAGTTCATAATTTTTGCAGTGATTACTGGTTATAATAATTGGAAGTAGTCTAATAATTAATCTCAAAAAAAAAAGTTTACCCTTTGCCTACCTGTTTCTTCTGACATGTACTGCGTTGTCAGTTCTCTCTGCTTTTTATTAGTTGCGTACACAATTATTTTATGTGTATACTATATACAAGCATATTACACTACTATGTGCTGTGTTCATGCTTTCACTAAATATCCATAAAATATAACATATGCATTAAAATGTAAGTAAAGAAAAATAATTATTTTGTCTACTTCCTTTTCACTTTGGGGGTATAAAGGACTGCAGATGAAATACCTTTTGATTTACATACATAATTTCTAAGCAGAACCAAAAGAGAGTCCTTGTATCCTGACTGAATGGGCTTTTGATCACAATACATTGTTGAACTAAACCAAATCTATTTCTTCTCTTTAGAAGCTGGACAATATTAAGTTGAGTTTAGTAAGGCACTCTTAAAATTTGCAGTGCTACATGGTGACATAAAGAAACAATACGAAGTATTATGTTAACCTTGATATAAATTGCCTAGGGCAGTAACTTATTACTGCTGTCCACTGGCAAAACATTCTATATGGTATATAAATAAAGACAACACACTCTTGATTATCTCCTAATTTAGGGTAAGTACTGAAGTACTGGTGAAAGTACTGAAGCACTCCCCTTATGACCATGTTTATTGATTCAGTACGTTAAACTGAATGTTTTTTTCTCTGTTTAGAAAATCATTCAAATGTTTTGCACACTTCAATATTGTTTGAAAAGTGAGATAGCTTAATGACAAGTACTAGGAATGGTTATTGCTCTCCCCTGCCCCAGGACAAAAATAAAAAATCAAAAAAAAAAAAAATCAACCTTGTGAAATCATGAGTCTATTACTTTTCTTTTTTCCTTTTTTTTTTTTTTTTTCTTTTTTATAGAATCTGCTGGGCAAGATGAAGCTCTGGATTTTTATTCTATATTCGGTTGTGGTTGCATCTGATCCTTTCCAGTCACAGCCTTCTTTTTCGTCAGTCAGAGGATCTTGTAAGAGTTTGTGTTCCTGTGAAGAAAAGGATGATACTATGATTATAAACTGTGAAGAAAGAGGCATCAAGATGGTATCAGAAATAAATGTCCCACCATCACGGCCTTTCCATCTTAATCTGTTAAACAATGGCCTGACTATGTTACACATGGATGATTTTGCTGGCCTTGTTAATGCTATCTCTCTACATCTTGGTTTTAATAATATTGCAGATATTGAGCCTGGGGCTTTCAATGGTCTCGGCCTTCTTAAGCAACTTCATATCAATCACAATTCTTTAGAAACACTTAAAGAAGATACGTTTAATGGATTGGAAAATTTAGAGTTTCTTCAAGCAGACAACAATTTCATCACAGTGATTGAAGCAAGTGCCTTTAGCAAGCTCAACAGGCTTAAAGTGCTTATTTTGAATGACAATGCCATTGAGTATCTTCCTCCGAACATATTTCGTTTTGTGCCATTGACCCATTTAGATCTTCGTGGAAACCAGTTACAGACACTGCCTTATGTTGGCTTTTTGGAACACATTGGTAGAATACTAGACCTTCAGCTGGAAGACAATAAATGGGCCTGTAACTGTGATTTGCTGCAGCTGAAGATATGGCTAGAAAACATGCCTCCCCAGTCAATAATAGGTGACGTTGTATGCAATAGTCCTCCAATTATCAAAGGCAGCATCCTAAGCCGGTTGAAAAAAGAATCACTTTGCCCCACTCATCCTGTCAATGAACTTGAAGATCCTTCAGGGTCATTGCCCTTGGTTGTAACCACTTCTATCAGTGATAGCCACCTATCAACTAAGGTTATTCCTATCCTGAAAGCTCCTACTAAAGAACCAAGTTTAGTGCTTCATACTTCAAAACCTGCTACTCAGTTTCCAGGAATCTATTGTCCTGTCCCCTGTCACTGCACCAGCCATATGCTCTCAGGAGTTCTCATGCACTGTCAGGAGCGAAATATTGAAAGCTTGTCTGATTTAGGACACCCTCCTCCAAATCCTAAAAAGCTTATTCTAGCTGGAAACATTATTCAGACATTACTGAAATCAGATCTTGTGGACTATGCCAGCCTGGAAATGCTTCACCTAGGGAACAATCGCATTGAAATCCTTGAGGAAGGTTCCTTCATGAATCTGACTAGACTGCAGAAATTATATCTCAATGGCAATCATCTTACAAAGCTAAGTCAGAATCTCTTCCTTGGCCTTCAGTACCTTGAATACTTGTACCTTGAATATAATGCCATCAAAGAAGTTTTGCCAGGGACGTTTAATGAAATGCCAAAACTTAAGGTACTCTACTTAAATAACAACCTTCTGCAGACTTTGCCACCCCATATTTTTTCGGGCGTTCCACTCGTCAGATTAAATTTGAAAACAAACCAATTTGCTCATTTGCCTGTGAGCAATGTCTTGGATGAATTGGATATGCTAGTACAAATTGAACTGGAAGACAACCCCTGGGACTGTACCTGTGATTCAGTTGGGCTGCAAAAATGGATACAAAAACTGAGTAAGAATACAATGATGGGTAATATTTTTTGTAAATCTCCAGGACATCTAGCAAAAAAAGAATTGAAATCCCTAAACAGTGAAGTCTTGTGTCCAGGGTTAATAAACAGCCCTGCCCTACCAACTCATGCTAGTTTTGTAGTTGTGACAACTTCTTCTACTACTACCAACACTGCAGACACCATCCTGCGGTCCCTCACAGATGCTGTCCCACTTTCTGTTCTAATATTAGGACTCCTAATTGTGTTTATAACTATTGTATTTTGTGCAGCAGGAATAGTTGTTCTTGTTCTGCACCGGCGACGAAGATGCAAAAAGAAACAAGCAGACGAACAAATGAGGGATAGTAGCCCTGTTCACCTTCAGTACAGCATGTATGGGCATAAAACAACACACCACACAACAGAGCGCCCAGCTGCAACTCTCTATGAGCAACATATGGTTACTCCCATGGTCCAGGTCTACCGCAGCCCATCCTTCAGCCCCAAGCATACTGAGCAACAGGAGGAGGGAAGTGAGAAGGAAGCTGATGATTCCAAACATGTCCGTCGAAGTCTCCTGGAAAGAGAGAACAGTTCACCTCTTACCAGTTCAAATGTCAAATATAAGGCTACAGATCAATCTGCTGAATTTCTGTCTTTTCAGGATGCCAGCTGCTTGTATAGAAACATTCTTGAAAAAGAGAGAGAACTGCAGCAACTAGGGATCACAGAGTACCTAAGGAAAAATATTGTCCAGCTCCAGCCTGACATGGAAGTTCATTATCCTGGAACACATGAGGAGCTGAAGCTAATGGAGACGCTCATGTACTCCAGGCCAAGAAAGGTTTTTCTAGAACAAACTAAAAATGAGTATTTTGAACTCAAAGCTAATTTGCATGCTGAGCCTGACTACCTGGAAGTCTTGGAGCAGCAAACTTGAAGAGATAATATATTGGACTGGGGCTGAATTTCTGCAATTCTATTTTAAGTAGGAACCGTTGTAAATAAAAGTGCCTTATAATAACATGTCAAGAGTCAGAACCTAAGCACAGCAGTAATCCTAGCAAAAAAAACTCAGGGATCACTGTGGGAAGCCATGGGGTTGTATGCAGGCACTATGTCTCACCTCAAGTTAAACATGAACTTTGTGTGATTGAACTGTGGGAGGAAGATTGCTTATTGCAATATTCTTCAACATTTTTGAAAGGTGTGTATGGCATTCTGCATTCTGTACCCAACCTATGGAAAAAAAACAAAACAAAACAAAACAACATTATCTTTACTCTTTCTTTTTTCCCTCAGTTTAATTAGATTCCTTTTTTTTAAAAAAACAACAACAACAACAACACCTGTGCTTGTAGTTATAAGGATAGAGTGTATTGGATAGGTTAGTACATGCACTGCATACATGACCATTGTCTTCAACTACACCTAACATAACCTTATAATAAATATGAAAGGAGTTGAAATGTTGTCATATTAAATGTCAGTTTAAAAAAGAAAAAAAACACAAAAAGAAAATATTTTTGTGTGTGCGTCCAGAGCCTGCAAATCTTTAAGTATTTTACATGGAACTTCATCATGTTCATTCTGTATTACTATGTGGAGGAAAAATATATGTTTACCCAACATCTTCAGCAAAGCAAAAAGCAAGCCTTTTGCTACTTTACCTATCTGATAGCTTTACCTAAGTTTGGACAATCTTTTCTTGATCTGCTGCTATAAAATATTGTGCATCACTGGTGTTTCAACTCATCATCCTGGGCAATTTGGAGAGCTACTGAGAATCAGCTGTAAATATGTTTCTGTGTTAATAAGTTTGATTTTTTTATATATCTATATATATATAAATAACTTCTGTGCTGGCTTTAAATATTCTTGGAGGAAATGAGTTTGTTGTGGCTAGGAACTTTCAAGTGCAAATACAGGTCCTTTCCCACCCTACCCAAAACAACTCCCAGACAGAATAACTGCAACAATACACACACATAGGAGGAATAATAGTATTTAGCTGTTTGTACAAAAAATATATTTTCTGAAATTAGAAGAAAATAAAGTGTTGTGGGGAAAATAGGTAAAGCAGAACACTGAAGGTTTATTTTTGCAATAAATTCTAGCTAGATTTGTATTTACTATTTATTCTGTATAATTTTATATTTTTTCTCAACTCACAAAAAGAAAAAGGTTATTCCTGGCTGCCTTTCAAGCAAATCAAGGAACTGCTCTCTATCAATGAAAAAGAAATAAAGACTTTTTAAAATGTCTTTTTCTTAAAACTCCCTTTTCAAAGAAAGCAGAAACTTGCATGCACAAGTTTAGAACTATTTTGGAATTAAACACAATGATTTTCACTCTTGTCATGTGGACAGAAGCATCTTGTCCAGAGTGTGCCGTAAGGCCGTTCAGTTTCTGTGCATGACTGACATGGTGCCAAAACACAAATTCTGACCTGCATTTATCTTCCTCTAAGCAAATCTTTTTGCAAACTGACTATGCATGAACTTTTTTTTCCCCTAATTTCTATTTGTAGAGCAAAAGATCATCGTAATTACCACGTCTATATATGTATGTTAAACTCAGCATTGAAGTCTTGATAAACTCAAAAAGATATATTCTTTAGTTCATCTTACTGCTGATGTCTTAAGTATTTGTATATAAAAATGTAAGTTCTTCATATTCTTTGTACGTTTCTGACTGAAAATTTTCCTATACTACATACAAAAGTCAGATTCTCAGTACTTTCAAATTTGCATAAAGATAATGACTTTGATGGTGCTATAATAATTTCTGTAATTTGAGGATCTGACCACGTTATCTCTGTTAACAAATCCTTATTAATGTTTTCGAGGTGTCATCAATTTGCTATGGAAGTCAAAATTGTTGGCTTCCAAAAATCAAAATGTCAGTTATTAGAGAATAAGTATTATTTTCTCTTTGTATGACTGAGAATAATTTAGTTCAGAAAACCTGTGTATTTAGAAGGATTAGGAAGAGAAAATTTGGTGGCAACTTATTTGTTTCATTGCTGTCTTTATTCTGGACAAGTAAAAATAATGCGAAGTATTATTTGTGCAGGTAAGGGTGAGACAAAAGAGAAAATGCAGCTACATTAACTTTACATTAACTTAGGTATCTAGTGTTATATTGGCTGTCCTTGCATATTCAAGACATGTGAATGGGCTTCATGGATATGCCATAGAACCTATGGAAACCCATGCCCTGATTTGGAGGAGAAACTACAGCCCAGGTGGGATGGCTTAGAGCATCAAAACAACACTACATGTCTACATTTAAACAATTTATTTTCACACACAGAAAAAAAAAAAAAAATCTAAGTAACTTTATTATTTGAAATAATTAAGATTGAATCAGAAATTAATTACAGTTAATGGAATTGACATCAGAAAGCTTTGAGTATTGAATCAGACATGTTAATACTGTTCTTTTTCAAATTCTCAGAGATCTCAAATTGGTGTAGAGGAAAAGAAAATCTAGAACAAAAATGTACATGGTACTGGATAATACAGGTTAGTATTTCAGTGCCTTTCATTTCAGTGGTTATTTCCATTAATAAAAAAATGGAGGTAAAAATAATACCCTTCAATTGGCATGATGCAGGGAAATGATGATTCAGGCCCTCAGGCTTAGATTTAAGAGAAATAGCTTCAGACTAAAGACAATTGCCACATGCACAGATGTCACTTTGCTTAGCTGCTAACAGTTACTTTGCAGAATGTTGAAGACAACTGTGTGGCAAAACATTCTTCAGTGCAGTCTCAAAGCATCAGAAGAAGAGTGAGCTAAATTCATGTCAAAGCAAGTCAGTTATACATCTGTATCAAAGCATCACTCAGCAGAATTAAAGAGAGCTTTAACTTTTAGCTTTCCCTTAACAGGGAGATTCACATCATTCGTTATATAAAGGCAACTGTACTCTCTTAGTTTGTAACACTACAAGTGGTTTTTCAATATCCAGGAATCACTAGAATGTGGCACAGGATCCACTTTCCTATCATCTGTCCCTGCTGGACTGCCATGTAGTAAAAGTTTGTATGATGAAGAGAGAGGGGTCTGTCCATAGCTGTGCCTCTTAAAATTCTCAGACAGTGATTTTTCCAGCTATGATGAAACTATACTGCCATAACAAGAAAGGATAAAAATTCGGCTTTATAGGATTATTCTTCACCTGAGAATATCGGTATCTGCTGATAAGAATAAAATAATGACATAAGGAAGGTATCATGTACAGAGAAAGAAGGATGCAATATCAGTTTCTAAAAGATCCTTGGAACATTTTCATTATAACAATTAGAGATATGTCCTTAATGTTAGGGTTTGCAGAAAGTTGGGAGCATTATTCAGATTTTTTTTTTGGTTAAAACTGCATTCCTTTTTTTCTTTCTTTTTTTTTTTTTTTTTTTTTTTCACCAGTCACAGGCACAGTTAAGTGTTTTGATGCATTTCACTTAGCTAGAATAATGGAGGTTGGAAGGCAAAACATGTTTGACAGTCTGCAACAAAGTGGATCCATTTTTCTCCTGTCATAATGATGGTTTAATAGAGTGTGAGAACAGTGCTTCGGCAAGCACACTAGTGTACATGGCAACTATGTTATTGTTGTTTAGAGTACCTCAAGGTAACCAACACTACCATTTTTCCCCTTATATTTCAATTAAGAAAATATATTAAATAACATTATAGACCTGTTCCCTAAATAAACATATATTAAAACAATTTATTTCACCTTTTTATTCTGAAGATTTTATCTTTTCCACCTCATAAAAGTCAAATGTATTTCTCTTTCTTCCTGCTACAGGTATTTTTCACACAGACTTTCAGTATTGATACTTGCATATATTACCTGCAGTGATGCCTCTCTAAGTTTCTGAACAGAAAAAGAATAACCCCCCACCCCCAAAACCCATTTCAACAAAACCTGTAAATTTACACAGAAATTATTTTTTTTATTTGCCTATTCAGAAATGTTCCAATACTTTGGATTAGACTGAATCAACATTTCTGTAACCAAGTTCTAGACTGAAAATGAGTTCATACTTTTCGTCAGTGACGTGTCAAAACTACCACATTTGAATCCAAAACTTCTTCATCTGCAGTCATTGTTTCCCTGATTGGAATCTGAGGATCATGTTTTGGCCCCTCTTTGCATGACAAAGAAGTTCCCAGCATCACGCCAAATAGAGAATGTTTATAATGTGTCACATACCTACATAGAGATTACTAATCATGTAGTATGTTAAACTGAAAAAAATTGACTGGGATGGCAAACTATCTTATAAAAATCCATTTCTAGTGTGTTAATAAAAAAGGGTATTTACCATAAATAAAACGTTATTTCACAGGAGAAAGTAATAGCGGCAACGGAAAAATGGAGACTGAATCTCAAAGTCATCATCATAAGAGATTCTGGATTATCATTCTGAGGATGCCATTGCCTACAGCAATACACTCTATCAGCCCCACCAACACAATCTGAAAGTTTCACATAGATGCAGTAAATTCATCGTGAGGGAAAAAACCAATCAAGCACTTGTCTTGATTCAGAAGATCAGCTGAGAAACTTTAAGACTGTGACATTTCTTTTCCCTTGTACTCACCAATACAAAATACCTTCATTTCCATTAATGATTTTCTTGTTTAGCCATAGACAGCCTTCTGGCAGTATAATCTACTGTTGCAATTGAAATCTGCTCTCTGGAGAGGTTTTGCAGTGTATTCATTGCCTTCAGTGATCATTTCCTCTGGGATGTGATGTTTGGTGCACCCTGTTGGATTTGAGACAGGGAAGATGGATCTATTACTGATCTTGGATTACAAGTCAAAAGACCTGTCCCTTTTTGATTTTCTGAAGCTTATGATATTCTTGATCTTGTTTGAGGAGTTGATATTAAATCCTTTTGTTCCTTGAAACAGAAGTGAACTGTAGCTGGAACCAATATGAGGAAGTTAATCACCATACTGAAAAGATATAGCATGGTATTTTCTTTCCTGCACATCTCCTAAGAGTCAGCTTTGGCTCTTTGAAACAACAGAACAAATTCTTAAGAGCCACAGACTAATGGAAAGCAGCTAACCTAGAGGAAGAAAGTAAAACTCCAGATGCTGTTCAGCTCTATGAAATCAAGATGCAACGAATATTTTTTTTTTTTAATTTATTCAGCTTCACCAAGATGGAGTGCAAGTACATGTGCACAGCACATTTCATAAAACGTTTACCAAAGTTTTGACTTTTAAGACATTAACTTCAAAATATTCACAGTATGTTTGTTCCTCCTATTATTACTGAAAGGACTACTTCTGCTCCTACTATACTTTTAGTTCATGCAATGGAATGATGGAATACAGAAAAGAAGAAACAACTTGGTTTCATATTTCAAGGAGAAATGTTATTTATTTAAACTTCAGCTGTTTGCCTTTGTAGGTCAATTCATCCAGATTATTTCATTTTGAGATAAATTGTTTTACAAGTTAAGATTTTTTTAGATTCTTCCAGTTGTGATTAATTGCCAAATATACTACAGAAGAATAGATAATTAATTGTTTAAACAGAATGAAGTCTGAAACCGTCTATATATGTAGAAATCCTATGGAATGTTAGCATAAACTTGCACTTTAAAGTATAAAATTCATTAGCTCACAAAGTTAATAATATTTCTTGTTTTAAATTGACACATATTGGCATTTTTGCATTTTTTCAAATTCAAAATAATGACACATACTTGGATGAAATCATATTACATGGTTCCATGCTAAGATACATTTTAAAATATATTACTGTCAAATATAATCCGATATTCCCCCCATCTTTCCCTGCTGAAACTGTGTAGTGTGAGGTGCAAAAATAATGCACATTCGCTGGGCAGGAAAATGAATCAGGATGATGAATTATTTTGTATCTTTGTTATATGCACTTTTTGGGAAGTAGAATATTAGATTCCCATGCCCATGGTACAATATGTTCACACAGTTCATATGGACATAAGTATCTAAGAAGTACAGACTTAAAGCAATTAAATACATGACATTCTTAACAGAAAGGTTTAGTCTAACCAGTAGTCTATGCAATCATGTTCTTTTGTAGATGGAAGGTTGTTGCGACTGCACTTTTTTAAAGGATCCTGTGAGTCAAATATCCTTTGAATATATCTGCTGGATCAGACTCCAGAGATCCTCTCAAATCTTTATGAAACTTGATAAGATGCAAGATTCCAGGCTGCCAATTCTGGGCTAGTTCATGGGTATCCAGACACCCTGGATCTTTGGGTACTTGGAGGACAGTGAAAAAACCTCTAAGGTCATGTTTGATAGAGGAAGAGTTTCTGAGCAACAGTTAAAGATTTAGATTGCTCTTTTCATCTGTCCCAATGTTACTCAAGATTGTATCATATGATGTAAAGATTAATGTCAAACATTAATAAATCAGAAATGCAGCATTTAGATACCACTGTTCAAAGAAAAAAAAAAATCCATGAGATATCATGAAATGAAGATTAAGATATGGAGATTTTAACTGTCTCTTGTGTTACATGTCTTTAAGTAATATATCACTTCAGGAGAGTTGCAGGGGAGGTGCCATTGTTTATTGACACATATGCATTCAGATTTCCTGAAGGAAAATGCTGTGCTGAGGATAGCTATCTTCATGCTGCCATATGTGATATTATGAAAGATGAATCATGTTCGATGGATTCTAAAGTAATTGTTTATTACAGGCTGAAATCTATCACTGCTCTAAGCACTGAAGTGTCATCTGAATTCAACTGGACTTCTCACAGGCTCAGATTTCATGATTATTTTTATTCATAAAAATTACCACAGAATAAACAGAAGCTTTATTATTTTCCTATATAAAAGCAGTCTTTTAAAGAAAATTATGCCTTCTGAATTTTTCATTAATGTCCTGATCCAAGGGCAATTAAAACTAAGGAATAATTTCTTTTAGATCTGGAGTTATGCTACATCATCATAGAAGTTTATGGTTTTGCTGCACAGATACATATATATTTAAAAAAAAAAAAAAAAAAAGTTGTGTAAAAACTTAGGGGTGTGCCTTTTTCCAGCCAGCATGAACTGGAAGTAGACAACAGTGACAGTAATTAACTGTAAAGGTCCAACCATATGTTAACATCACAAATATTATTCGAAGATTCCCATGACACTGTCTCCTGAAGAAGTGAAAGGTATGTGTCTGACTTTTCCCCTCATTTTTTCTAACAGCTGAGTATGTACAGATAACAGCATAGGTTATAAAGGTCAATATCAGTAGTAAACACCTAAAAGAGATTTGAATCATAAGAAAACCTTCTTCCCTAGGAGGGTAGTGCAGCACTAAAATACATTACCTAAAGTGTCTGTGGAATCTTAGACCCAAGGAGATTTTCAGGACTTTGCTGTACAAACTCACAGCTAGTCTACAGGAAGCAACAGTGCTGCGCAAAGAAGGAGGTTCGACTAGACAGGCTCCAGAGTTCCCTTCCAGGCAAAATATCTGCGGTTCTAATATGATTAGACCCTTTCTCTTCTATACATAGGCTTCCTGAATATGAACTTAAGGAAAAATACTCACTAAATACTCTTGCAAAATAAAAGCTTTTAATTTAACTTCTGTAAAATACAAAGAACTAATATTGATGATTCATTAAATTAAAAAGTACTTCGCTGATACTGGTCAGAATGCATGTGAACTGTGATTACATTAGTTTACTGTTAAAAGTATTTTTTTTACATGACAGGTGACTTGAAATTTCTTAATAAAAAGCTGAAACTGTCTGAAAATATTGAAGGGTGATCCATTTCTATACTAGTTGAGTTTTTGAACACTGATGACTTGACATACTGGTGTTGTAATTCTTCAAACGTTTCATGGAATCACAGAATCATCTACGTTGAAAAGACCTTGAAGATCACCTAGTCCAAACTTTATCCTAAAATTGACAGTTCCTAACTACATCATATCTCTAAGCACTACGTTAACCTGACCCTTAAAGACCTCCAGGGATGGGGACTCCACCACCTCCCTGGGCAGTACATTACAATATAAAACAACCCGTTCTGTAAAGAAATGCTTCCTAATATCCAGTTGAAACCTTCCCTGGCACAACTTGAAGCCATTCCCTCTTGTCCTATCACTTATTACTTGGTTAAAGAGGCTCATCCCCATCTCTTTGCAACCTCCTTTCAGGTAGCTGTAGAGGGCGATGAGGTCTCCCCTCAGCCTCCTCTTCTCCAGACTAAACACCCCCAGTTCCCTCAGCCGCTCCTCGTACGACCTGTGCTCCAGACCCTGCACCAGCTTCGTTGCCCTTCTCTGGACACGCTCGAGTCATTCAATGTCCTTTTTGTAGTGAGGGGCCCAAAACTGAACACAGGAATCGAGGGGCGGCCTCACCAGTGCCGAGGACAGGGGTCAGATCCCTTCCCTGTCCCTGCTGGCCACGCTATTGCTGACACAAGCCAGGATGCCATTGGCCTTCTTGGCCCCCTGGGCACACTGCTGGCTCCTGTTCAGCCAGCTGTCAATCAACCCCCCCAGGTCCCTCTCTGACTGGCAGCTCTCCAGCCACTCCTCCCCAAGCCCGTAGCGCTGCTGGGGGTTGTTGTGGCCCAAGGGCAGCCCCCGGCATTTGGCCTTATGGAAACTCACACAGTTGGCCTCAGCCCATGGCTCCAGCCTGTCCAGGTCTCTCTGCAGAGCCTCCCTACCCTCGAGCACATCAACACTCCCACCCATCTGGGTGTCATCTGCAAACTGACTGAGGGTGCACTTGATCCCCTCATCTAGATCATCAATAAAGATGTTAAACAGGAGTGGCCCCAACACCGAGCCCTGGGGACACCACTAGTGACCGGCCGCCAACTGGATTTAACTCCGTTCACCACAACTCTTTGGGCCCGGCCATCCAGACAGTTTTCTACCCAGCGAAGCGTGTGCCCATCCAAACCTCAAGGAGCCAGTTTTGCCAGGAGAATGCTGTGGGAAACAGTGTCAAAAGTCTTACTACAGTCAAGGTAGACAACATCCACAGCCTTTCCCTCATCCCATAAGCAGGTTGCCCTGTCGTAGAAGGAGATCAGGTTTGTCAGGCAGGACCTGCCTTTCATAATCCCATGCTGACTGGGCCTGAGCATCTGGTTGTCCCGCATGTGTTGTGTGATGGTACTCAGGATGAGCTGCTCCATCAGCTTCCCGGGCACCGAAGTCAGACTGACAGACCTGTAATTTCCTGGATCATCCTTCCAAACCTTCTTATAGATGGGTGACACACTGGCCAATTTCCAGTCTGTCAGGACCTCCCCAGTCAGCCAGGACTGCTGATAAATGATGGAAGGTGGCTTGGTGAGCACCCCAGCCAGCTCCTTCAGCGCCCTTGGGTGTATCCCATCCAGTCCCATAGACTTGTGTGTGTCATTGACTGTCTCCTCCTGGCTTGTGGAGGAGGTTGTTCTCCCAGTCTCTGTCTTGTGGCTGAGAAGGCTGGATTCCATCAGTACAACTAGTCTTGTTATTAAAGACTGAGGCAAAAAAATCATTAAACACCTCAGCCTTTTCCTCATTGCTTGTTACAATGTGTCCTCCTGCATCTAGTAGGGGATGGAGGCTCTCTCTGGTTTTTCTTTTGTTGTTGACATATAGAAACATTTCTTGTTATTCTTGACTGCTGAAGCTGGATTAATTTCTAGCTGCAGTTTAGACCTCCTGACTTCCACCCTGCATAACCTCACAGCATCTTTGTAATCACTGTGAGTGTCTAGCCCCTTCTTCCTAAGGCTGTAAATTCTCCTTTTCTCCCTGAGTTCCATCCAAAGCTCCCTGTTCAGCCAGGGTGGTCTCCTCTGCCGCTGGCTTCTCTTACAGCACCTGGGGACAGCCTGCTTCTGTGTCATTAAGACTTCCTTCTTAAAGCTGTCCAGCATTCCTGGACCCCTATACCCTTCAGGACCATCTACCCAGATATTCTGTCAAGCAGATGCCTAAACAAGACAAAGTCAGCCTTTTGGAAGTCCAGGATGTCAGTTCTCCTGCCCCCTCTCCTGGTCTCTTTGAGAATAGAGAACACTATTATTTCATGATTGCTGTGCCCCAGTCAGCCTCCAACCACTACTTCACCCACCAGTCCTCTGTTCACAAAGAGGAGATCCAGCAGGGCACCTTCTCTGGTCGGTTCTCTCACCAGCTGCATCAGGAAGCTGTCTCCCACACATTCCAGGAATCTCCAGGAATGGTCCCGATCTGCTGTGTTGTATTTCCAGCAGATGTCTGGGAAGTTAAAGTCTCCCACAAGAACAAGGGCAAGCAATTGTCGTGAGGTCTCGTAAGTGCCTATAGAATATTTCATTCACCTCACTGTCCTGTTTGGGTGGCCTATAGTAGACTCCTACTACAACATCTGCCCTGTTGGCCTTCCCCCTGATTCTAACACAAAGACACTCCACCCTGTTTTCACTACACTTGTGCCCAAATCAATCATAACAGTCCCTAACATACAGCACCACCCCACCACCTCTCCTTCCTTGTCTATCCCTCCCAAAGAGCTTTTAGCCATCAGCTGACACACTCCAGTCATGGGAGACATCCCACCATGTTTCTGTAATAGCCACGACATCATAATTTTCCTGTTTCATCATAGCTTCAAACTCCTCCTGTTTGTTACCCCTGCTGTGTGCATTGGTATACATGCACTTCAGATGGATTGGCATTTTGCCCCCTTCCCCCTTTTAAATATAGTTTGAAGCTCTCTCAGTGATCCCAGCAAACTTCTGCCCCAGTATCCTTTTCCCCCTCTGGAACAGGTGCATCCCATCTAATACCAAAAATTCTGGCATCTTGTACACTAACTCATGGTTGAAAAATCCAAAGCCCTAACGGTAACACCAGTCTCAGAACCACAAATTCATCTGTTGAGTTTTCCTGTATTCTTCTTCATCCATCCCCACAACTGAAGGGATGGAGGAGAACACAATTTGTGCCCCCTGACCCCTTAACCAGTTTTCCCAAGGCCCTGAAATCTCTCTTCATTGATTTAGGACTTCTGGTAATGTCGTCACTACCTACCTGAAAAAACAAGAGAGGGTAGTAGTCCTTGGGTCTCACTAGAGTGGGGAGTTTTTCCTTGAGGTCCTTGATGTGGGCCCCAGGGAGGCAGTGGACTTCTCTATGAAGTAGGTCTGGTCTGCATATGGGGCCTTCGACACCCCTCAGAATGGAGTCACCCACTACAATGACTCTTCTGGGGTTCTTTTTAGAACTGGTTTTAATACCTGGTCTAAAGCGACCCAGCCTTTCAACAGTGATGATAATCTTCCTTAATTTTTCAAAGGATATTCCACGTTTTAACAGTCTTTATATATTCTATTTGTCAGAAGGCCAAATTATTATGTTTGTGAATAAAGTACATTTTTGATTAAAAATATTTTTTACATAAAATCTTACTTTGAGTCTTTCAAATTATGAAGCAGTGGTTGGACCAAGTTGGTTCTGTACACGTAATTAATTTAGTCAAATCAGGACCTATTTGATACAGATAGATTTTGATTATATAAAATCTTATGACAATATGCATAGGTCTACAGTCAGGGATTTGGAGAGGCTGTTTTTTTAAATTTACTTATGATGTTTCTGGCAACAGCACCCTCACAGAGAATTTCTGATACTCCTAAAAGAAAAGTAACTAGTATACTTAAGGAATATTTAGAATCACTATGCCCAGCTAATTATCCTGAAAGGATTATCTTTTCTGTTTGTTTGCTCGATTCCCTGTGTCATATTAGTTTTTATTGTTTCCCCAGCTTAATTTACCACTTAGCTAGGATCGGATTTGCAACTGTATCAATGGAGTTTTTAAACAATAAGAGATATCTAGGCTTTAATGATTAAAGTAAGTCTATTTTTTTTCAATAAACACTTCATCATAGATGTGTTTATTGATAATTTATTACATATTGCTTGTCACCACATCAGATAATTTCTTGGTTATTACCATCTTCTTTTGGGTCGTGAACCACTGCAGGTAATATTGTGTCACTTTCTTTTCACCATCAAAAATGTAAGAACAACAACTCTTTAAGAAAGATTAACATTAGAAAACATTAATTCCTTTACATGTGATGAGAGTATTCAGTGGAACTACTTAAAAGGACTTATTTATCCACATATATTTTCTCAAATTCAAATCTCTTTGGTTTTATTTGGATTTTGGATTATCTCAGAAAATAGATCATGCCTCCTTCACTCAACTTTTGAATCTTATGTTTTCTTAGAGTACATTTTTAAAGAAAAAAAAGGTATGGGCAATATTAATGTTGAGCAGTGGGAAGAATATCAGACCTCTCTTTGGTCTAAGTACAGTGCTTCATGCTAGTGTTAATTATTAATCAGACTTTCCTCAGTCCTTGTACAGTATGTTATCTATTGCTTGAAACCAGAAATGTCCATACAGATCTAGAGCAAAAATTCATGCAATTATGTTTTCCTTTTTCTTATACTTTTCTCTAGGTATGTGCTTTAGGAATTCTTGGAGAATGGATACTGAATGAATCTTTAATTTGACCTAAGATGGCTGTTAGTAAGTTCACAATATGTATTTATGTAAGATCACTGTGGAAACCAATTTTCGTAGTCATAACTATAATTAAAAGTGATTTATTGACTTCTTCATGGAATCTTTTTAATAGAAATTTCCATTCTGTGATAGTTCTGTATTGTATTAATCTTGTAAATTAAGTCTCTGAAAGGTTTAATCTGCATGTGTTTCTACCAGAGCAATTATTTAGCCACCTGAGGAGAAAGTGAAAGATTTAAATGATTAAAATAATCACAGAGAATCATCCATAAAACCCGAATGAAACAAGTGCTACTTTGATCTTAAACACATGCATAAAACTTCAAAATCTTTTCAGAAATAGACACAAAAGTGCTTGGTCCTACAAATTAACAGTAGAAAATTAGACACCAGTCACGTAATTCTTTAATATTAGTGTCAATAAAAAATGTGATTGCTTTCTACCTGCGTATGACAATGCACTCTCACAAAGATTTGAAAATCTCCTTCCCACATAAAAAGTTTTTTTCAGACAATAAATGCTTAAACAGGCTATGGAAAATTATTGATTTAATGCACATGTATTCATAGTGTTCTGTTAGTACTGCAGTGAATCTTCAGTCTCACTTCTAATATGAAGATCCAAGAGCGAACAGAAAAGAAATAATCAGTGCTTTGATTAAAACAACTGTAAAAAAACTAAACCAAAAAAAAAAAAAACAACCCATAAAGAAATACTCATTAAGAAAAAAAAAAAAAAAAAAGGTACAGAAAGAAGATAAAAACATTTGAAGTATCAATCTGTTACTCTCTGCATTCCCTATCATGTATAACTTTGTGACCCTGTCTTGGGTTTGTGTGAGGTGGGGTTGTGGTATCGGGGGAGGAGCTACAGGGGTGGCTCCTGGGAGAAGCTGCTAGAACCTTCCCCGGCTCCAAGTCAGACACTTCTGCCAGTTAATGATAGTGGCTGTGCCTCTGTGATAACATATTTAAGAAGTGGAGCCTGGGAGGAGGGGAATGGTGAGGGAAATACCTATGCAAACACCAAGGTCAGTGGAAGAAGGGAGGAGGGGCAGGGCAGATGTGCCAAAGCTGAGACCCCCCTGCAGCCCGTGGTGAGAGGTCAGGCTGTGCCCCTGCAGCCCATGTCGGCCCACGGTGGAACAGCTGCCCACCTGGGACCTGTGGAGGCCCCCATTCCGGAGCAGGTGGCTGTGCCCGAAGAAGGCCGGGACTCTGAGGAAAGCCCCAGCTGGAGCCGTCTGTTGCTGGGAGGACTGCAGCCCGCGAGAGGGACCCACATGAGGCAGTTCATGAAAAGCTGCAGCCCTGGGGGAAGGACTCATGTCAGAGAAGTTCATGGAGGACTGTCTACCATGAGAGGGACCCCACATTGGAGCAGGGGAAGAGTGTGAGGAGTCTTCCCCCCAAGGAGAAATGAGTGACAGAAATCACAGGTGGTGAACAGATCACAACCCCCATCCCCTCCCTCCCTGTGTCACTGGTGGAGGGGAGGTAGACAAATTGTGAACAAAGCTGAGACTGGGAAGAAGGGCTTCCTGAGGGGGAAGGAGTGAGTGAGCAGCTATGTGGTGCTCAGTTTCTCTCTGGGCTTAAACCATGAGAGACCCAAATAATTTTGTGGATTTTTTAGGTGGCATCTTCTAGGTATTCATTGCTCATCATTGGAGAATGGTGCAGTCTCTATCCTGGGCTTTTAAAACAAAACAGATGTCTCAGATCTTAATAAACTTCATAGTGTATAACTGATTACTTGAGTTCTTTTCTTTTTTTTGGGTAAAAACATCACAATACAAACAAGTAAAGCAATATTTATACAGGGGTGGGGAAAGAAAAGGAATTACAGCTCAAGCTCACTGGGAGTTTTCCATCATAGTATGTCTTGATGGAAAAAAAGAGTTTTCAGAACTCTCAGTGTTTTGCACAGGAAGATTTTTTTTGCCAAAAATAGCACCTAATTTTTTTCTGAATACAGTTTTCAATAATTAAATATTTCAGTTTTCTGTTTTGACATTACTCAACTCTATTTTTTCATAAAACCCTATGGAAATTATAAGAAGTGAGACTATGATTTTTTTTTTTTTTTTTTTTTTCTGTTGAAAATATCTATTTCTTGAGCAATACCTTCCATTATATCTTCACAATTTTCCATCTAGCTTGATTGCTGGAAGGCCTGGCCACACAAAAATAATAGACATGTTGGAAATACAGACTGCAAGATGGCAGATTATTATGGCAGTTCTGATATGAGTTTCAGTGGCTGTAGGAACCTAAATTCCATCAGGTAAAATCAAATTGAATGTTTCACTTCAAGAATTATATATTTTTTTAAAACTTGAACATATTTTTGAACAACTTTTTGTAAATATTTTGCTATTTTACTTACTGTTTTGCTACAAGCTTAACCAAAGTTGAAAGTTCAAACTTTTCTATTTGGCCAACTGTGTGTGAAACAAATAATTTGTGTAATATAGTAACATTATCAGCTCTCATGAACATAATTTAAGAATACAAATTACTAGGTTTGGATGCCAGACTCTTAAAACGCACAACTAACTAGGATCACCCATGACTGTCAGGCCTGTAAGCCTCTGCAGTGGCTGCTCTTAGATAAGTATCAGGTGATTATTCCAACCTACTAAAGGAGATCATAAAGGAGATGAGTTGCAACATATACTTAATGTTCATATGATAGATGAAAGAGCTAGGCCACTGATTTCCACAGCCTCGAACATCTAGTGGTGGATCAAAATCTTTGACTCCAATTACTTTCTAATTTAGAGAAAATTTCATGTCCATAAGAAAAAGAGAGTTGGCAAATACTGAGAAATATGTCACATTTTTATTAGGAAAATAGAAAGTCAGCCTAGGTGTAAGAGCTTGTCCTTTTTCTTCAGACTTTGGTGTTTGTTTGTTTTTTTTCTTTTCTCCTTTTTAAAGTATCTAAGTAATAAAACCAATGTAATTTTCCTTGATATAAAGGAATGATAAGTATCATGACAATTCAATGATTTATCTGTATTTTATTATTGTCCTTTTGTACAAAGACAGTGATTTTGGTTTTTTTCTGCTCAATTTATATATTGTGTCCCAGAAACTTCATTACAGTTGAAACACCACGTCATCAGTATACTGTCAGTATTCCAATTATCAAGGGATTTAAAATCATGTAAAAAAGGGTGTTCAAGAGGATATTTTAAAGATCTGAGAGGAAATTATTTAGTAACCTGATTAAACACTTTCCACTTTAGTACTAGTTTCTTGTAAAGAATATTAGTACTTTCTATATCACTTAGAAAAAAAGAATGGAGAATTAGAGATTAAAAGCACTGAACTAAACATAGTAACATTTGGATTGTCCATTTTTTTAAGACTAACTGCTCTGGAGCATAAAAGAGGAAGCTGTTTCTTGTACTAATGTTACATAATTGTTTCTTCATTTCCCTTTGAATGTCATACTCTGACCAAGTCTTCAGCTTTACCCATGACACATTTACTAAAGAGAATTCTTTTTCCTGCTACACCAACAAAACAGGAAAAAAATCTGAGGGGAAATAAAAAAGCTGCTTTGATAACATCTATCTGGTGTGGATGTATGTATGCTTCTCTACCTATTTCTATTAATCTTAAGCCGTGGGTTAGGAATGAATCAGTTTTTCTACTCCAGGAGCCTTTGCATGCGTTTGTCAATCATTCCTAGTGAACACCAGTTGCAATACACATTTTGTCTGCCCCATCAACAGGTTAAGCTTCAAATTCTGGAAGTTAAGCTTCAAATTTGGGAAGTTCGATAAGGAATTCCATGTTTGGTAACACGTTTGGATTGTTTGTATAACAAAAACTTGTGTGACAGTTATCAAATATTTTCTTCATGGTTCGTAGTGCATGGTAGATGTATTACCAAAGATGAAATTCCAGAAGTATCTAAAATTAATATAGGGTGTGGTGGACCCTCCCTAGATCCAGAGAGCTATGTCTCTTCCAACTAGGACACTAGGATCCCCACTTGCTTTGATAATAAATCTGTGTTATTCGTAAGTTTGCTGTATTGGATAATTTAGACCTTTGGACAGTTAAAACACTAATTGCAATAATAGTACATTCTCACCTCCATGCTTATGATGCCTTTTGTCTATAACAAAATTTGAGCAGATACTGAGAAAACTTTCTGGTAGACAGCCAGGTAGACATCAATAGAATTAAGTAATACATATAATGCAGAAATCAAAAGTAAGTTTTAAGCACTAAGATAGCATTTAGGCAGATTGGCTTTTATAGTATCCTTTAACCAACCTCTCAGCAGCAAAACTGAGCGAGAGTTGAAAATGTTATAATCAACACCATCATTTTCACTCAAAGAGAATAATTTACAGTAACCTTTTTTCATGAACATTTGCCCATAAGGCATACAGATTTGGTTTTTGTTTTGTTTTGTTTTGTTTTCATCTTTATTTATTTGTATTTATTGTTTCATTTGTTAAAAAATGTGTTTGCCACAGTGGTATTTTTTCTTGAACTGATGCTTAACAGTTTCCAATTTTTTCCAGAGTAAGAATCCTTTCCCCGTTATACATCCTGCTTTTCAAGTTATCAAGATGATTTTTAAGAAATAAAAAATCTGTATTTCCCCATAGCTTATATTGCTCATCTATATTTGCTCCTAGAACGTCATTTTCCAAACTATGCCAAAACTGTACTTTGTGTTATTCAAATGAAGAGCTACTTCTATTCATACATACAATAGAGTGCCTCATATATGTTGAAGTATAGTGGAAACAACATAATCCTTCTAAGAGGAAGTGTGCAAAAGTTAAATCACAAGAAAGTAAAAATACTTAAGGCCTCCCTGTTCTGGAAATTTAAACCTCTAAAGAAGACAAGTTTTAGCAAAAATCAAAAAATTACAACACTAATGAGAAATGACTGAACCTCTTCATCTATGAGTAGGACTTTTTAATACTATTACTTTTTAATTCCGTGTGACTGTCTTAGATATTAAACTCTTCCCTGCCCTCTTAAATATCTATAAAACACCCATAAATCTATTAATGCTTTGTAGTTAGTGTAGGATATTAAGTATTAATGCATAGTATTATATATTTGTATATATTAACTATACTAATTTAGAAAACCCATAGGGAATAGAGTTTGAGCAAGTGCAAGACCAGGGCCCGCCATTTTAATATATTAAAAGAAGTATTAAATATTTGCCGTTCCTGAAGTACAATCACTGAGAGTTTAAGTAGCAAATTTAATAAATTTCCATGATTATTAATATTTTACTCTAATACTAGTCATATTCTTATTCATTAATGCTAGCAAAGACATTGTAAAGACTGGATAACCCTCTAATTAATAAGTATTTTGTTGAAGACTGCCATCATATAAAAAGGATTTTTTAATATATATGGACTAAAAATGTCTCTGAAATGAAAACCTGGGTCTTTTATTTTCCTTCAGCTCCATATAATGATTGTGTCCACATGAATATGGGATAGAGAAGAAAAAAAAATATATTTTGTGCTTGTTCCTCTTGACCTGCAAAGCTGAATAGGAAAAGCAAAGGGAAATAAACATATGTTGGGTTCTTCTTTATTTTCCAGGGCCTTTTGATAAATCTAATCTAAATGACCAAAGCTGCTCATTCTTTTTTCTAAATGTCTTCAGAATGATTTTCTTACAGCTTATAGAGAATAAATTAAAAAGAAGAAAAAACTTACCTGTCAGTATTGTGAGCTTACTTTGGGATCTGACAGGAAATTGACATTTTCTCCAGTTTATGGAAAAGATCCCATTATAAAGATTTAATTCAGAGTTCTAATAACAAGAATTGAACTCTCTCTCTCAGAGCTGTGTCAGCTCTGCAGTGTCAGTGAACAAACTATAGCTTCATGGTCTTCAGTAAACATAAGGTCATTGTATAACATAAAGGTACATTTGCAGATTGAAAATTAAATTAAATAGCTTAACTCTAGGATGTGATTTCTTCTTTATTTCAGTCAGAATTCAGCAATTCCCAAACTTCACTCTTCCATTGCTTAAAATCGGTATGTTTGTATTTGTCCTGGCATATAACATACTATTTCTGTAACTGGTACTTTGCAGACATGAAAGAGAATGAGGTTCATGGTCCATGAATCCATTTGGACTCTTCAGCAATGGATCACATGACTTTTTCATTTAAGTTGCAGGAAGGCTTAAGGTAGGTTAAAGCAGTTGGAAAATGCTGAATCATTTATTTGATTATGATCACGTTTACTCTGTAATAATAATGAAGAACATATTTTTGCTGTATATTTACTTATTTGAAGGGTAAACAACCAGATGTTTGAAAGAAATAAAAGATCATATACAAAGGTCAGAGTCTAAAATATATAATAATCATGTATACACAGATATGCAGAAGCATGTATGCATGTATATATTACATATAAATAAAAAAATTCTTGGATCCCTTGGGATTTTTTTTTGGTTGAGGCAGAACAATAAGATATCCAAATACCAGAACAAGATTATGACAGCAGTTTTGCAAAACTTGACATTTTCATAGTGATTAATTAACTGATTGTGATTAAAGACGACATTTGCAAAGAAAACAGATGTGCCACAAATAGTAATACTTCCTGTTTATACAAAACCAGAAGACCTCAGCTAAATTCCTATTGCCAGGTTTGTGCATCATACTTAATAATGATGTAGAACAGCTAGAAAAAGACCAGAGGACATCAGAAAGATGGTAAGTGTCTAGAAGACAGAATTTCTATGAGAAGATTGAATGAACTGGGACTGTATATCCTAATGAAGAGAAAACCATGGAAGGAGCAAGGTGACATTCTTTTTATTAACTAAAAGTATGGTGTAAAGAGGAAAAGAATATTTTCTAAGATACAAAAATAATAATATCTTAAATGTTAATGGCAGAAAATTAGGTTAGGTGTAGCTAAAAAAACCCCTATGTAATTTTATGACAAAGGTAGCAGAAAATTTAAATACACTGTCTGAGAGACTATAAAATCTCTGCTATGAAGGTCTTTAAATGAAGCTAGACAAGCATCTGTCAAGAATATTGAGTACAATCAATGAATCTTTGGAGCAGGGGCTTCTCTTCAGCTCTAAGATCCTAAGATCAGTGGTGAGATATTGTTTTATATAGCTGACAATTATAATCATTGCTGCATTTTAAAACATGCAGGACCAGGTAAAAAAAGCAACGTCCTTTTTTTCTTATAGTTATTGTGACTAAATGTATGTATACAATATGATCTAAATTCTAAAATCTGGACATGGAGACAGTATCATAGGGCAAGTACCAGAGATGCATGCTATTACAGGAGGAAAGATTTCATGTCTTTCTCATGGGAGAAGACTTTTAGTCCACGACTCAGGACATTGTCGGCTCTTTGAATAACTTCCAATAGCAAGAGAGAAAATTAATTAGCAGTTGTCTTTTTCTCCCTTCAATGTTGTTGTCATGGAGTTGTTAAACTAGGGTGTTATTTGTAGTGTTAAGTGCTAGCTGTTTTTTTTTAAAGTCTCAGAGCATCTCCTCACAAATGAGAAGTCAGAGCTAGAACTTGTGCTATATAGAAACATATTTGTTTGTACTACTATTACTGTCTCTTCTTTAGTTAAAAAAAAAAAAAAAAAAAAAAAAAGCCCTGTTCCAGAAGTTCTGTTTTTTTATGTATAATGACGTTCCCCTTATCTACTCCTACTCAGAGGAGTGCTGATTTATTATCAGATAAAGCATCATGTTGATTTGTGCTTCATGAAGAATTCATTGAAATAGTCTATTCTATAAATGTAAATACCAAGGGTAACTCTGAAAATGTCTAAAACCATTAAAAAGTAACTGAAATTACTTTGTTTGAGGTCTTTGTGAGTGGTGGGAATTATCTTCTGGGTATGTAAGGTTTTTTAGCTTAAGCATAGTCATTCCCTGATTGCTTTGAAAACATTTTAGAAACCACAACTGTCAAATTCAAACAGTTCTTCCATGTTAATTCTGCTGACACTGTGTTTATAATGTTTGTGGTATTTGGCTTTAATCATTAGATATTGTCCTGCTTGACAAACCTGATCTCCTTCTATGACAGGGTAACCTGCTTATTGGATGAGGGAAAGGCTGGGAATGTTGTCTACCTTGATTTTAGTAAGACTTTTGACACTGTTTCCCACAGCATTCTCCTGGTGAAACTGACTGCTCAAGGCTTGGATGGGCACACGCTTCTCTGGGTATGATGAGGAGATCGAGTGCACCCTCAGTTTGCAGATGACACCTAGTTGGGTGAGAGTGTTGATGTGCTCGAGGGTAGGGAGGCTCTGCAGAGAGACCTGGACAGGCTGGAGCCATGGGCTGAGGCCAACTGGAGGAGTTTCCATAAGGCCAAATGCCGGGGGCTGCCCTTGGGCCACAACAACCCCCAGCAGCGCTACAGGCTTGGGGAGGAGTGGCTGGAGAGCTGCCAGTCAGAGAGGGACCTGGGGGGGTTGATTGACAGCCGGCTGAACAGGAGCCAGCAGTGTGCCCAGGTGGCCAAGAAGGCCAATGGCATCCTGGCTTGTGTCAGCAATAGCGTGGCCAGCAGGGACAGGGAGGGGATCTGACCCCTGGACTCGGCACTGGTGAGGCCGCACCTTGATTCCTGTGTTCAGTTTTGGGCCCCTCACTACAAAAAGGACATTGAATGACTCGAGCGTGTCCAGAGAAGGGCAACAAAGCTGGTGCAGGGTCTGGAGCACAGGTCGTACGAGGAGCGGCTGAGGGAACTGGGGGTGTTTAGTCTGGAGAAGAGGAGGCTGAGGGGAGACCTCATCGCCCTCTACAGCTACCTGAGAGGAGGTTGCAGAGAGCTGGGGATGAGCCTCTTTAATGAAGTAATAAGCAATAAGAAAGAGGCAATGGCCTCAAGTTGTGCCAGAAAGGTTTGGACTGGATATTTGGAAGCATTTCCTTACAGAACAGGTTGTTTTCTATTGTTATGTACTGCCCAGGGAGGTGGTGGAGTCCCCATCCCTGGAGGTGTTTAAGAGACAGGCTGACATAGTGCTGAGGGATATGGTGTAGTTGGGAACTGTCAATGTTAGGTTAATGTTTGGACTAGGTGATCTTCAAGGTCTTTTTCAACGTAGATGATTCTGTGTTTCCGTGATATTTGTGCTGCCATATTAAGGGTTTTTCCTGGAAAAGTGTATTTTTGTAAATGGTTTAATTTCCTCTTATTCATAAATATAAAGGAGTGTTTTATCACCATTAAGGATGCTTGGACTTTTTGTCATTAACATATACTTCTTTGAAAGGAAACATATTTAAAAGTGATGGATGTTGCAGGTTATGCATTCAGTTTAGAAGAAATTTTGTGATAATTAGCACTATTTTGTCCCAAAAGGAAAACTTTTATACAGAGTGTTTATTGGAATGGAAATATAAAGCTTTGATGTAAGTCTCTTTAGAAATTGAAAAAGAGGCTAAACCAGACACAGTGGTTTGTATAGACTGCATGTTTCCAAATCTTTTTGACATGCTGTCCAGAGGAATCAACCAGACAACCAAGGGGATTGAGAGGAGACTTCTTAAGTGATTTTAAAAAGTAATACAGTTTCTTAATTCATCAACTGTTACTAAATTAGTGTGCTCCCTCAACTGTCATGTTGGGTTTCATTCAAACACAATTCTACTGTTATAACAAACTGCAGGGCATGTATTCACAAAACCATTTAAAAATGGTTTGGTTTTTTGGTTTGGGTTTGGTTTTTTTTTTTCAGATGTTCTCTGTGTAATGTTCCACACTACAGTTTCTTTGTGATGATCGCAGAGCAGCAATACTGTAAAGAAGATAATATTTAATACCATAAGTTACCTCTTTATCTTAGAAATATTCTAGTATGTTAAATAGATGAACACGTCTTTCTTCTTCAAAACAAGCATTATTATAAAAACTTTCTGAATGGAAATGAGAGAACAGTACCTTTTAAGAAATTTGTGTGTGTGTGTGTGTGTGTGTGTGTGTGTGTGTGTAAAATGTGTAAAATATGCACAAGCATTCATGTGTGCATCTCCACCTCTGTTCTCCTCTTCAGGTCATGTCTGAAAGCCCATTTGCTATTGTGCCTCAAAAAGATTTTAAAACTGTCACTCTTATTTGTAAGTGTTCCATTTTTTTGTCTGGATTTAAACACTTCTATTTAAAGGAAGTCAGTTAATATATGACAGACAGGGCTTTTCCTCTCCCTGTTTCTTTCCCACTCTCAAGAACCAGCTGCATGACCTAAGGAGATTGAATGCACACATCTACCAGTTCTCCCAGTTATCTTACATTTGTACACATTGCAGTGTTCTCTAAAAAAACGTTACTCTATATTCCACCAGTCATTATATTTCCCAGGCAAAATCTATAGATAATTGTTTAAAGAAAAGTTCCTAACTCCAGATTACTATTATTATCATCCTCCATAAGAAGAGGAAGAAATGGATGGAAATCTGTGTAAACACTATTAAGGATGTTGAGGCTCAGGGAAATGGGGCAGGAATTTGGCAGCCCAACAGATTACCACAGCTCCATTTGCCTACATCAACCAGTAGCAAGGCTGAGCATGTATTCCTAGTGGGTACATGCATATACAAATACACACATACAACGCATATGTATATATACATACATGTATGTATACATATGTGTATATATATATATGCACACACTCAGCACTCAGTCAAACACAAACAGCAACAATGGCCTCATCCTGTTTCCCTCTCTGGATGATTAGGCTGAAGGGCTGTTGATGGGAAATATGTATATCTGTGCATGTGTATGTATGTGCAATGTGGATCCCTCCAGAAGCTGCGCTCAGACACTGAATCCCAATTTCACCAGCTTCTGGCACCTGGACACACAAGCCCATGAATCTACTGCTGGTGCAGAACCAAACATATGCCAGATCCCCCAGTAACTGACCATGGACACTCAGTCAATTCTGTACCTCATCCCGGATCCACCCCATGTTCCTCACACTTACATACACACACACACACACACACACACACACACACACACACAGAGGTTAAAGTGTGTAGCCCAGTTGAGTGCCCAGACCCCAGAGTGTCTCCAGCAGCTGGATGGGACACCCCTGGTCCCTCCAACATCCAGCTCAACCTTAGAGATGTGCACACACCCCTGTCTCCCAGGCCACTTCATCTGCCTGCTGTCTAGACCAGCTAGATCTTCACTAGTACTCAAACATTCATTCACACAGCTACACTCAGTCCAGTTCCTGGCGCAACAGACACAGGCCCTTATAAGCTGAACTCCGACTTGTTGGCACTTTAAATCACCTGCATCTCTCCCTTGCCCCACCTTTGGTCCTTTCCCTAAACATCCCATAGCAAGTCTTGTGAAATCCCAGAATGCTCTTCCCCCACATCTCATAATGTGTCTCATATCTCTATTCAGTGAATGCCCTCAGTTGCAAAGGTGCTCTGGAGAGTTGCTTGTTTTGACTTAATGGATTTCAAGCCTGGACATTGGGGCAGAGGATGTCCAGGGACAGCCCTTCTTCCAAGTCCTTAATTTTTGTTCCTTCCTGCCTTAGTGCCCCTGTACTTCTCTGGGCATGTGAAGATGGGCCTTTGATGGGCTGATGGCTTCTGTGATGGTCTTGACAGTAGTCTGGCCAGATATGATTTAGGCTTGTCCACCTGTCATTACCTCTCTGTGCTCCTTTTTGTGTGTGCAGATGAGCTTATCTTAATATGACCTAACAAGAAATATTTTATTTATTGGCTAGAGTCCTTTTAAAATCAGCATTGTGAAAGACATTATGATGTGTGAAGACATATGTCTGCTTTGTTGGTAATACTCAAGCTATTCTGAGAATATTTAGTTCTGGTAGAAGGACTAGTAATCAAAGCCTGCAAGACATATACACGTTAGTAATTATATAGAGATAAGATTTCCTGTTGTCATCAGCTTCCTGCTCAGTACCTGCCTTTTTTTACTGTATGCCTATTTACTGAAAGTCTAGTTCTCTTCAGGGTGATACACTACCCTGATAGATCTTCAGAACATTACTAATATCCTGTCATCAGTTTCACAACAAAGAATAAATGTCTCCCTGTAGATGATTCCTGAGGTACCAGCTAAACTGGTTGAATCTAGTATATCAGTTTCCTTTGCTTCCTTTAAATACAATTATTGATTCACAGGGAATATATATTTCAGTGTAAGAACACTGTGACTTATTTCTCAGTAGGAAGCTAGGACTTTAGGACTTTTTTTGCAACTTTGGCTATGTAGCAATGTGGCTTTCCCCTCCCCCCCCCCCCCCCGGGAAATCTATATATATTATAAGCCATGGGGAGAAATGAGAAATACAGTGTTCAAATCAACTTTTTAGCTCCTAGTGGAAATACAGAGACTAATCTCCACTAACTTTTTGCAAAATAAAATTTAAAAATGCTTGTAGTATTTTGGTGAAAAAACATAAATCAAACAAAAAGAATATGTGGATTTGGTAGTGAACAGGAAGCCTATATTGACATCAGTTTAAAAAAAATGAAATAAACAAATTCTAATTTAATATGAGAAGAACTTCAAAGCTGTGGTTTTCAACAGATGAAACAATGTTCAGCAAGTCTAGGTTAAAGTTGCCCTGCATATTGCATATTTCTGGTACTGCAAATTCAAAGTGAAAAAGAAAAAAAAAAAAAAAAAAAAAAGAAAGAAAAAAAGTAGAGGTATTGCTGTTCAGTCTTCCTTAATTATGCTCCCAGTGTTTTTTTCCTCCCCACGTTATATTCATAAATCTTGGGTTTGCTTATGCTTTTGTCACAAGTATTGTGTCTTTTGCAACAGTAGCATAACATTGCAAACACAGTATCCTTAATTTAAATTTATTTGTAGCAAAGGTAAGCAGATATGCCCTCAGGACACACTTACCTTTAGGATTCAGTTTCCTTTTTTCATGACCTTATAAATCTGGCATTTCTGTCTCTCCTTTTAAATACTATATAAGTATTCATATTATGCATGGGTAGTTAATTAGTGGGTTGTTAGATCAGAATTACTTTTGGTAAATGGATCTATTAAATCTATTTCAATGCCCAGAGGTTAATATTTGTTTATAGACTCTGTGCAACTCACCATGCTTTAGATTTAAATGCAAGACTTATACAAGCAAAATAATCTTTTTTATACAAAAAAATCATTATAAGGTATATATTTTTATGTTTTTATTCAAATCAGATTACTTGAAAGTCAGAACAAGGGAGAATACAGAAGAATGATAGCATGTGTAGATAAAAATTGTAAAAAAAAAATATATAGGAACATGCCAGGTAAACCTATTATGACAACATGGAAATCTGACAAAAAAAATACCCGTGTGAAAAATTTTATCTCCACAATGGTTCTGTGCAAGTGTGTCAATTGACAAAAGAAATATTTATTCTTCATCTGGAGGAGATAATTTTCAAATACACTCAGTCCTGCATAGATTGTAAAATAGTGACAGGGGAGCTAACTTAAAACTGTTTTCCTGGTCTTTGAAAGAAAGCATGTACTAAGAAAAAGTAAATACAAAATTTTGCAGTAATCTATGTGTAGTCTCACCAAATAATTAACCTACTAACAGCATGTAAGATATTCTAGTCTATGGACACACAGTCATACTAGCCATACACACAGGGTCAAACACATGACATGGAATTTATCGTATATTCACTTGGAGCTGGTGCAACTAACAAAGGAAATATTGTAATTAATCCCTATAATGATATGTATGTTGAAATTTAAGTAATCACATGTATGTTTTGAATTTCTATTTTCTATAATGTAAAGAGTGTAGAAATATAGAAAACTCTCACTAGGACTGTAGCCACCGTGTATTCTAAAAAAAAAAAAAAAAAAAAAAAAAAAAAAAAAAAAAAAAAGAAGAAAAAAAAAAAAGAAAAATTTAGAAGGATGTTTCTCCTTTATCTACTTTGTCTTCCTTCCACTAGTTCCCCATGAATTGGTAATTTTGTTGTTATTGTTTTATAATCACTGAAGATGGAGTCAGCTTTAGACTAGAGAGACACAGATTTAAATGTCTAAATGTAGTTGTCTGTTTAACCACCCCTCAAGTTCAATGACAATCTAGGTAACAAAGCCCGTGGAGTCCAGAGACTAGTCAGTCGATCAAATGTCAGTGCCTACTTTAACATGACATATTTCCCTAGCCTCTATTTCTTGAATTGGCTGCCTCTCCCCTAACTGTAAAGTAAGCCTAGATAGTTCTCAAAGCGGAATATCTTCACTATTAGATTACTAGTTACAGAATTCCTCTTTCACTGGTACAATGAATTTTAAATTTTCTTCTGCCCATAGAACAACTTCAGCAGCAAGTGTGAAGAAGCTCACTGTGTTATGAAGTTTTCATCACAAAACTCACAAAATCTATACTGTTCTTCAGGAAAGATGAGGAAGAGGGAGCCGAGAGATGTGCATAAGGAAAGATACAATGACTTGGCTTGTTTAGACTGAAGAAGAGAACATTGAAGAGGAAATGTGTCAATAACCCTTAAATAGATCAAAAGATACTGCAGTGACAAGCAGATCAGTATGTCCTCCAGGCTGTTGTAGAGAAAGCAGGAAACAATTGAAGTGAAGCATGAATGGGCAGTTCAGTTTTAAATTGTTACTTTGACCAATGGCTTGAACGGCTTGAATTTAAGCTTAGCATTACCATGAATTTTTAACCACTTGTATTGGTGGGGGTGGGCTGAGTTTTAGTTTCTGCATTGACTACATTTATCTGGAGCTGAATCCCTTACTAAATATATCTTAAAGAAAAAAAAAAAAAAGAAAAAAAGAAAAAAAAGAAATAGTGTAGTTTTATGGAATAAGTATTTCTTTCCACAACAAGACTTCAGAACTTCAATGTCTACTGTCTCTGTTTGGACCTCCTACATTCTTAAAACAGCAATGTTACATTGTCATTAAAATTTAAAGAAGAGCTGAAGTTAGTATAAATCATAAACTACACCTACCATTTTCTCTCTCTCTGTATGTCTCATCCCTTGTATATTCATAACTTCTGTAACAGGATATTCTAGTCAATATGGTTCCCAATGCAGTCAGGACAAATATTTTCCCAAAGAATATGGGAATATATGTTATGATCTCACCTGTTTGTCATTGGCATATTCTGATTTGTCTCTTACCTTGCATGTTGCTCTTGTTCTATCTGTACAGACACAATCCTTTTCTTGAATTATATAGTTTAGAAACAATTCACTTTTTCAGAGACATTAGTATTACTAAATAGGTTTTGTCATCTCATTTACACCATTTTGCATGGTGCTTGTTGTCAAACACATGCCAAAGATTTTCTGAACCATTCTATCCTATAGAAAAACTGTCAGCACCACAAAGTTATCTGTGCTAACACACAGATGCCCATACTAAGAAGTAAATGTCCTTATTCTGCAGAATACAAAACAACTTAATCACAGCCCCAGTCTTACTAATATATGGACAGCAGTGCATTATTTTCCCACAAGAACCACTGCAATAGTTCTGCATTTTAGTTACAGAAAGGATTTCTTCATTACACTTTTGAATATACAGGCACAATAATGATATTTACAGTAATTTTGGTATAGACATTAGGAACTTTAACAAATGTTGCACCACAATACAGTGAAAATTTAATCTAGCTTTTACTTAAATATGTGTAATACAACATAGAATTAATATGTATTCCATTACATTTATGTACATGGATTTTTTAAATGTTTGAAACTTCACAAATATTTGTGAATTTGAAAAAAAAATGGAGGTTCTGGAATATGCAGCAAAGTTACTATTTAAAACTTCCTTTTTAATTAGTGTTAAAGCTAAAATTGAAAATAGAAAGAGGAAAAAAATTACCTGAGTGTGGTGGTTTGACCTTGGCTAAATGCCAGGTACCCACCAAGTTGCTCTATCTCTTCCCCCCCTTCCCCTTTTTTTCTCAACAGGGCAAAGAGGGGAAAGAAAATAAGGCAGGAAAAAATCCCCAACCATTGTGGGTAAAACAAAACCAATTCTAATACAAGCAAAGTGAAGCAAAGGTCACCATGCAGTAGCAAAAAAAAAGAAAACAGATTATTCTCTCCTTCCCATGAAGAGGCGATGTGGGGCCTTCTCAGGATCAGGGCTCCCATATGCGGAGTGGTTGCCTCGGAGGACCAAGGGTGACCCCACCCCCTTCCTCCTTTCTCCCAGCTTTATCCTGAGCAGACGTCACATGGTCTGGAATATCCCTTGGTCAGTTGGGGTCAGCTGTCCTGGCGGTGTCCCCTCCCAAGATCTCGCCCACCCCGTCCCACTGAGGGGGGAAATGTCGGAAAGAGCCTTGGTGCTGTGTAAGCACTGCTCAGCAGCAGCCACAACACCAGGGTGCTGCCAACACCCTGCCAGCTCCCAGCATAAACCACAGCACCGTGAGGGCTGCTACAGGGGAAAAACAATTCCAGCTCAGCCAGACCCAGTACACTGAGGAAGTATACTTTTGTGAGTTTTTCACACTGACTAGACTTAAGTAACATATAGTTCAAATAAAAAGCCATCTAATTTAAAATTAAAATTCTGAATCTGTATAATAACCTGTCTTTGCAGTCATGTAGATGAACAAAGTAAAATGTATATGGATCATTTTTGATTACTGAAAGGGTGGTCATCATCTGCACTGCATTTTCACTGCAAGACTATCTTTTTGTTGTAGGCATGTAACAAGATGCACCCTACAGGTGCCTCATAACAATAATTTCCAAGCTTTCATGTCAGATCTTTCACTGGTGCACTTGAACAAAATACCTAACACATACCAAATATCTCCTTAATGGTAGGCATGACTACACCATTTCTATTTTATAGCTACATGATGTGATTTGCCTGAGGCCTCAAAAAGGTTCTTCTGCTTTAGCAATCACCAGACAGTTGAATAAAACAGAAAAAAAAAAGGAAAAAAAAAAAAGAAAAAAAAAAAGAAAAGTCTAATTATGCATTGAAGTTGTGTGTTAGAATTTGAATTAATGTACTCAAAAATGTCTTCTCTGGACTCAACTTTAAAAGGTAAAAAAGCCAAATCATGTCAAGGTTGAGTACTTTCTTTGGAATGCTGACATACTTTATTTAAGAGGAAAGACTTAAGCATCTAGTGGGCATGGACCCATAATTACAAATGGATTAATTGTAGAAGTTAACTATTTAATCTACATAAGCTTTCCTGGATATTTTCCAAAGTCAGTGGAGAGCGATAAGCCCTGTAGCACATTCTTTAACAGTGGAATGAATTATGCCTACGTATTATGTCTTACTTTTAAAGGCTTATACCTGGTAAAATGAGCTTTACCTTTTCTGATCCACCACTCGGCTGTATCCAACTCTCTATAACATGTGCTGTGGCAGTTATATGTATTTGTACAATACGTGTAAAAATACGAGTTAGATTTTAAAAGGAATATTGGTGCCTTTGTGCTTAGTGGTATCTTTGGAAGAGGATTGAGCACTCTGTGTCAGAAACCAAGGATCTCTAGACAGTGCACATGGAGAGAAAGAGGCCTGAAAACGAGATCCAGTGTTACCAGCACACTGATGTAGAGAGTAAAGTGCTGAGCAGCAGAATGTCTCTTATATATGGCGCCACACTGGAGATTGCTAATTCTAGAGTGAAAATAGATATGTGAAACCACTCTTTCAGAAAGTACTGGTACTTTTTGAAAATAACTTGTTAGCTCTTGTGTCTGTACCACAGAAAAAACTTGCTGAATTTATTTTATTATATGAATTTACACACATTTGCTATCTTTGTAGAAATGCCATAGCTCCAAACTTAGTTTTTTCTAATTCTAGCACACTTTAATCTTTTCCTGCTTAAGATGGGCTATTAAGCAGTAAATAATTTTCAATTACCTGATTAAGAAGAGAACATTCAAAAGTCAGCAGGGTGTTTTGGGAAAGGGAGTTGAAGGAAATGGTTGGGACTGCTCATAGTCTTGTTGAAAGTTGTTGTACTAAAACTCATTAAAAAATAAAACTAATATAATAAATTATTGGAACAAGGATGGGAAATAAAGGTGCTTAAATGTCATAACTGTAAGCTAAAAAGACACGTTTACATTTCCTTTCTTTTTCTCGCCCAGTAAACCTTGACATATTCTGTTAATAGAACAGGTTCTTTAGAGAAGGAAAGTGTTACTACCCTTTCTTCTACCCAACTGACAGCCTCCAGTTCAGTGCTTATGAGACTGTCATGAGGATGAGAAATGTACATTTGCAAGCCTTCATGCATGGAGGGAAACTGAAGCTCAGGTTTTCATTGTACAAATAGGTACTTCAACTTGTCAGGTTTGTTTAAAGGCACTTCACAATCTTTCATCAAAAACATTTTAGAAGTATACACCTTCCCCAACTACTTTTTGTGTGTTATATTATTTCTTCTGTTGGGTTTTTCAATAGCAATTGGACAAATGCTAAGCTGTTCAAGATTTTTAACTTGGAAAAATTTAGCTATAGTAACTGTAGGGCCTGAGTTAGTATAATCTTTCACTTCAGTAACAGATGAGTAGGCATTAAACTGTTAGATTTAGGTACCTACTTTCCATTTGAATATTTGTTATCATTTGACTTTTCTGTTTCCAAAGTAAGGAAGACCTGGCCCCAAGAGTAAACAGAATTTGGGGATTCATAAGGCCATGTAATTTTACCACTTCATACCAAGGAGTTTTTGTTTTTGAAAACAACATTTACCAGCAAAGTAAATGCGCTCATATAAAAACTTCAATTACATTTATCTTCCATTTGCCTCAGGAAGAAGTGAATAAGGTTTTAATTTTGGTTTGGCTTTGATAGTTTGCTATTTTTTTAAAAGGTTGAATTGCACTTTTTGTACAGACATGTATTGGAAACCATGCAAAACTATAATAAATCAGATAGAACTTGGGGAAAGATTGTGCTCCAGGGAGAGGTGAGTGAAAGCAGTTGAACTATGGCACTGCTTCATTCAGTCTTTGAGCCTTCAGTTCCTTGGTTTGAAGAGCTGTCATTTTAACAGGCTTGGGAGGGAGTCAGAGAAGATCTCTTCTTGGTATATTGAAGAGAAGATCTCTTCTTGGTATAATAGACACAGGAAATAAGAAAACATCTTTCCTAAAAGTCAACATATAGAAAGAAAGAGGAAAGCTACTGTGAAAAATTAAAATCCACGGTGACAATTTGATCAGAAGGTGTCCAATACATATGAATATCAGTTCTAGATAATTTATGGAGCTAGTACTTAGGAGATTCAAAATACCATCCCACATATTTGTGACCTTGAGCAAACTACTTAATATTATTACACTTTGGATTCCTATTTGGTAAACAGGTAGATTATTAGACACTTAAGTTTCCTTTCGTTCATCTTCTGCTTCCCCTTTCCTGCTCCTTTTTCCTGCTTTGCTTCCTGATAATTATATTACCTTTTTTTGTGCAGTATGAGTTTGTACAGAATTTATTAAAGGGACAGATCACAGATCTGTCACAGACATAGATTTTACAATAATATGAGTAATATTAACCTTGTTCATAAATACCACAATCCTATCTCACTGGGTGACTATCTGAAATATTTTCCTGCATTAAATATCTCTGACTCTTTTTTTATGTCTTTTAGCTTATGATATGCAATTATTTTTTAATATAAATTTTATTATATATTTTCTATATATTCTCTATTTTCTGTGATTTCAAAACACATAGTAAAATACAGAGCTTTTCCTAAAACAGTGATAAAGTTCTCTTCAAAGCTTTACAGACCTTCGGTTGAACCTGATTTGAGTTGTTAACAAGACTCCAAAACATTAAGTTCTGTATGATTCTCTTTGACAATTTAGTATTGTATTTAGCAACTATAGTACAATAAAAATGTTTGCAGTTAGACTGCTGTTATATTCATATATTAGCTAATGATAAACTCTCTAATAAGGGTAAAAAAGGATAGTTTTCCAGTGTTAGAGAGGTCCACATTTTTTAAAAAAAGCACTTTAGATGTACCTGCAAAATGTGCTAATATAGTTTTGACATAAGTACATTAAAATAGCATTCAACACATGTTTTAAATGAACATTTCTTTTTCTGATCCATAAGAATTAGGGAAGATGCAGTTGTGATTTTTTCTAACCACTGTTCAGCTACTGCCTTGAGCTTCTTTAACTTCTTCGCATGAGAGACTGTTAGAGCTGTGCAGTTCTGCCTTGGGGCTTCCTGGGGTTCAGAAGACATTTCTGCACTGGCCTGGGCTCCTCACATTCTGACCTCCTGCAGCCAGCTCCTACACTGCTGTACCAGATGGGTTTCCTGCAAGCAGGGACGTACTTCCCTGAGGAAAATGGAGATGGAAAAATATGGGCATTTGAGCCTGATCCAAAGCCTGCTGAAGTCAAGACATGTCTTAAAAATGGACTGCACTTGGCTTTGGCTAAGCTGTTATGATTTGGTCTTGATCTGACCAGTGTCAGTGATAACTGTGTCTGTTTTAAAAGAAAACTATTCCTTTGTATGGACAACACTGTTATGTGCAGAAACTTACTGCTGGCAACAACAACAGAGCAAAGCAACAAAGGTAAAAAAATAAATGATGCAATTATTGTCATCATGCACATAAAATTTCTTGTCCTGTATAAAACCAGATTTTCTTAAAATCAATAATAAAAATCCTGACTAAAAAAAAAAAAAAAAAAAAAAGTAAAAATAAGCAATACGTTTATGTGGAAATGCAATGGAAAATGTGAAGCATTTAGCAAAAGGAGTATGTCACACATAATCATTAAAATGCTTAAAATTAAGTGTTCCTGCTTAAAGTTAGGTGCAAATCCTTCTTGGTCTCTTTTGTACTAAAAGCTCCTGGAATTGTTTCTCATCTATTTGACAAAATAAAGCAGACTATGAACAGATTAAAGTTAACCAGATTTATTCCTTACCCTAGTAATGTTTAATTAGTGTTGACAGTCTTGCCCTGAGTGGTTAAAGCTTGAAAAGTACAGCAAACTACATTCTGATCTTGAATATATCCTCTTTGTGTTTTCAAGATGAGCATATTTTGCTCGAAGAACTCTTATCTGTTACATTGAAGAGTTGCAATCTTTTATTACAGAAGGTTTAATGAAAAGTCATTAATACAAGTGATTAAATTAAACTCATATAAACATGTCAGATAGATACTCAACAAAAGCTATTTTTAAAGGCCTGAATACTGTACTGATTATCATATACATCCACACTTTACCGAGACTCTAACTAGCTTGGTTTTTCATAGCAAATTTCATAAATTCTTTTTCAGAAAATTGCAGTGATATGATGGAAAAATGGCAATCATTATTGTGTACCCACAGAGGCACTGAAAACTGTGCCTGAAGATCTGAGCTGGTAATATTTTTTTTTCCTGATGGATATTAAAATTCTCATAAAATGACAAAGATTTAACATAACTACTTGGAGGTGGGGAAAAAAAACACATTTTGGGCCAAGCCCATGACAATAATATTATTTAATGAAAAGAATTTATTACAGCTTTGGAGTAGTTACTGAACTTCCACAACTGCAGGAGGAGGAATGAGCATCAAAGAGGAACTGCTACAGACTGACCACAACCCTCATTCCCCATCCCCCTTCGCTGCTCACACTCCTGTCTTTATCTAGGCCATGGGCTTTTTTAAATTTTATTTTATCCCCCTGTCCCACTGAGAAGGGGTAGTGAGAGAAGAGCTGGGTGGGTGAGAGTGGAGGTCTGGCAGCTTGCCAAGTTGAACCCACCACTCAAATTACAGCTCAAAACTAAACAAGCAGAGACATAAATATGTGTTACACAAGTGTTAGTTTCAATCCAAAGTACTTGAGGGTAAACCTCTGGTATCTCCACATGACTTCTGTATGTTTGATGGCTGAATGAAGAACCCTGTCTTACAGGGATGGCAGTACAGAACTTTCAATTTTAAAATAGACAAAAATAATATCACAAAATGGTCTTATGTATCTTCTGATATGTATCAGAATAAAAATTCTCTTTCTGGAGCATCTGCTCCAGATGAAGTAATTTAATGCTTAAAACACAGGCAATGCTGGTTTGACCAGATTCAGAAGTTGAATTCACTTTTTATTCCATTCTACGATGACTCACCACTCCAGAGTGCACTACTACATTAAAAAACACTTCACCAATACTACTAAAAATTTAAATTATTCTATTATTTTTAAGTGCTCATTATGTAGTTTTAAAAGAATATAAGTTTTCTAAGTTCCTGTCTACTTTCTAAGAAAAACAAATATGTTTGATTAATTATCTATATGTATATTTAAAATACCAGAAAGCAGAAGAGTCAGGCAGAGAATGACTTTTACTAATTTGGTAGCAAGTAGGTTACACAGAACTGACAAGAAGCTCTTGGACCAAGACTCCAGACTATCATTCATTTTTCATTAGAGAACAAAACATTGGAGATTGGAGATAGGTCTTAAAATTCTTGATGTGTCAATTCCTTGTTCTTTAACACACTTTGACATGTAATAGAATACATATTCTGTTTTCAGTGCCCAAAAACCTTTTGTAATGTTTGAGGAGAGTTACATACCTAAAGTAATCTATGAAGCCAGGCTGCTGAACTAAGCAGAGTAAATTTGTTAGCAGAAGAAGCTGGGGAGAGCTGCAGGTCCTAAACCTCATTCTTAAAGAGTGGCACTTTATTCTGGTCTGGGAAAAAGCTTCTCTCTCTATTTAGGATTCATGACCCATCTCCTGACGTTAAGGACCTTTAGCATAAACATACAGAAATCTCTCAGAAGTTACAATACCCTCGGTGTCCTTGTCCAATACTTTCTATCTTAATGGTTGAAGTGCATATTTTGATGCCATAAGACTTTTGTCGAAATCCCTCTTTTGTTTTATGGGAACCTGTATAATCGATGAAGTTAGACACTGGATATTTTCTGTCTTTGCTGTTACTATTGTCTAGTTTCAATAACATTTTCATTTTTATTGGAAGAGATTAGATTTGAGCTTGAGTGCAAAATTTCAGTGACTGTCTTGTCTCAGATGTCTAGAACATACTTCTGTTTCTGTTTGTGTTCTGATACAATGACATTAAATCAGGTATTCAGTTTATTTCCTCTAAGAATGCATATAAGGAAGGGTGGCTTGTTAATGCAACTGAGGTAATCAGTAATTCTAAACTGATTGTCACTTATTCTTTAGAATTGTTTTTTGAAGGTGTTTGGGTTTTTTTAATTTTCACATGTGGTTTATGTCAAGTCCACCATATATGGTGATGACTGAGGATAGTGAGATTACGGACAAGCATAAGTGCTTTTTAGGAGTGCTTTTCAATTTGCAGAATGAGGACCTTGTAGTACATAAAGACAACTGGCATGATGCCCATGTACTGGACTAAGGGTAGATATGCTAATATTTACCATTATTAGATGCTAATTAACCAAGATACCTTGTAATACATACAGATTTCAATTTACTTATATACATGATGATTTGAGGTTGATATTACAAGATAAATTATTATTTTAAAAGATTCTGTCTTAAGAGATACTTGTCTGAACATATTGTTAAAACAAACATCTCACATTTTCCAAAGGCTTCTTAATTGAATAAGACTTGCATTTGGAAGTGCTACAACAAAATGCTTGATGTCTGATCAGACATAGTCTAAAATAATGTCAGACAATAAAATAATTCATTTTAAGTGAATTTAATTGTTTTTCTTTACTGTTACAAACTTTTTTTTTTTTTTTTTTTTTTTTAAATGAAACAGAAAATGCCACTGTTCTGGCTGTCCAAGTATTTTTCCTAATTAAACACACAAAGTAAAAACTGGAATGAAAAATAATAATGTATCTAAACCAAATACAAACATTTAATAAGATTCAGAAATTACATTTGATATTCTGTTTAAGACTACTCTTGAAGGTGTGATGCCATCTGACTTTCTAAGTCCGGCAGGACTATTCAGTATCTAGTAGCGTGACCTTAGACAGTGCTTAGGACAGGTTTCATTTACTCTAATTTTAGAAAAATGAAAGCTGATATCTTGATTCTAAGTTGATTTCCAGAGGCTTCCTTTGCAGACAATGGAAAGAGAAAGACACATTTGGATAATAACTTTTGTGGCCCTGAAACAAAATATGTCTAATATTACCTGATTGATTGCACTCCAACTTCTTATGTGAATGTAATGAAAGACAGAGATGACTTGACTAGATTCAGTGTCAAGCTTTGAGGTGTCAAATATGAGTTCAAAATAATTTCACTCTAATGGCCAAAGAAAATCAATGATTTAGTAATTTCCTGTTAAAATAATCATAATGCATAAATACAAAGACAAGATTTAAATTGCATGGCAAAATCAGACTGTAAGTGCTCAAAGGCAAGATATTTCTCCAAATACTAATTTTCTTGTAAAACTAAAGAAGCTTAATAAATAAATGTCAGTCAAAATATTTGGGTTTTTAATAGATGGGAAGGTTCCTTGCACTTCAGTTTTGAACTTTTACTATGAAGCAGCAAAGATTTTGTTATCCAAACTCTTTTTTTTCCATTTATATAGAATTATAGCTTATGTTCATGAAATATTTAACTGATTCTTAAGGGGAATGGAGGAAATTAATCATAGCTGTCACATGGAAATGATATCTATTGAGATAAGTACCTGACTGTGAAAACTATTCTAAAGAAGAGTTAAAGAACACAAGCCAATATGGCCTAATGAGAAAACCTAATGATGAATTTTCAGCCTTTATTTTAATCAAAAAGAAATGCATTTCATTACAAAGATAGTTTTTCACAAGAATTTTTCTTTTAAGGGAAATTAAAATTATTTCTGAAATTCTGTTTGACAAATAGTTCTTCTTTCAACATTCTTCTGTCATACCTGTTAGAAATGATGATATGTTGATATTACATACCATCAAAGAGTGTCTGTCTGTTTGGAGTGATCCCAGGATTCATTTTCATACTCTTAATAATTAGTTACTGGTTTAAAGATTATACATATATATATATATATATATATATATATATACATATATATATATAAATGCAGTTACATAGTTTTTGCTATAGAAAATATTAAAATACCTAAGATTAACACAGAATTGAAACATGATATAATCTGTATTCCATTTCACAGCAGATATAACTGCATGTATTTAGCTGTGGCATTAAACTTTCCTTATTTAAAATTTAAACTTCAAAATTCAGCAAAATACAGCTTATCTAAAATATTATTTTCTAATATCCTACAGTCAAATAAAATAATTTGTCTTTTAAATGTCTATAATGTGGTGTTACTGAAAATCAGCTTTTTGTAATTGTAACTTCACCTGTTGCAATTTGCATAGTGTCTGTTCTGAAAAATGAGATTTGATCATAGTCATGGGTTACTCAAAAAGAATGTTACACTTCTCAGTGTGCATCCAACACTCAAAGTATATCAGTTTTTTATTCAGATGACAAAGATAAGAATGGTTTCTATTTTTAGTTATCATTTATGCTCTCAGCACCTGTGCAGAAAGGTATTTAATTTTTGACAAAATGTCAGAAGTGTATATATATAAAAATAAAAATATGAAGTATATTACAGCACATTGTATCTTAGAGTGTAAATATATAGCTCTAGCTTTTGTTATGAATCTTTTCCCAAATAAGAACTTATTTATTTATTTATTTAATCTTTTACAGGACATTGATTCTTTTTTGCTACAGCACTTTCATCTTTCATTTATAAAGAAAGGTTACATGAGTAATCCTTTAGAGTGCTTTCAGAATTCCAGAAAAAAAGGCCCTTCTGTTCTTAAAAGAGAGCCATGGAAAGTTTGTCCTTGTTCTTCACACTGACACAGATGTCAGCTTGTAGCCACCTCTATTTAATTTTAACAAGTTTTGCTTCTCGTTTGGGGGGAAGTGTTGGAAGAAACCATAAGCTGAATCACTCCCATTAAAAAAAGGAAATCCAGCACACAATAGAAATCAGTTCTAAAAAGAGATCTCACTGAGGGGATTTTTTTTTTTTTTTTTTTTTTTTTTTGTCATGAAGAAAAGATAATGCAAAGCTTTAATCTTTAGAAAGACTTTCTATGGATATGAAAGTGTGTTACATTTTCTGTTGGCTTTTGTACTGAAACTGGCAGGTGGCTGGAAGAGGACTCAGGAGAGGTTAACATCTGTCTTTTCATAGCTTGAAGAATTCATGTTTCATCTCTAACTCATGCTAACTCTTAGAATAATGTAAGTATTAGAATTTTCCCAGTCCTTTTCCATGTTATAGTACAACATATGATTTATACAAACTGTGGTCCCTATCCAAGACCAATTTCTAATAAGAATTATACATACGTATACCTATAGATACATATATATAATTTCTTCTTCCGTTTAACTACTCTCCTTTCAAGTTAATTAATGATTTATATGATTAAAATGTAGAACATAATTATCAGTTCTTATTGTAAAATTTCCCTCATATTTGTCTATGTTTCTGAAGTTTTTTTCTTTTTTTGTGAAGTATAAATGAATCTGAGCTGAAGGCTCTAGACAGATGTTAAGTAACTCTTTTCAAATTGGTATTGAGGATATCATGGAGTCATAGAATGGTTTGGGTAGAAAAGGACTTCAAAGGCCATCTAGTCCAACCATGCTGCCCTGATGGTTTTCACTAGATGAGGTTACTCAAAGCAGCGTCTAACCTGACCTTAAACAATTCCAGTGATAGGGGATCCACAATTTATCTGAACAACTTTTTCCCGTGTCTCACCACCTTCATCATAAAGCATTTGTTCCTTACATTCAATCTAAACCTACCCTCTTACAGTTTAAAAACTTTACTATTTCTACTGACACTACAGGCCTTTGTAGAAAGCCTCTCTCTGTCTTTCTTGTAAGCCCCCTTTGTATATTGAAAGGCAGCAATTAGATCTCTCTAGAGCATTCTTTTCTGGGCCGAACAACCCCAACCAAACTTTTTTCATAGAAAAATTATTCAAGACCTCTGATTATTCTAGTGGCCCTCATTTGAACCCACTAAATACAATGGGATAATCACCTCATTTGACAGTCTGATAAAACTGTGTTTGATGCCCCCAGGATGTGGTTTGCCCTCTTGGCTGCTGGGGCACACTGCTGACTCATATCGAGCCTGTCGACCAGCACTCCCAGATCCCTTTCTTGAGGGCTGGTCTCCAGCCACTCCTCTCCCATTTTATACCTGTGCCTGGCCTAGGTCCAGAATCTGGTATTTGGACTTAAATTTCATCCCATTAATCATTGCCTGATGTTCTCATCTATCTAGATCCTTCTGCAAGGCATCTTGTCCCTCAAGAGAGCCAACAGAATTTTCTAGTTTGGTATCATCAACAAACTTGCTAACGGTGCATTCAACTCCTGCATCCAGATCATTGATAAATATATCAAACAGAACTGGCCCTAGAATTGAACCCTGAGGGACACTGCCAGTGACTGATCACTAGCCAGATGTAGCCCCATTCACTACTACTCAGCTCTGCCCTTCAGCCAGTGCATCATGAACCCGTTCCCCTCACAGTTGGGCAACTTGTCCAGAAAGATGCTGTGTGGTATAGTATCAAAAGACTTACTAAAAATCAAGAAAAAAATGAATCCACCACCTTCCTTTCTTCCACTAGGCAGGTGACCCTACCATGGAAGGATATCAAAGTACTTAGACAAGACTTTCCCTTTGTGAACTCATGTTGACTGTGCCGGATGATTACATTATTATTTGAATGACTTTCAATAGTACCCAGTATAATCTCCTTAATTACATGATATGATTGGCTTTCTGGGCTGCAGGCACACATTCATGTCCCATGTCAAATTTTTCATCTGCCAGTATTCCCAAGTCCTTCTTCAGAGGTATGCTCTCAAACCATTCATCCCCCAGTCTGTACTGATACGAGGTATTACCCCAACCAAGGTACAGGACCTTGCGTTTACCTTTGCTCAATTTCATGAGGTTCACTTCTCAAGGTGCCTCTGGATGGCATCCCTTCCTTCTAGCATATCAACTGCAGCACTCAGATTGCTGTCATCTGCAGACTTGCTGAGTGCACTTAATCCCACTGTCTATGTTATTGAAGATATTAAATAGTAATGGTCCCAGTATGGACCTCTGAGGGACACCACACATTACTAGTTTCCATTTGGACATTAATCCATTGACTGTAAGACCTTGTACATGGCCATCCAGCCAATTCCTTATTCATCTAAGAGATCATCCTTCAAACCCATATGTCTCCAATTTAGCAGCAAGAATGATATCTAAGATTTTAAAGTGGAAACATACCATACTGAAAATTCTAGAAGAAAGTTGCTGTTTATAAAAGGTACTTTAGTCAGTTAATTTCCATTTATACACTGACAGGTCTCATTACTTTGTATACATAAATATTTATGTGCGTATACATAGATTACTATATATGCATACCTGTACTGTAAATAAATGCATACGCTATGGTGTATTTACAGTAAATATACACTATATACCTACTATATATACTCTCTCTATACTATAGATGCATATACACTATTTACTACTCCACACAGTGCACTGGGTGAAGAACTAGACGAATAGCAGGTCTCAAAATGTAGTGAATGGGGCTACATCTGGTTGTTGACCAGTCAGCAGCTGTGTTCATCAGAGCTCAATCCTAGGGCCAGTTCAGTTCAGTATTTTTATTAATGATCTGGATGCAGGAGTTGAATGCACCATTAGCAGGTTTGCTGATGATATGAAACTGGAAGGTGCTGTTGACTCCCTTGAGGCACAGGAGGCCTTGCAGAGGGATCTAGATAGGTAGGAGCATTGGGCAATCCAAATGCTAGAATCTGCACCTAGGATGGAGTAATGCTGGACACAAGTACAAACTGGGAGAGGAGTGGCTGGAGAGCAGCCCTGCAGAAAGGGATCTGGAGGTGCTGGTCAACAGCAGGATCAGTGTGAGTCAGCAGTGTGCCCTGGCAGCCAAGAGGGAAAACATCATCCTAGGGTGCATCAAACACAGCATAACCAGGCAGCTGAAAGAGGTGATCTTCCCACTGTATCCAGTGTTGGTGTGACCTCACCTTGAGTACTGTGTGCAGTTCTGGGCCACACAATTTAACAAGGATGTGAAGGTCCTTGAATGCATCCAGAGAAGGGCAACAAAGTTGGTGAAAAGGCTGGAAGGCATGTTCAGTGAGGAGGAGCTGAGTACTCTGGGTTCATCTCATTTAGAGAAAAGGAGGCTGAGGGGTGACCTCATTGCTGTCTACAGCTTCCTGAGGAGGTGAAGTGGAGAAGGAGGTGCTGAGCTCTTCTCCCTGGGATCCAGTGGTAAGATAAATGGAAATGGTTCAAAGCTGCACCAGGGGAGGTTTAGACTGAACGTTAGGAAGCATTTCTTTTTGAGAGTATGGTCAAACACTGGAACAAGTTTCCTAGAGAAGTGGCCAGTTCCCCAAGCCTGTCAGTGTTTAAGAGGCATTTGGACAATGCCCTTAATAACATGCTTTAACTTGTCGTCATCCCTGGAGTAGTCAGGAAGTTGGACTAAATGATCGTTATAGGTTCCTTCCAACTGAAATAGTTCAGTTCTATTCTATTCTATTCTATTCTATTCTATTCTATTCTATTCTATTCCTATATATACAGTATATGCAAACTATATTCACACTATAATATACTACACTACATATGTATATACACTATAGTAGAACATATGTATTATATATATATATACGTGTGTGTATGTAATTTTTAGAATATGAGAGAATGTGTAGTAAAATGTGACAGAAGGCAGTCCTTATGGTCTTAGGCTGTATCAGATGATACAAAGAACAGTTCCTCCTAGCTTTCAATTTCCTGCTGTTTGCATGGTATTTAAATCTTAATTGTAGAGTGGATAACATAAGCCATAAATAAATGCTAAGGGGAATGAGCAGAGATGTATGCTCTAAATTCCTCAGTCCAAAACTACAGGAGCTTGGAAGAGGAAAGGACTGCAGAAGTGATGCTCTTTTCTGTAGCCTCTTGGACTGCAGTAGTATGAACCACAATGCCGAGCTGGATGTACCATGGATTCCTTGGGTTCTTCTGTTTTTATTGCACTTCCTGCAAAGATGACTAAGCAAGTCGGTGAGTTACTAAATTAAACTCTTTTGATCATATTTGCAGGACAACGTTTTGTCATATAGTTTCTCTTTTTTTCCCAAAAGGTACAAGTATGCCCAAATCCTATGATACTGTGTCATGACCATGCAAACACACATTAGTGGTCAGATCCTAATTAGGATGAGTATTTAAAATCCTATGCTTTCTTGAAATGAAGGAATTGTATCAGAATTACAGTTAATCCTGCTTCGCTATAAATTTTAAGGATATGGCATATAGAAGAAAATTATGTACAAAAATATTATTTACATCTATAAAAACAACCAAATTGCAGAAATTAATTATGAATGCCATTAATTTCCTGGCTTTCACCTGGGCCCTGACTTTTTGAAAAATTAATGCTATAACCAGGAAGTCAAATGACAGCAAATATCTCACATCTATATTGCTTAGAGTTAGCCTTAGTACTATGTCTTGTAGATGTATCTGGCTTGTAAAAAGCTAGTTGGAGGAGCCTAAAACATAGGCAGCAAATGTGTAATCAGCTAAACAGTGAAGACGATCAGACATCCAGTGCTTCATCTTGTTTTCTGTCTGTGCTTTATTTACTAATGTAGATACAGACTGAGGAATTTTTATTTCACAGTCCTTCAAGGATATAGGGAAGAAAGGCATTGTAAGAAAGAGTTATTTCTAGGACAGGGATACTGAAGTATGTGGGTGTAGATACTAAAGCAGTGAAACTTAGACACCCATCTTAGTCACCAGAGTATACATTGGTCTTCTTGCTTAAAAATTACAAAATTCATGTCTGTTTTTCTCTAACTCTATCCAACAACCCTGTATCTTTGCTCCTGCCTTAGCTTATTTTCATTTTGTACTTTGTGCAACATCCTATACAAAATTATGTCAAGAAACTTTGATCCCTGTAGAGATTCTTCATGACAAAGGAATAGTCTTGAAAGTGATGAAGATGATCACCAAAGGTGGGTTTTAACAATTACTCACTTCTGACCTTCATCTCATACAACATCTCATACAAGGTGGAAACATGTTACAGCACACTGCAGCTGTGAAGCCTCTAAAACTGCCAGCAATGTGTGGCACAGACGGGAAGAAGGCGTTTCACTGCTACACAGAAATACTAACTCATGACAACTCCATGGAGGCTTTTGTGGAGGTAAACAGTGAATGCAAATACTATTTCTCCTCAGAATTAGTGGGAATTGAGAATACGATAGTTATGAGTTGTCCTATCCTTCAGATATAGTCAATGTTCTCTCCATCAGTACACAAATAAAAAAAAACATAAAAAACCCCCCACAAACCACCAAACCAGTCAATGTAAGTGTTTCATCCTTCCAGAAGCTACAGTTTATGCACAAAGCAAGCATTGGGTTTTGTATCTGTCCAGTAAGTTCAATATAACAGCTCTTAACACTTTTTCACACTTCACTTTGACTAGATGACAAGTATGAACACTCTTAGTCTAAACTTTTAAAACATAAACCAGTTCTCTTGTCACAAGTGGAAGTGCTAATGAAAACATCTAAACTGAGGATGAGAGATTGTCTGGAACTGTTTACACAGAAAAAGAGACATGACTATTGTATATTGTATCTGTTTTATATCTCTATCCCCTACATAAACATTCACAATCTGTGTATACACAGAAGTCAATAAAGGGAAAAAAAAGCCAACCTACATTTTCAAGTGTTGCGGGTAAGTGCATTTAATGTGAGCACCCTGGACTAGGCTTTTAGTGACTTCTAGCAATATTATTAGACTAGGACTAGGTTTGTAGAAAAATCTTTGTTGAGTTACAAAGGCAGAGAGAAATAAGATGGTTTAAGGGTGAATTAGTTATGAAGAGTAAATTAGAAAAGAGCCATCTGAAGTAAACAGCACCTCAGTAGAAAATCCTCTCTCACAATGTATACCATTCCATTTTGTATTTTACAGTTACAGACTACTAGCTGTCATCACAGATGGAGTGATGTATTTCACTTGTAAGAGAGAAGTAGCAATATGTGTATTGATATAAAACAGTGACTTAACAAAGTTTTATAGTAAATACAAGTGGTTTAACAAGATTCGATAGCAAGGTACACTTGATTATTTACTGCATAGAGGACAGGGTCAGACAAAATTGTCAGGGAGATCCTCATGTTGAGTCATGAGGTTCAGAAAGGACCCACTTGCATTCTAAACTCCTTCTCAGAGGGGAGTTTAGGTACAGACAGATCCAGACTTAGACTTGGTCAATGGCTTATGTCTAAAGGAATATATGTGCCAAATCAATCTTTTATATCATTTAGCTAAGATTTGAAAGTTTCAGCGTGCTTATTACACTTACTATCTGATGCAATAAGGATTCTCTCAACCTTGAGGAGTAACATTGAGAGCTGTCCTTACTCAAAGGGAGATCCTGGCGTGCAGCCTGCTGCTGTGCAGTAAAGCTCCACTGGCCCTGCCTGTCCACTATTTATGGAGTAAGATAGTTGATTTATAGTCATATCTTCATACAAGCTATATTTCATTTGTTGCATGCTCAACTAGCCCTCAGTTATTGTGTTGTTACCTGTCTCTCCTGAATCCACTTGAGCTGGATGCAGCCATCATGACCAGATACATCCATTACAACCACCGTTGGTGGTTATCACTTGAGCTGGGTGAAGGGAAATAAAGGTCAGGCTGGCAGAGTGATTGCTGGGATGGAGAACACCATCACACTAGCTAAGATAAAAAGATTTATGTTTGAAAGTTTCTGCTTTTAATTGTACTTTTACTCTCCTTAACCTCCATGCTCAATTTATTCCTGTTTTCACTTTTCTTCCATTAATTATTGTCTTCCCAATAATAAATTCTACATTCTTTAAGTGTGCAATGTCAAGGTTGAAGGACTTGCCGTATATAACACACAGTCAGTTCAGACTGTAAGCCCTTTGTAGTTCATCTGTAGTTTGCAGAAGTACACTTCCTATGTTACCCACAAAAAACATGGTAAAGAAAATACTTCATCTTGCAAAGATATAGAACTCTATATGCAAAAGGTATATCATTTATCAATAAATTCTTCCTGGTATCCTCTACCTGTTCAATCACTGTTTTCCCACATCAGGAAATGGTTGCAGTGGCAATCATTGCTAATAATTAGTGATTCATTTCTGAATTCTATTTACTCACTGTAACACTGCAAATTAATAAATATCAACTGATACTTGTTCAATTACATTTCAATAAGAAAACTGACTTTGCGTTGCTCAAAGCAAGTATCATTTACGTTGATAATATATTAAAAGATAATAAATAAGAAGGGATCTGAAAGAAGGCAGAACCTTTAAATAATTCCATTGGGAAATGTATATATTAGAGGACAGAAGAAGAGAGATCAAGATGGATTGTATCTCTTATTGTATGGTCAGTGGGTGTCATGGTTTAACACCGGTAGGCAGCTAAGCATTACACAGCCGCTTGCTCCGTCCCTCATGGTGGGTTGGGAGAGAGAATCAGAAGAGTAAAAGTGAGAAAACTCATGAGCTGAGATAAAGAAAATTTAAAAGCTGCATATACAAGCAAATCAAAACAGGGAATTCATTCATTACTTCCCATCAGCAGGCAGGTGTACAGCCATCACCAGGAACAGGGCTCCATTACACATAACAGTAACCTAGGAAGACAAACGCCATAACTCTGAACATTCCCCCACTCCTGCTTCTTTCCCCAGCTTTTATTGCTGAGCATGACATCATATGGTATGGGGTATCCCTTTGGCCAGTTGGGGTCAGTTGTCCCAGCTGTGCCCCCTCTCATCTTCTTGTGCACCCCCAGACTACTCACTCGAGGGGTGATGTGAAGAGCAGAAAAGGCCTTGACTCTGTTTAAAGCACTGCTCAGCAATAACTAAACCATCTGTATGTTATCAACACTGATTTAATCACAAATCCAAAACAGCACCACAAAGCTACTAAGAAGCAAATTAATTCTATCCCAGACAAAAACAGTACAGTGGGACTTCAAGACTCTTTGAAACAAACAGGAGACATATACATCTCCAAGCCTATTCTTCCCTGCTGTATTTGTCCAGTATTATTTTGATGATCACCAGACACATTTCAGTCCAAAAAATAGTCCTAAAGAGTAAGAGAAGGAGGATGAGAAGTTCTGGAAATCCATGTGTTGCTGTCACTGTCACAAGTTAACAGTAAACTACAAAATCATATCTCCGGGTTATTTACTAACCTAATTACACAAGTTCATTCATAATCCTTTTATCTGTAAAGATCTCAAAAAGTAGACAACGATTACTCATTCTGTAAAATATGTTTGTTTAGGTCTGTAAGAAAACCTGTCAAAAGAAACAAAGCATGGACATTTGACTGTTATTTCTTCTCTCTTATTTGAGCATTTCTATATAAACTTTAATGCAGTGTGAAATATTGTCATTCTTGGCATAACGTGGGAATATAATTACTGTATTCCTGGGTTTTTCCAGATGTGCAGCTTGTGAGAAAAGAAAAGAAATTAATAACAGAGAAAGATAAAAGTTTATTCCCTCATCTTAAAAGCCATATTTTTTTGTCTTCAAGTAATCAAGTTTGCTGAACTACTTTTTCTGGGTCTTTTCAGTGGATGTGAGAAATCCAAGTTACATGATATCATGTAATACCTAGGGAATGTATTAAACAATGTGATATTGTACTGATAACAAAACTTCATAGATATCTCTGTAAACAATTTCATAAATTGACAGTTATGACCTGTGAGTGATTTTTCTCCCAATGTTTGTAGGAAATAGGACACATACTCAAGATTTTAGATTAGCAAATTCAACACTAAAGCAGTGACAACAAGAAAAAAATAAACTCTTACTTATTTTCCAATAATTTATTGAAATAAAGGTAGGTGACCCAGATCATGATGCAAGAAAAACCTGTTAAAAAACAAGCCAGGCCTGTTTTATGCCATCAACAAATAAATAATCACAGAGTTAATTTATCTACTTTTGCTGAATTAATTTTTAATTAATTAATTTAATAATTAAGTTAATTATTAAATTAAAAAAATAATTTAATAATTAATTGCTTTCTACATTACTCTTAAAACTTCTGTAACCTAATATCTGACAAAAATTATCAAAATAGTTTGTTCAATGCAAAACATCTCCTGTGTAGTTTTGAATTTTTAAAATGTTAATGATTCTGTATCATCGTATCTCCATTCATTTCTATTTTAGTCAAGGTATGTGTATTTAATTCTCAAAGTCTTCATAAGCTGGTCCTTCCAACAAATTAAATATTGTTTTTTTTATATAGTCCTGTTAATATTATTTATATTTTTTGTATAATAATAAGAAAAATATTTGATATATTTATGTGTCAGATCATACAAAAAGCAGTTATAATACCTGTGGTTTATGATGGGATATAGTACGAATCAGATTAATATAAACACAAATTCCAAATCTGTATTAAATATAATATAGCTTTTCACTGTTTCTACTAAGAGGAGAGATACAGAGCAAAGGAGACAATTTGTGGTGGGGTAGCACACATGCTGTGTGTTATGGATGACTAGCTAAAGTGCTATGATTCCATGACAGTTGCTTTCTGTGCCAAATTTGAAACTGTTGATATGTGTTAGCTATCACATCCAAGAATTTCGCTCACTTGGGAAAAGAAACATCCAGGTTGTGAATTTGCAGTAGCAACTCTGGACATAATTCTGTCTTTGAAGGAAATGATGGAACCATAGTCTCAACAGAAACTATTAATCAACCATTAACAGCGTTTTCTTCTGAAGGACACTGTATCTTTTCTCTTCAAACAGAAATTGAAATTGTTTTAGTTCTATTTAAAGGAAGACAGGCATGTATACATAAGCATCTCAGAAGGAAGTAGGGAGCAGGAAAGAAATGTGAGACATACAACAGTGCTGAACTGATTAAAACAAATTCTGTCTAAACTGGGATTCAGACAGCAAACCATTACTGAATATCCTTCCTCCTAATTACTTTATGACCCTTCAGTGTAGGATAATATTGATATTCAAATTGGACAATACTGATATTCAAATCAGTGAAATGTGTTTTAGGGTAAAATAAGATTAATATTTAGAATATTTATCAAAATCTAAATATATTCTAAAGTTTCCTCTGGTTATCTTAAGATTTTTGCCAGACAGACAATCTGATTTTACATTAGCTTGTCTTTACCTTATAAGAAAATGTGTATTTGATCCCAAAATGTTTACTGTGTCTCTTCTTTCTTCGTAAGTATTTGCTTAATTATTTTACTACATGATTAGACATGATGTAGAAATGATAATTGTCAACATTTAAAAGAAATTAGCGACTCTTAAGGAGGCCATTAATAGACTATAGAGCTAAATTTTACCCTAAGTTTTGTCCAAAAGATTATGGTTCCTATATTGGTCCTTGTTCTTTCACATAGATGGGAGGCATGATCACATAGAGGAACATTTTAAAACCAGAATGATTTGTATCTTTCTCATCAGAAACTGAAGTGACTCTTTTTTTCTTTTTTTTTTAAATATATGTTAGACTCATAAGTTTCTAAATCCTTCATTCTGAACTACACCATATATGTTTTGAACTACATCATACATGCTACCTCTGAATTTAACTTCAAAAGGGCAGTCTGCATACTTCAGCTGCAACTCGTAAAGTTTCATTTGTGTTAAGTTTGTATACACTGTGACATTGTGTTCCTTATTTCTATGGACAAAATAGTATATAGCATGATGGTCATATCTATTTACATTGTTTTTGGAATCATAAAACAAGAAGTATATCCATAAATTTGTACTTGGCTTGATGGTTTCACTCAAAGAATTGCTGTCAATGGCTCAATGTCCAATTAGAGAGCAGTGATGAGTGGCATTCCTCAGGGGTCAGTATTTGGACCCAGTGCTGTTTAGTAACTTTGTCAGTGACAGAATCAGTGGGATTGAGTGCACCCTCAGCAAGTTAAGTTAGACTTAGATTAGCTATAAGGAAGAAATTCTTTAATATGAGAGTGGTGAGACACTGGAACAGGTTTCCCAGAGAAGCTGTGGCTGCCCCCTCCCTGGAAGTGTTCAGGATCAGGTTGGACGGGGCTTTGAGCAACCTGGGCTAGTGGAAGGTGTCCCTGCCCATGGCAGGGGGGGTGGAAGTAGATGACTTTTAAGGTCCTTCTAACCCAAACCATTCTATGATTCTCTGATGCTGTGATATTAGACCAGTCAGGATGAGAATAATGGAAAAGCAAGTAATATGTAAAGGAGATGTCATTTCAGAAATATGTCATTTTAAACTCTAAAAAATGCAGTAAAATAGATATACAAAATGTTTACAAATGTTAGAGTTTATTTAAAATTTATTGTCTAAAATATAATTGCATGACAGCAAATAAGGGGATAGTGAGGAGCCTTAGATTTCATCATCTCAATATGAATCTGTTTAGTAGTAGTGTTTTCCTGAGACAATAGCCATGAACTTCAAAAGAAACTGGCTTTTGAAACTAGATGCTTTCACACAATATCACGACTGACAGACAAACTTTTGATGACCAATGTGTCTGTTCTCTCATCATGTGTCAAAACATCTAGAATCCTTGTGCTCATATTCAAAATATGTCCAGAATGGGTGATATAAAATAATCCAGAGAATTTACAATGAACCAGTAAATAGTGCATGCTTTTTTGAGAGAGAGAGAGAGAGAGAGAGCGCGCGCTTGAAATCCTCAACCCCTGAATTTGGTCTCAGGTGGAAAAGAAAACCTGACAGGATTATATTGTTTGGAAGAAGCTAACAATAAACCTTTGTAGATTAGTATCAGTGTCACCGATACTATTAGAGTAATTTTACTGACTTGTGCAGTTACAGCAGCACAGCAATCTAGCTGTCTTGCAGAGATGTTTGAATAGGTGTATTCCTTAATCTTAAAAATCCTTGGCACACAAATTCCTTAATCTTAAAGATCTTAAAAATCCTTCTCATGATTAGAAATGAAAAGCAAGATTCATTAATCACATCCCAAGAATGCAAGGATTAAAAAAAAAAAAAAAAAAAAAAAAGTGAAGCAAATCTCAGTAAGAGTCTTAATTGTTAATTATAACATTCAGAAATGTATGCAGATTTCAGGTTATGATAATTAAGAGGAAAAGGAGCATGACACCATTACTGATACTGCTTTTGCTATCTGACACAGGAAATTTCACAAGAAAGGTCTCTAGTCTACCAGTGGATGATGGCATGAAAGGCTTCCAAAATTGTAGAGTGGGGTAAGAACGCTGAATTACCAGAAGTTTGTAATCATAATAAACTACAAGTTTTAAATATATTGAAGAGAAACTTACAATTAAAAAAACAAACAAACAAAAAGTATTTCTTAAAAAAAAAAAAAAGACATACAAAAATAGAGATTATCTCAGATACATTTTTAAACACTAAAAACCCCTTCAACTGATGTAAAAACACAAGTATTTTAAAATAATTTCTAAGAAACTAATTTTTTGGTACAGGGACACTCTTCTCATTTCTTGACATAAATATCTATTTTAAGTTGCCCTTGATGAAATTCCTGTCTCTACAAGAAAAAAATCAGGCTATAACAGTGCAAAAAATGTGACAGACTTTATTAACAAGTGCAATTTTATTAAACAAGTCGTTAAACAGATAGGATAAATATCACTTCCTTTACAGAAAGCCTATGACAAGTTGTGAGTTTTGACCCTGGTGTATCATTTGTCTAGTTAGAATGTTATCTGTTTACCTTAAAATTGATTGTTTAAATTTCAGCGAAATGCTAGGTTCTCTACTGTTCTCTCACTGAGTAGACCCTGAGAAATAATTCAGAAAATGCAAAAGCTTCCAGGTTCATTACTCAGATATATATAATTAGTTTGGAGAGAATGGCACGTTTAGCTGAAGATTATTTGCTATCTGAAAAGTATTAGGTTATGTGAGAAAAACTTTTTTACACACCACAAAGCAGAGGAGACTATGACAGGTGGAGGAGCCCAAACAATACCCCACTGGGCTACTTTTAAGCCCATCACAGCA